>NC_056512.1:40253455-40259214 GCF_014905685.2 Nematolebias whitei
CATACATACATACATACATACATACATACATACATACATACATACATACATACATACATACATGTATGTATGTATGAATGTAGGGAGGCATGCATCCATGCATCCATGCATCCATCCATACATACATACATACATACATACATACACACACATTAATCCCCAGGGGGAAATTTGAGGCATCCAGTAACGTGTTGATCAACGTGATATAATGCTCAGAAAAAAAGAATGAAATAAAATGGATAATTCATTAATAAAAGTAAACATTAAGACTAAAAATTGAAGTATGGACAACTATATCTGTATAATTCACTAATGGGATACATGTCCAACTACGAGGTTAAAGATCAATAAAGTTAAACTACATTACAACTGATAGGTGTAAGGGTAGCAAACCAAAAATAGAAAAAAATAATAATAAAAAAAAACCAGAAGCAAATTTAAAGAAATTGAAAATTTAGGGAGGTCTCAGATGGCAAGGATTCAAAACGGATCACGTCATGAAATGTACTAAAACAAAAATAAAGATATCTTGTTTAAAGTCTGTCGTCTCACCGAAGGATAATTAGCACCTACAGTATCCTCAAACCTCTGACCTATATTAAGATGTCATTCTGCACAGAGATCAGGTATCGTCAAGTTCAGTCCCTTGAAGTGCACCGGCTGTTTGTGTTGTGAAGGCTGGCTGAATATTTATAACTGCTGACTGTCTGCAGGATGAAAAGTTTCAAACCGTCACGTGCCACATCCAGATCAACACGGTGAGAAAAACTAACAGAGGTGTTGAGTTCAGGCGTCACATGTCGCTTTTGAGCTCTTCAGTTCATGAATGAAATATTTTAATCCTTTTTCTGTGATGTTTTTTTTACAAGTATTGGACAAATGAATTTCTGTCCTGGAATGCCTCCGAGTTCTGTGGGATCGACATGCTGACTCTTCCCAGGTCGATGCTTTGGATCCCATATATAGCCATTGCAGAGGAGTATGTGTCCAACGCTGGTTAAAATTAAAAAGAAGTGCTGCAATCATCTTCTTCTGATGAAGCACGTTCCTGTGAGCAAAAGAAAATGTTTCTCGTTTTGCCTCTTTTCCTCCCGGCAGTACATCTGACACTGGGAGTATTCAGGAGGATCCACTTGTCAGCTTGTACCCGAGCGGTTTGGTTTTTGCAAACTCGCGGTATCATCTGACCTACACCTGCCAGCTCAACCTTTTCACATTCCCATTTGATCAGCAACGTTGCAACATCACGTTTTCATCTCCGAGCTCCGGAGGTAAATTCAGTTTGCTTTTTGGGTTCAGAGAGTGAGGCTAAATGATGCTGTAGGGATGTTTCACCCTCAACCAATGTGACAGCTGAGCTATCATAATGTGAGCTTTAAGCCTGCTCTGTGACAATAAACCTGGTGAGTCCTACATAGAAATGCATTTAGGAGATATTTGTGACAATTGTAGGAAATAAACTTCCTACAAAACTGACAAGCTGTCTTACAAAGAGCTTGCAACCATTGTCAATGCTAAACTAAGTTTTTTAGCTTTTAATTACAAATTTATGTGCATAAACTTGTGTTTATCTCTTAAGTCAAACACTTTACAACTGTTGTATTTGGTTGCATAAAAACACTATTATAGGCTAATATTAACAAACTGCATGGGATTATCAAGTTGCAACTGAAATGTGGATAAACTGGACGTGATGTTTCGCAGATACACGTTCTGATTTACATTTTTGGTCAAAAGCTAGCATCCATTAATTTGCTGCTTTAAGTATTTCATTTGAACCGTTCTATTTCCAGGCAGGAATAACAATAAAACATGCAAGTTCCAAAAAAAATAAAAAATAAAAACTGGATGAACAAGGTAAAATGTTCTATGGATTTTCTTTCTAATCCTCTCAGGGTCAGAACGACATACGCAGACTCCAATATGAACTCATAATTATCCAAATAAATATTTTAACAAGTGGTGCTGAAGGTTCGAGGATATCCTAAAACCTCTTGTTAGTGATCATGATTGACTGCAGCTGGTTTCCCTTTGCCAGCCTTCACTGAACTGACCAATACGCAGAATGGTGGAGAAGTCCAAGCAGCCCAGAGAAGCTCTAACAAGATATTTGCTCAGGAATAATCCATGAAGCAAGGCTCAAGCCTGCCATGAACAGAGCACTACTGGAACAACACAGTCCGCTCACAGTGAAGCCAGTGTTACATCACCCTGCACTGAGGGGGTGCTGACCAAAAACACACCTCCAACCTTCATGGACAAGTTAACACCTAGAAAAATAAAATGTTGGTCTGATGAGACAAAGAATGAGATTCAAACGGAACATTGCAGCAAATGTCAAGCATGGTGACAGTAGCACCATGGTGTGGTGCTAGATCAAATAATGGAGGACTTCCTGTTCAGCTAAGTCGTTAAAAAGTGTTCCGACTTTACACTGATCCCAACCACGGGCTAACATCGAGATCTGGAATGGTCTTCTCAAAGTCCTGCCCACAACTGATTAAAAGTGAGGTTTAAACCAGTCATTTTAGTGAACTCTACCAATTCTACCAAGTAGTGGAGTCAAATATCAGCCAATGAGCTGCATAAGCTTGTTTTTCTTCTACTTATTTCAGCTGCTCCTTCTTCAGGGGTCGCCACAACAAACTAACTCGCACGAAGACTTGACAATTGTTTTTACGCCGGATGCCCTTCCTGATGCAACCGCAGACCACCGAGCTACCACAGCCCTCTGTGTGGAGCAGGGAGCTGCCGTCTAGGGTGCTCGGGGGAGCAGATGGTGGGGTTTAAAGGCCTTGCTCAAGGGCCCAGAGTGGGGCAAATGAGGGTGGAGGCAGGTGTGGGTGCTATTAGGATGTTAGCTATTAGCTTGTTGATGGATATAAAAAATGTGTGGTGCAACTAGCTAACCAAACAAGGGTGAAGATAAATATGAGCCTGTATGTATAATTTTGACCTTGCTTAGTTTAGAGAAAATCCACAATAAAGTTAAACTTGTTTTCCAAATCGTTTAAAAAAAAAAAAACTATTAAAGAATTTGCATAAGCAACGCACCCAATAAAACAACATCCATGTAAACTTCTGTAAGCGTACCACAGCAGGTTGGAATTAACTCAACTTTCACACGTTATGTTTCCATTATCTGCACAGAGAAATACATAAAACTAGAACCAGCCAAAAGCGACCTAAACGTCACCGAGCTGTCGAACCAGATCACGACTCAGGGAGAATGGAGGCTCCAAGGGATGGACGTCTTTGAATTTGCTTCAGCTGAAAACGTTTCAGTCAAAAGCAAACTTGTGTACAGGGTAAGAAAATATTTGTGCAGAAGGTTCAGCAACAGATGCGTTAAGTGTTCAGTTATTGGTGCTTTTTGTTTGGACGAACAGGTTACCCTCCAGAGGAAGCCCTTTTTATACATAATTAATCTAATAGTGCCGCTGCTGTTTTTACTGGTGCTGGATTTGGCCTCGTTCTTCATCGGTGAGGCCAGTGGTGAAAAGCTGGGATTCAAAGTGACCATCCTTCTGTCCATCTTTGTTTTACTTCTGATACTTAAAGACATTCTGCCGTCCACTGAAGACAACCTGCCGATGATGGGTAGGCAGCAGTCAGGACCAAGATGGTTTTTAACAGTTCCTTCAGCATCAAACTGACTCATAACATCTCTGCATCTTTTGTCCAGCCATCTATTGTGTTTCAGTTTTCACCATGGTCTGGATAAGTGTCTTAGAGGCCATGATGGTCAAGTTCCTAATCAACCTCAGCAGTTCTCGTGATGAGGACGAGCCAACCTCAGTAGAAGTCAAAGGGCAGATTCAACAAGGCGCTGATGGTCCCAAAGGTATGTTTTCAGACTCAGGACTTTTCCACATTTTGTCGCAACAAAATTCAAAGTATTTTACTGGGAATTTGTGTGACTAACACAAAGTAGCATCTGATTGTAAAGTGGAGGGAAAATGTTTCATGGTTTTACAAAAAAAAAAGGCTGAAAAGTGTGACGAGTTTGTATTCAGCCTTCATAAGCCACCTTTTAGTAAATAGAGTCTTCCTGTGTGTAACTTAATCTCAATATAAACCTAACTGTTCTGTGAAGCTCTCAGAGGTCTGTTACAGAACATCAGTGATCAAACAGCATCATGAAGACAAAGGAATACACCTGGCATGACAGGGATAAAGTTGTTGAGAAGTTTAAAGTAAGTTTTGGTTATAAAACAACCTCCCAAGCTTTGTACATCTCACAGAGCTCTGTTTAATCCAGCATCTGAAACCTACCAAGACACAGACACACATAAAGTGGCAGCGTTAATCTGAGAAGCTCTTGGTAACTCTGGAGGAGCTGCAGAGAGCCACAGCTCAGGTTAGACAATCCGTCAACAGGACAACCATTAGTCATCATTCACAGGGTGGCAAGAAGGTGCTCTGTTCACATCAGACCATATTTGGCCTAAATGCTAAACCAAATACCCTGAACGCACCATCCCTCACTTGAAACATGGTAGTGGCAGCGTTATGCTGTGGGGATCATCAGGGACAGGGAGGCTGCTCAGAGTTTATGGGAAGATGTATGGAGCTAAATACAGGACAATCCTGGGATTTTTTAAAAAACAGTTAGAGGCTGTGAAAGAACCAACCCGTAACTTCCAGCCAATCTACAATGGAATGGGTCAGATCAAAAATATCTGCATGTGTTAGAACGGACCAGTCAAAGTTCAGACCTAAATCCAACTGAGAACCTGGAGCAAGACTTAAAAACTGCTGCTCACAGATGCTCTCCATCCAGTCGGACTGAGCTGCAGCTGTTTGGAAAAGAATGAACAAAATGTTCAGTAGATGTCAAAGACGGTAGAATCAAGAGACAAACCCTAAAAGTGTCAGGGAGGTTGAACATAAATGCCTGCCACACTTTTTAGATTTTGATTTCTAAAAAAAAAAGAAATAGACATGACCATTTTCTTTCCACAGTTATGCACTTCTTGTGTCGGTCTATCACATAAAATCCCAGTAAAATACTTTAAAGTTTGTGATTGTAATATGATAACATGAATAAAAGTTTAAGGTGTATGAATACCTCTTGAAGATGTAGTTTGAAACATATAGAAATCAAAAGGTTAAAAACACTGATCTTTCTCCTTTGACTTAGTTTCCATTCTTAATAATAATTATGTTCCGTGTTTTGGGGTATTGCGTCTGATCGTTTGTCGTCGTGTCCCCCTAGAGTCTGTTGGAGTTCACGAGAAAGTTCACCCAGAGCAACTTGAGAAGAGTCACCGTCCTCTGGCTGAGCTCGGTGACCACGACCTGCTGAAACTAATCCAGGACCAAGTGAAGGCTGCTCGACTGGAATCTAAGAGACAGGAAAAAGGCGTGAAAAAGGCTGAATTCTGCAGAAAGCTGGCTACAGTCATTGATGTCATCTTCTTTGTGTTGTACCTCGTTACTGTGGTGCTTTCTCAGGTGTGCATGTTTATCTTTTGGAAGCGTTCATATTTTTAGATCCATCTGATGTGTGCATTCTGCCACAGCATGTTATGAATTTTTTTTTTTTTTACATTAGACAATGCATGCAATGTAGATTAACCTTTTAAATTCTCTCTGCCAGTTTCTCTCCACCTTATTTTAAATCCTACATTTTTGCTCTTTAATGATCTCTTGCTGTTGAAAAATAAAGTTGTATGAAAATATTGCTCATGTTTTACGTTGAAATTAACAGTTATATATATATATATATATATATATATATATATATATATATATAT
>NC_056512.1:40259314-40272354 GCF_014905685.2 Nematolebias whitei
TATATATAACTGTTACTATACATTAATTTTTTTTCCCATTCTGTTCATGATAGTTGTTAAAAAAAATCCTTTTACTTTTAATAAAGTAAACAAATATGTTGACTCCATCTTCTCTTATTAAATGAGAATTAAACCTTTTCCCTGCTGCAATCCTGAAAAAAGCCACAAATAGGACAAATGTGACCAGTTCTGCAGATCTGATGCTATTTTGTTTTAAAGCTGTTTTTTATTTTTTTTTTAGATGTTTCAGACTGGTTTTAAACAATGACACAGCACCAAAACACCTTTAGTAAGGGTTTGTAACTATATTCTCTTAGCAAATGACTCCGGTCAGTTTGTGCTCCTTGGACTCCTGGACCTTACCGTTGCTTTTGACACTGTTGGCCACAGTATCCTTATATCGCGGTTAGAACGCTGGGTTGGGATTGCTGGTGCAGCATTAGAGTGGTTTTGTTCTTATCTGAGTGACAGGAGCTTTTGTGTTAATGTTGATAATATTTTATCTGCTTCAGCGACTCTTTTCTGTAGGGTTCCGCAGGGCTCGATTCATGGACCCCTTCTGTTTTCAGTTTCTGCTCCTTTTGAGGTCTATCCTGAGGAAACAGTCTTTTTATTGTTATGCTGATGATTGTCAGATTTATTTGCCCTTAAACCCAATAGTTCATGAACAATTCACCCTCTGTTAAAATGTCTTTATGACATCAAGGCATGGATGGCTTCAAAGTTTTTAAGTTTTAACGATGAGAAAACTGAAGTTATTGTGTTTAGCCCTCTACTGCTGTCTCTGTTCCTGTAAACCATGACTCTCTTCAGCCATATCTTCAGCAGTCCGTTATGAATCTCTGGATGGTTTTAGACTGATTTTAAGTTTAATAAACAGATTAACTCTGTTCTACAAAGAAGTTTCATCCAGTTAAGGCAGATGAAGCTTAAGTCAGTGTTGACCAGATCTGACCCTGAAAAAATAGTCCATGCCTTCATTACAACCCGGCAGGACTACTGTAACACGTTTTATTTTGGGGTCAGTCAGGTCTCCCTTTCAGTTCAGCTCATCCAAAATGCTGCAGCTCCGCTCTTAAATGGAACTCATAGGTTTGATCATATTTCACTAGTTTTGTCCTCCCTTCACTGGCTCCCTGTACGTATCAGAATAGATTTAAATTTTTTCCTGTTGAACTTTAAGTGAATAAATGGTCTTGCACCCTCATATCACTCTGAGCCACTTTAACCATATGTTCCTTCTCGAGTGCTGAGATCATCTGATCAGCTGTTTTTGGTTGTACAAAAAAAACGGTTCAAGCTCAGAGATCGGGATTTTTCAGTTGTGGACCCTAAACTCTGGAACAATCTGCCCCCCCAACATCAGCCAGGACACTTCACTTCCTGTTTTTAAAATCTTTTTAAAAAACATCTGTTTTCTCTTACTTTTGACACAGTGTGATTTGATTTTGGTGTTTTATTGTTTTGTGTTATGTTTTTTTTTTAATGCTTTTAATTATTATTTATTATTATTATTGAAATTACTGCCATTGTTTTTTATTGTTAAGCACGTTGGGAACAGCTGCTGTTTTTAAATGGGCTTTATAAATAAATTTGACTTTTTCTAACAGACACCGATCATCCTAGTTTAAGTTTGTGCTCTGGTTCTGAATACAGTTGGATAGTAATGGAGGTATTTAATTGTATCTCTTTAATAAGTTAAATGCTTTTTTCATAAAGTAGTTGAATGCAGAAAATTAGGCTTAACATTTTGTACAAAATGTGTTTAGTTGAGGTAATATGTAGATGGTACAGTAAAACCTTAAGGAACAAATACATGGGATAATCAAAACTTGATTTTGTACATTCTCCCTCTACTTTCATGCTCTAGTCAGAAATACAAGTTTCTTCTTTATGAAAAAGGCTGTGGAAAAGTAGGGCGTGGAGGGTCCTGCAGCACCCCCTTATGGATGCCAATGAGGACAAGCAGTTAAATAATTATTTGAAAAAATGAACACATATTTAATTAGTGCTGCAATTGTTATAATTTTAACAATAGTTCAATATTTAATATTCAATTCAGTTGATTTATATAGCACCAAGTCCCAACAGAAGTTGTCTCAGGGCATTGAACAAAAACATTCACATACATTCAAAAGCCAATAAATAAAAGTTCTATCTATCTGAGGAAGGCTATACATTTAAGGATGCATAAAATTAGTAAAATCAGGGGCGAGCGCCTGATTCAAATAAATCTAGAACAAATGATGACAAAGTTCACATTGTAGTAGCAGATTTGCATGAAGATGGTGACAATGCAGCATTACCACAACTGCCTCTCTTCTGCATCACACACTGTTCCTGGAGGTATATCGTGTGAAACCGACAGAAAATGTGAAAAGATTGTGAAGAATAGAAGATTATGATGATCGTGAAGTGCAAGAAGCTGCAGCTTCACAACCTGAGGTGGATCGTGATGAATATGAAGAGTTACGATAAATAGCTCTCATGCTTAGGAATGAGATAATCCTGAAGGAATCCAGAACTAGGTCATCTGATGAGTCCAGTTTCGAGGACTTTCACAATCCCCCAAAGTGTCAATTCTTCCTGGCCTATCTTCTCTTTGGTTCACAGTCAGTATCTGAAGTGTGCAACCCAGAAGTTACAAAGACGGGAGATGGAGCATGCCAGTTTCTTGTTGAAAATATGAGTGACAGACAAGTTGAGCACAAATCAAAGACCACATCACAGTTCAAACAAATAGTTCAGACACTCCGGGTTCCCTCTCACCATCCATTCCAGAGTGACGAACTAAAACATTACATGTTACAAATCTCTGAGACAGGAAGTGTTGCAGCAAATGGTAGGGACAGGGGGTTTCTGTTTCCAAATTTCACCAGGAGATATAACCATCTGGTTTGTCATTGATAAAACTGATCTTACAAAAGACACGCCGACTGACCAGAACACCTTCCAAAGGACTGTGGTGGGGCTCAACCAGTGTGAAAAGACTGATGGGCAACCAATCAACACTTCACTTAAAATTCCAGAGATGTCATCCCAGGAACCTCTGTCGTTCATTCTCACACGGAGTGAGAGTTAAGGCAAAGAGTAGAAAGAGGCATGTACTGTCAACATAGGCAGCCAGCCAGTTACTTCTTATATGTCTCAGACAAGTTCAAGTTGCAGGCAGGACAATACTGAAGGAGTTGTACCATTGTTAGAACATCTCCTGCAGACTACAGTACATTATATACTGCACTTATGCTGACCTAGGACATTTCAGTATATGTTGCTGGACTGGAGAGAACTGTCATGACATTGGAGCTGGACCTGTACCAGCAGGCTCTATGGAATTGGACACCAGAACTAGGTCCCCTGCACTGGGACCCTGCATATTGTGCTTGCCCTGCTGCATCGTCTTGGAAAAACAGTGGACGAGAGTGGACTTGATGCTTGTACCATTGAGGCAGGCATATACACATCAGCAAGTCTTTGGAGGATCTTTGGAGGGAAGGCCTACAAAAGAGGTATTGAGTTCCACATTATCACGTACATGACAGGGTTAATGGTGAAGCTCAAGGCCACCGACAGTCTTGCCAATGATGGTATCATGGCAAAGTGTTCTGCTTTATGATAGGCTCTCCATGATCATTCCCCCTGCATGATGGAAAGTTCTACCTGGCACCTCCTGTTATATGATCCTCACTCCTCAGAAATGGCAAAGTTCCTTGATGAGTACCTGGAGCAGATCAACAACCTGCTTCATCTGATAAATGCCTGTCGTTCAGCAGATTGGGAGGTTTCCTGGCAGCTCAAGAGAAAAACACAAGGTTCTTCTTTGCAAGGGATTTGCTGAATTATGCACTGATGAGGACGATGATGTCTACCTACAACAAGGTGATCCTACACCTGAACCTGAACATCAACAGGTTATTGATTGTAGTCAAAAACAAAATTCTAGACAAATATATCATGGCACTTTCAGATGGAAAACGGTGGCAACTTTCATATTTCTGGTGGCCATATTGGATTGTCAACATGGGTACCACTCCATTATCATTTCAATATATACCATGACATTCTTCATGTTCAAAAACATAGGTTTAGACACTAAGTTTATGATTGTGTTTAACTTAGTTAGAAGGTCATTATGTAGCATATTCAACCTGGAGGCAGCCATTTTGAAAAGGGGTTCATAAAACAGGGTTGACGAGTGTAAAAATTGAACAGGCTACTTTGACTCCAACCATGCCAACAAAACAAATAAATGAATTTGGACAACAGAAATGACAAAATTACATATGACACCAGACTAGTAGCAGATCACATGCACAAGATCAAGAATCTAAATGAAGACAAACATTAAACCCAGACTATAAAAATATATGTCACAAAAATGAAGACAGTTAAAAAGTATAAAATGAAGGACAAAATGTCAATTATTTTAGCCAGTTTTCTGAAAAATCCAGGCTGCGTTGTTTCCTTTTCCTGACTTCCAGTCTTCTGCTGAGCCGATTTCAATTCATCCAGGATGGATTTCAGGAGATCAGCGTCACGAGGAGGATTCTTTTCTGATTTGAAGTGCCCGTTCTCTTCAACAGCTGGAGACTCTGCGTCAGAAAGAAAGAAAAACATCTTATTGAGTACATTTTGTATCTAAAATGTAACACAATCTAAAAATGATTTACTTTTGTCATCATGAGTAAATGAGACAAACAAACCTTTGTGAACTTCCAGCTTGATGTTAACATCAGCATCAGCGGAGCGTTCTGTCTTTTTCCCATAAACATCATCCAGATGAATTAAAAAGCTCACCAGCATGGTCTCAAGAACACCGAGCCACACCAAGGTGAACACTGAAACACAGAGCTTGGCTACAATAAAAGCACAGGTGCATCAGAGCTCCGAGGTTTGTTACTGAACCAGCAATAAAGATGTTAAATTGTAAAGATTATTTTTTGTGGATACTCACCAATTATGGGCAGATTGACTTCGGTAGAGGGCAAAATGTCTTTAAGAATCAGCAGTAAAAGGGAGATGGACAGCAGCACTGTCACTTTGAAGTTTAACTTTTCACCTCCGGACTCAGGAATAAAAAAGGTACCCAAGTCCAGCACCAGTAAATACACCAGCGGGAGGATGAAATTGATCACATAAAGCAAAGGCCTCCTCTCAAGTGTAACCTGTAAGAGCAAACCTATCAGATAGATTTAAAGTACAAAGAACGTACTTACTGTACAAATATGTTCTTACCATGAATACAAGTGCGCTATGGCATGTGTGCTCATTGGTGAAATTTGTGCTGACAATTTTTATTTCCTTCAGGTTCCATTCTCCCTGGGTGATCATGTACTGCTCTGACAGTTCCGTCAGGGCCGAATCATTCTGGGCTGAGTCGAGTAACAAAGATTTCACTGTGCAAAGGACAAAAAAGGGTTAAACTTTAACATGTGACAAAATGACACAAGCTGCCGATATTCTGGTGTTTACCGTCAGCGCCCATGGATAAAAATGTAATGTTGCACTTTTGTACATCGAAGGGGAACTTGAAGAGATTAAATTGGCAGGTGAAAGTCAGTAGCTGGCGAGCAAATGTGACTATCAAACCGTTGGGATGCAAGACGGCCCACGGATCTTCAGCGATAAAGCCGCTGTCAGAGGCACTGAGGGGAACACAAGAACAACATTTAGTCTCTGACGTTTACCTTTATTTTGACAGTTCAAACAGGTCAACGATTGGAAGCAACGAGATACAAAACAGCATTTAGACTATCTTCCTTTTTGTTTAGAGCTCCTCAGATTTTAAATGGTGTACAAACAGAACCAAAACTGTTACCGTACTTTCCACTGTGCACGTCACATCAGTCCAAATATGTCTTATAAAGTGGAAAAACCATAAATATGTTGCATCTATTATTCATCACTGCTGACGCGTCGCGTTTGTTGCGCGTCACTGCTGACCACCAAGAAACGTGGGCCGGTGTTGTGCCAACAATCGAATGGCTGCCAAATGGCGGCCGCGGGAGCGTGCACGGGAGGACTTTAACAAGAATTTAACGAGATTAACACTTAAAAACAATTATTTGTTTGCTCGAAATTATAGCAAAAGTGTGTCTCAGTCTAACTTTTCCTTAATAAATGCACTTTGAGGGTAAAATCAGGTACATTTCAAACGCCGATTCACGGCTGCGGGAGCGTGCAGAGGGACGACTCGCTGTGCATTTCTTCGAAATTTAACAAGATAACCACCTAAAAAAATTATTTCTTTGCTCGACATTATAGCAAAGATGTGTCTCAGTTGAACTTTTCCTTAATAAATGCATTTTAATGGTCAAATCAGCTACATTTCGACTGGGCGGCACAGAAAAATGCAGCTGATTTGACGGTTGCTACATGAGCTCCGGAGCAAGATGAACGTGGCTTGGTATGGCAAGCCAAGTGTCTCATTAATAACCACTTTTATCTATTAATGAGACACATGGCTTGCCATATGGCTTGTACACCCTCTAGTGGCTAAAAGTGGTAGTGTTCAATATTTTCTGTGTCAGAATGAATGAAATCGTCAGATCTCAGCCAAAAATTGGGTTATAAATATGGGGAAAAAACATTAAGTCGTTTCGCTGTATATGTCGCAGGCATGTTAATTTATGCAAAAAACTGCGACTTATACAGCAAAAAGTACAGTAAGTGACTTTCAAGTTTTGCATTCTTAGGTAAAATAAGATCTAACAGCTTCTACAACAAAAACATGACATTTATCTTCTAATACATGTATTCTTTTTTTTCCCATCTGTCCTTATTTGTATTTTTTTGTTTTGTTTTATTAAATGCTTAGTTTCTTTTTATTGTTAGTTTTACAGATGGATTTGTGTGCTGTTCCCTGTTTAATTTTCAAAATAAAAGCTTAACTGATCATGGTTTAGTTAGTTTGATTTATTCAGACCTTCCGAGTCTGTAAAGTGATAAACACCTACTCTTCTTCGATGATGACAGCCGGGATCCAAAGCATCGATTTGGGAATAAACAGCTCGTCTATCCCACAGAAGTCAGAAGAATTCCACGTTAGGAAATCATTCGTCCAGTACTGAGAAAAAGAAAAGTTGGCTAATTAAATTATTTTTGATGCAAAATGTAAAAAGGTAGTAAATTTTTGGACAGCGAAACATTTACTAAAACAAAACCGATGTGTCTGTGGTACCTTTGACATCCAGATGTGACTCGTGACCGTTTGAGACTTTTCATCCTGGAAACGTCACATTTACAATTAACTCATTGTATCTCCTTTGAGTGCCAAAACTTAGATTTTTGTATTTAAATAAAGGCACAGGATCTTCATATTTAATGAATATCATATCCCTATGACTAGTGCTGATGTGTCAGCAGTAGCAGGAGGTGGAAAACAGCTATCCTGATGTGCGGTCCCCGTTATATTACAACAGTTTAACTTTGAGAAGAGGTGATGTCAGGAAAAGGGTTAATCCTCGCTTCCAGTGATGTCAGACATTGTTATCGCAAAAAATATGAAATATTAATAACTTTGTGTCAGGAGGGAGCTTTTGCCACAGGTGGAGGAGTTTTAAACATCTGGCCTTTTTGTTGAGTGATGGTAGGATGGAGCAGGAGATGGATGGACGAATTGGAGTTTCATCCTTAGTAATGAGTGTGTTGCTTTGGTCAGTCGTAGTGAAAAAAAAGAGTTGAGTTGAAAGACAAAGCTCTGAATTTACTGGTTCATCTGCATTCCAACCCTCACCTGTGCTCGTGAGGTTTGGATCATGTCTGAAAGAACAAGATCACGGCTACAAGAGGCCGAAACGAGCTTCCTGCGTAGGGCGGTCGAGCCTTAGAGATGGGGTGAGGAGCTCGGTCATCTGGGGGGAGCTCAGAGTGGAGCTGCTGCTCCTTTGCATCAGGAGTCAGTTAAGGTGGTTTGAGAATCTGATCAGGGTGCCTCCTGGACACCTCCCTTTGGAGGTTTTATGAGCATGACCCACTGGGAAGAGACCCCAGGACAGACCCAGAACTCCGCAGGGATTATAAATCCTCTGTTCTGGGAACGCCTTGGGGTTCCCCAGGAGGAACTGGAGAGAGGGAGGTCTGGGTTTTTCTCCTGGACCTGTTGCCTCTGCGACCCGACTAGAGATAAGCAGAAGTCGATGGAGATCATCAATCAGCGAGAGAAAACATTTTTCTTTCTCTCAGTTTTGTGCCTGCTGTTTGTGACGGAGTCATATTAAGGTTGTGCTGAGAAGACGAACACACTTTCCTCAAATCAGATGCAAAATAAGTGAAAATTGCTCACACCTGCTGAACAGGACGACTGCGTGTGGAGCAGAATGCATTTGGTGCTTTTTGCTTTGTGAAAATGATGCGGAGACAGAGCAGCAAATGCAAATAAGCTAAAGGTGGAGCAGAAAAGACATGTTGTACAATCTTAGCAAACCTGCTCAAACATTTTATCACCTCAAAACTAAACCATCCCCTAATAGTACAGTTTAACGGAAAACACGTTTTCTTTTCATGAATCCCCATAATATGAAATAAATGTAATAAAGCTCAGTCCCACACAGAGGACACTTACCAAACCTAAAATGCCGTACACCAACATGTCCAACTTGACCAGTGTGGGCTCGGTCCAGTTCTTTACGGGTCGCATGACTTCTAGAAGTGTATTTGATGAAGTCAAGTTCAGATGATTCAGTAGATCGTAGTATGAGCAGTCTGAAAACTGACTGCTGGAAGCCCCTGCAGAGAGTGAACTCCATCTTTAGACACAGAACCTGATCAAACAAAAGCTTCTATTTAACCTTTTTAATACGTCTTATATGCATTTATAATAAAAATTATTAACTTACCTGTCAAAGCAAGAAACATTAGAGTCCTTAGAGCGGCCATGGCTGTTTGTCTCCAGCTAGATGTGATTAAAGCCTTTATAAACTGCAGCGCTGCTTACAGAAAGACAACGGTTCAAAGGAGACGAGGACTGATTGGATGTTCTCAGAACTTCTTTGTTTTTGTGATCTGCACTGATAAACCGTAAATCAGCCAAACGGTTCAATTGTTGATGAGCAGCTGCAGGAAATGAGTTTCAGTGTGCATGAAGCTCATGTTACCAGTGTCAACAAAACCAACACATCACTGTGGAGGTTTATATATATACATATATATATATATAGTACGTATATTCAAAAATCTTTTGAAATCACAGTGATCGACTTTAAAGATGTTCCAGGCTGTAAAAGCAGACGTATACATTTTTTAAATCTGAGTTTTTCTGAATGACAGCGAGCATATTAAAACATTTCTGATTTCCCAAAATTTCAATTTCTTGTTAAAACTGCAGCGGATTGCTCAGTCTGTCGTATCTGTGCTTTTATCCAGTCATTTTATGGTTTATTTTTGTCTGTTGTGTTTTCCTGTTCAGTTAGATCTTTTGTGGGTTTCATCCATCCATCCATTTTCTTCCGCTTATCCGGGGTGGGGTCGCGAGGGTAGGAACGTAGATCGACTGGTAAATAGAGAACTTCACCATTTGGCTCAGCTCTCTCTTCACCACGACAGACCGGTATAGCGCCCGCTTCACTGCAGACGCTGCACCTATCCACCTATCGATCTCACGCTACATTTTTCCCTTGTTCGTAAACAAGACCCCGAGATACTTGAACTCCTCCACTTGGGGCAGGACCTCCTCCCCGACCCGGAGAGGGCACTCTACCCTTTTCGGGTTCAAGACCATGGCCTCTGATTTGGAGGAACTGATCCTCATCCCGGCCGCATCACACTCGGCTGTGAACCGCTCCAGTGAAAGCTCTAGATCACAACCTGATGAAGCCAACAAGACCACATCATCTGCAAAAAACAGAAAACATTTTTAGAGATGTTCTGGTGCAGAACATCCCCACTAAGTCAGGAGCCAGGCAGAAGTAGAAATCTCACACAAGAAAGGTCCTGGAGAAATGTGGATATCTTAACTGGACCTTCCTGACAGCAAAGAACAAACTCAAAAAGGACTCCAGCCAGTCATCAGGTGAAAAGGAGGAACCCAGACCCAGACCAGTGCAGGAGTTTCAGAGAAACTGAGACGTTTATTTTCTAAACATAACGTCCCAGTGACTTTTCAACTCCAAAATACATTAGGGCAAAGACTGGTTCATCCCAAAGATCCAGATCAGTCTTACATCGGGGAAACTAAACAGCCACTGCCCAACTCATCCATCCATCCATCCATTATCTTTACCCGCTTATTCCATTTTGGGTCACGGGGGTCGCTGGTGCCCATGTCCAGCAATCACTATGCGAGGGGCGCGGTACACCCTGGACGGGTCGCAAGTCCATCACAGGGCCACACAGAGACAAACGAGACAAACAACCAGTCACTCTCTCACTCACACCTAGGGACAATTTAGAGTTACCAATCAGCCTAACATGCATGTTTTTGGTCTGTGGGAGGAAACCGGAGTACCCGGAGAAAACCCGCGCATGCACGGAGAGAACATGCAAACTCCACCCAGAAAGGCCCCTGGCCCGGGGTTTGAACCAAGGACCTGCTCGCTGAGAGGCAGCAGCTCTACCAGTTGCGCCACCGTGCTGCCCTCATTCATTCATTCAACCTTTATTTAGACGGGTTAATCCCATTGAGCCTCGGGGACACATTTACAAGAGACCTGAAGGAACCCAAAAGGATGGCCCAGCACAGGAGATCAACATCATCAGGACAGGACTCTCTGGTCTACACTCATCTCCAGGTCAGAGGTCACTCTTTCAGGGATGAAGATGTTCACATCCTTGAAAGAGGAATGATGGTTTGAGAGAGGAGTGAAGGAAGCCATCTTTGTGCAGAAAAACTGTCCATCATTAAACAGGGGCGGAGCCTCCGTATTCAACTGCCCCCCTCTTACAATGCTGTTATTGTTAGTATGACTCAGCCTCCTGTGAATAGCAAGCAGCCATCAGGGTGCTAATGACCCATTAGGCTCCTTTATCACATGAACTAGTTCTGGATGTCAACAACAAACTGGTTGATCCACTATGAGAAGGAGTTATTTATAAAATTGAGTTTATTGCAGCTCTTCAGACTCAAGCAGTATTTTGGATAAAAGACTAAACGTTTCAACGATTTTTTAATTTTATTTTATTTATCCATCCAGAGGACCCGACTTAACTTTGTTAGATTCTGGTGCAAATACAAGTTTAAGCATGAATCTTTCATTAGAATGAAAAATACAAGACAATAATTTGTTTCCTTCACCAACATTTTCAGTTTATTTCTAATAAGCCCGTTTTGTTTTGATCTATAAATCTTTGATTAAATAATTAAATATTTTTCTTAAATGGGAAGTGCAATCATTAATTGTAAAAAAAACAAAGTTTTGAATCAGATGAAACAATGATTTACCAATAAAGTGTCAACAAAGCAAACTGATAAACCACGTCGTCAGATCTGCTGCATGACTGAAGATCGCACTTTGAAAACCGCCTCCTGGTCCAGCAGAGATAAAAAGTCCTGGATACTTGATTCTCAGGGGAACACGTCCCTCGGCAGCTGGAAGTCTTTGAAGGTGTAGAAGGAAATGTCTCCGTGGTCCACGACGGCGAAGACGACGGAGACGTCTCTGCTCTGAAAGGCCAGCTGCTTGACGGCTCGCAGATCAGGAACTGGACCATCAAAACTGGAACAAAACAGAAAAAAAAAACACTCGGAGCGTCAAATCTGAGAGAAACGAGCTGAAACACAAACTGGAGCAAAATGTAACTGGGAAGTTTATCAACAGGAAATCCCTTTAAAATGATACGAGTTAAAGAACATAAGAAAAAAAAAAAATCATTTAATTATTTATAAAGCACATTTAAAAACAACACGATGTTACCAAAGTGTTGAACAATAAATATTTAAATAAATATAAATGTAACATCGTCAAAGAGCTGTTCATGCCGATTGTTCGTGCTGCACGTCAGTCCTGAGTAAACGACGGTTCTGCGAGGCGTGTTTACCTGCACACACACATGCGGCTGTACGGTTTGCCCGGGCTGCTCTTCTTGAAGTCCGAAACAGAATCCGGCTGGTAAACATCGAAACAAATCCTCCACTCATCCGAAGCTTTTAACCTGAGCAGACAAAGGACATGAATTCCTCCCGAACGATGAGCTCTCCATCAACGCACCGTCCATCACCTGGTGTGCACGGCAGCAGGGCGAGGCGATGACTAAACGCTGCAGCCGACTCTTTATGGCTTTGGAAATTAAAGATTGTAAACTGTGACAGCAGCGAGACGAGCTCGCCTCTGATTCATTGTCTAACTTCAGAGGTGACTCGGAGCAGGCAGGTAGACAGGAAAGAAGGAAGGCAGGTAGGAAGAAGGAAGGAAGAAGGAAGGAGGAAGGTAGGAAGGAAGGCAGGCAGGAAGGAAGAAGAAAGCAGGAAGAAGGAAGGTAGGAAGGAAGAAGGAAGGAAGGCAGGTAGGCAGGTAGGCAGGTAGGCAGGAAGGAAGGCAGGCAGGCAGAAAGAAGGAAGGTAGGAAGGAAGGCAGGAAGGAAGGCAGGTAGACAGGCAGGAAGGCAGGCAGGAAGGAAGAAGGAAGGTAGGAAGGAAGGCAGGCAGGCAGACAGGAAAGAAGGCGGCAGGTAGGCAGGAAGGAAGGCAGGCAGGAAGAAAGAAGGAAGGTAGGAAGGAAGGAAGGAAGGCAGGTAGACAGGAAGGAAGGTAGGCAGGAAGGCAGGCAGGAAGGAAGAAGAAAGCAGGAAGAAGGAAGGTAGGCAGGCAGGAAGAAAGAAGGAAGGTAGGAAGGAAGAAGGAAGGAAGGCAGGCAGGCAGGCAGACAGGAAAGAAGAAGGCAGGTAGGCAGAAAGGAAGGCAGGCAAGCAGGAAGAAAGAAGGAAGGTAGGAAAGAAGGCAGGAAGGAAGGCAGGTAGACAGGAAGGAAGGCAGGCAGGAAGGCAGGCAGGAAGGAAGAAGGGAGGTAGGAAGGAAGGCAGGGAGGCAGGAAAGAAGAAGAAAGCAGGAAGAAGGAAGTTAGGCAGGCAGGTAGACAGGAAAGAAGGAAAGCAGGAAGAAGGAAGGA
>NC_056512.1:40272364-40289800 GCF_014905685.2 Nematolebias whitei
AGCAGGAAGAAGGAAGGAAGGCAGGCAGGTAGACAGGAAAGAAGGAAGGCAGGCAGGAAGGAAGAAAGAAGGAAGGTAGGAAGGAAGGCAGGAAGGAAGGAAGGAAGAAGAAGAAGGCAGGCATTAAGGAAGACAGGAAGGAAAGCAGGCAGAAATGAAGGCAGGAAGGAAGGAATGCAGGCAGACAGGAAGGAAGGCAGGCAGGCAGACAGGAAAGAAGGAAGGCAGGTAGGCAGGAAGGAAGAAGGAAGGTAGGAAGGAAGGCAGGCAAGAAGGATTTAAAGTATGAACAAAATCTGAATTTAAAAAATTGTAAATATTTGCTAAATAACTCCAGATGCTTAAAGAAAAATGAATGAAAAAATAAAACCAATATAAATACATTTTAACCAGAAATAACTGGGACAACTAAGACCACCTAAAATAATTCTAAAATATAAATGTGGTCCGTGTTTCTGCTTTAGTAACTCCTGATAAGGTCTAATCTGAATCACTGAGGCTGGAGATCAACCAGAATTTTAATAAGAATCTCTATTTTGGCTCTAAATTAAACGTTTTTATTTCATTTTTATCTTCTTTTAAAAACAAGAACGAAAAGTGAAGCTTTACATTTTCTGACTTCTCTTTTGTTGAGTTTTCAGCTAAAGAAAATAATCTGAATTTTTCCTCCACGTGTGAACAGAAGATGTGTTTTTGACTCATCGTGACGATAAAGCAGCAGGTAAAACAGATCCACCTGCTCATCGGTGCGTTATCGTCTCATAAAACCTGAGAGACGTTCGGTTTCATCATCTACTCTAATAAATTCAGACGAGGACTCTCTCCTTCACTTTTTATTTCCAACAGAAACAAACGGTACCTGGACGCTCCCTCCAGTAAACGTGTTGATTTAATCACGCTGATTTTATCCAGCAGCTCGGCTGAAACAAAACAAACATTATTGACTTCATTTTGCATCAAATGGTTTTATTTTGAAACGGAGAGCCCACTCACCTGTGGGGACGGGCCGAGTGGGGTCGTGTAAAGGTTCAACTTCTCTGTTCCAAAGGTGAGCGGGTCGGCCTCGACGCTGCGCCTGCCGCCTCGCCTGCCGCCTCGCCAGGAGTTCATGGTACTCGGTCCAGTTTCTGCACCTTCGGACCTTAAAAAATATAAAAACCTCATGTGATCCACTACAACGTGGTATTATTTACAGTGTTTTTGTTTATTTACCTCCTTGGCCTTGTTTACATCCCACCGCTGCCTGCCTCTGGTCCTCTCCCTCCTCTGCTCCTTCGCCGACATCTTCACCTGCCGCAGGTTTATTTTATCCTTCCAGGCGGCGACGTCGCAGACCCCGACAGCCAGATCCCCGGGCAGCACCGAGGGGTCCGGTGGGGCCAAGCAGCCGGGGTCGCAGTCCCTGGAGCCCAAATCTGGGAAAGGAATGGCGCTGAAATCCCAGCGTGAGCGACGAGCCGAGGAGCCGCACAGGTCGGATCTTTCTTCCGACTCCCGCTCAGGATCATCCGTCATCCACCAGGTCCCGACCCGCTTTTCATCTGTGGAGCTGGTGCAGGCAGACTGGGTCTCAGGAGGTTCTGTAGAAGCCATCAGCTGTGACTCTGGTAGTTTATCATCCTCCGCCGTTTTCTCAGCAGGTGATTGTGCTCGTGTTTGAGTGAGACTACAGAAACAACAAAATGCTCTGAGGTGCATTAGACTGAAAACGCAGCAACAACTTCCTGCCTGTAGCTTCAAACTGTTTTATTTCTTTATTATAGGCCCGCACAGTCATACATTTATCATAACGTCAGATGTGTTTTCTTTCAGAAGGATCGCTCTGTGTAAAAACTGTGAGGCATTTCTTGTAGATCGTTAAATACACTTTAATCTGTGGTAGAAGTTTTGATCTGAATATTTACACTGAAGGGTCCAAACCTTTAGAACAAACAGAACAGAAAGCATAATTACCATAATTTCTGGACTATAGAGTGCACCAGAATATAAGCCGCACACACATTTTTAATATATATATATATATATATATATATATATATATATATATATATAAGCTGCGGGATGTCCATGTTGTAACATGAGACATTTACACAGAAAGGTTTTTTTTTTACTTTTAATGAAATACATACTGGTATACACAATTAAAGGTTTTTTTCTGAACAGTGCATGTAACACAAGCTTGTGCTCCGTGGAGCAAAAGTTGCTCTGCGCATGCAGGGGAGTCCCCCCTCATGGAGGGGGGGATTCCCTCACCTCCCCATTCTCTCCTCCCCTCTGCGTTTCATTGGTCCACTGTGACCTGTTTGGTAATCGGGGTGTAAATCACCAGCTTTACCACGATACGATTTTATATCGGTTTGTATGACAATACGATTTTTCTCGATATCACAAAGTCTGTCACGATACGATTTGATTCGATTCACAAGTCTGCGATCGATGTATTGTGATATCAAATGCCCATCTCATTTACATATAAATAAATTTACAAAAACAATTCAAATATGATTTAACCATTTTATTTGTTATTACAGGCATTTAAATTTTTTTTTTCTTAATTCATCAAAAAAAAAATTAAATAAATGACCTGTTCAGTATAGTCTCACATTTCTCATGTTTAAGTGCATTTTTTAAACCAGTTAAAAATGTCCTGATTACCTTGCAGTTATAAAGAAACAAAAATAGATATTGAGCTCACATAACATGGCTGTCAGTGCCGTGTTTCTTCTTCAGGTGAACGGACAAATTTATCGTGTTTCCCGAGTATTTTAACGCACACCGGCACCCGTTGTTGCACACGACATGAGTTCTGTCTGTTGAGCCGTCGTTCTGTTGGAAACAAAATATTTCCACAGAGTTGATTTAAATCCAGCAGGAGAGTGAATTTCATTATCTGTGTTTTCTGCCTCGTCTGCCATGTTGCTGAGGCGGCCGCAGAGCGCAGCCGCGCACGGAAATGGTGACAGACGTGCCTTGGGAATTTCAAAATAAAAGCGTATTTTAAAGATGACGATATGAATCGATGTTTTAGTTTTGCCACGATATAACTGAATCATTAAATCAATGTAAATCGATGTATTGTTACACCCTTATTCAGTAATTTCACTGATCAGATTTTTTTTAACCTTTATTTGTACAGGTAATCTTACTGAGTCACGAGGACTCACCCCCCCAGAGAGACATGTATTGGGCAGCTATGTGAGCGCCTGGGTGTGACGAAGCTAAATGTTTTTAGCAGTAGGAAGCTTGTTAGTCCGTCGGGGAACAAAAAAAACAAATTAGCCGCAGCATTGTATAAGCCGCGGTGTTAAAACGTGTGAAAAAAGTAGCAGCTTATAGTCCGGAAATTACGGTAGACTGTGGTTTTGGGCCAGACCCGTCTTTACCTGCATGACTGCGTAGGGCTGGCGCTGCGTTTCCTCTTCAGCGGTCTCCCTCCTTTGTCTCGTGACTGATGCAGGTTCAGCTGTCTGGTGTAGGACGACGGCTCCGAGCTGGAAGAACAAAATAAATAAATCACGATGTTTGGAGAAGAATCACACCTCTGCTGTTGGGCAACAACCTTGAACCTATCCATCTATTATCTTCCACTTGTTCTGAACCATGAATCTTTTCTTTTCTCCCAAGTTTTTACATTGATCAACTCTTTGGGTCACTCTGTGGATCAATTTGTGTTTTTATGGATCGTTGACCAACACAAAGTCTTAACTTCTGATAAAATTAGTTTAAAACTTTTTTTAATCTTTCAGTTCCTGTAAAGCTCCAGTTTCTGAGCTTTCTGAGCAGCAACGACATGAAAAGTGTTGAATTTATTTATTTTTTTATGTTGCTTCTCCTTCTGCTTCATCAGTTCCTTACAAACAAACCTTAATTTACAGGCGATAACGTTCAGTAATTTTGTTACTTTTCAAAAACTATTAATGCTTTTTAACTTAAAACTTTTAATTTTAGCTACTGACACGAAAAATAATCTTCCCTCCAACATAAAATCTGCTTTGTTACAATGCTTTTGGCAAATTAATGAATGACATGCTCTAATTTGTTAAAAAGTCCTTCAAAACAGAGACGTCTGTTTAATTTCATTAAGCTCTTAAAAACAAATGAACTTTAATTAATTAATTTAAGTTCTGCTAAATGTTTCCCAGCTTTTGTCTTAAAATTATTTGAAAAAATATATATACAAAACAAGCAGATTGCAGCAGAGAACAGACCCACTCCGTTACCTTAAACTTCATTTAAAATTTAAACTTCTTTTTCTTTTAAAGATTATTATTGTTTGAATTAATAAAAATTAAAAAAAGGGGGCAGATATCACAAAATATTTTCTTCTTTCTGCTGCCTTTCATTTTATTTGTGATTGTATTTCTTGTTGTATATAGAATTGTTTTGAAAAAATGAATACACTTTATACCGGTAATAACAATAATAATAATTAAACTTTTTTTAAATTTTTTACCTTGGATCAAATCTGTGTACCACATAGCCGAGTCTCTTCAGATGCCCAAAGACCTTTAAAACAAAGAGTCATTAGATTTGAAACACGTTTTCAGAGCATAAATTAAATTTACTGCACCTGAAACTGCTGCAGAGTCAAAGTGTCTGAGGACAGAAACTTTTCATAGCCGTCCTGGATGGAGAGCGGCAGCTCCTTATAAAACACCAACACACTGCCCTGCACACACACATAATACACTAACATTCAGGAGGTAATGGGATCAGCCATGTGTCCTGATTGGTTCAAATAAAAAGACTAATTATGAGCTCTTTGCTACTGAACGTCACATCTGGACCAACAGGTCCTGTCTGCCACTCACACACTCCATCAGGTAGAGAGCCTCTTCCGGGAGCAAGTACTGTTTTCCATTGGCTGAAAAGCCCATCGTCTGCCAAAACTTACCCTGTGAGAGGAAATTAGCATGATAATGTATCAAAAATATGCCAGAAAGAAATGAAGCCATTCAGATTGTTGTCCACTGCAGAAACTGTAACTTTAATGTTGTTTTGCTGACAGATTTGTGTCAAACATAGCAGCAGTAAATGGAGTCAGCAGAAAATCTCAGGGTTTAATAATAAATGTTCTGTCAGTCTGTATTTATTATTTCCAAGCAGCTACAATCAGAATAATACAAATGACAGAACTCACAGCTGGAGTCTGGAGCTCCACAATCTGCTCACTTGGAATCCATGTGGCTTTCACAAGGCTTCCTCTGCAGCGACACAATAAAACAACATTCAGGTGTCGCATGTTACAACGAAGGAATGGACGGTGCGGTTCGACTCACAGCCTCTCGACTCGCTCCTCTGATACGAGGCTCCAGTGTTCGTCCAAACTCTGCTGCAGTCGCCGCTTCTGTTCCTCCGAGTCGTTGGGGAAGAAGTCCTTCTGTCCTCTGACTGGGATTTTATGACTCCTGGAGCGAGCTGCGAACAGCTCACTGGGACTGCACATTCAAACAAAGACAACGAATTACAAGGACGTAAACAAAATGATCAGAGGGTTTAAAGAAGTCAGAGCTCATGTGAGGGGAAGTTTTGAATTTTACAGACATGGACAGTTTCATCGTTACTCAAACTTACAAAAATAAACATTTAAATATTAAGATTTCTGTGCAAACATAAGTCAAGGTACAACACAAAAAATATCTGATTTTAAAAGCATTGAATCCCCAAATGTTGTAGAAAGAACATAAACACAGAAACTGCTTTAAACAGTTTGATGTTTGAGTATTTTTAGCCCTAATTACTTGTAAATTTGCAGATTCGTGTGAGAAACAAGTGACTTTAATGTGATCATGAGTCATAAGATCATGACTCATTGGGAAGAAATTGTTCATTCATATGTCTAGACTTGTTAAAGGTAAAAACAGCCACCAAGCCCAATGTAAAAAATTAAATAAAAAACAGGACAAGCATGGCTAAACAGTAACTTAAAACAAAAAGTTAAATTCAAGTGTTTTTCACTAAAACGCACAACAGAGGGGGATAGAGAGCATATTAGTTATTAAACTTCCTAAGGTAGTTTCTACCAAAGCTACGACTAAAAAATATATACCTAGACGTTGTTTCACAATCATTTAAAATTGTTTTTTGGAGTGTTTTGACTTAAGCTAATAAAGTTAGCAACTGAATCAGACCAACGTGCTCAAAATACCGGCTTGAAAGTTCGGACAACAGAAAATAGACAAACTGAGGGAGGAAATACAATGTAAAATATTTATATTGATAAAGAAATGAATTGGAAAAATAAACTTTAAAGAAATTACCTTAATATCTCATTGTAGAACGCCTCCGAGGTTACCGTCTTGTTTTGATCCGCCATGTTTGCCTCAGCGCCGGCCGGAGGTGACTGTTCTCCGCCGGGTCCTAACGTCCGTTATTTTAAGTCACAGACGTTAAATGACCAGCAGAGGGCGCCAAAACTCAAGTCCTGCTTTGCATTTACTCCAATTTTTTTTATTTGAAGATTTGTCCTTTTAAAATATTTTTTATTCTATGATAAATATTTTTGTTTTAACAGATTTAAAATAATCAAAATCTTGGATTATGCATGAAATTTCTTTTATTTTGTAAATCACATCAAAATCAGTTTACATCCAATTGTTTTATTCGCTCCAAATACATTAAATTTCAGCTATAAATACGATAAAAATGCTAATTTTGCAGGGAAAAAAGTACATTGTAGCAAACACTAATTGCACAACAGTCCTGAAGATCGTCTTGCAAAGAGAACAAAGAATTCAGAACTTCCGAAATAAAATCAGTTGCGTTTCTGCAACAAATTTCAAACTCAAAGTAAAATAGGCCTACGAACAAACAGGAATCTACAAGATCAAGTCCATAAACAGGTGAGGGGAAAAAAAAAAAAAAAAAAAAAAAAAAAAAGTGCAATGGCACTTAAAAGTTAAACTTGTTATTTAATATAAATTGAAGAGCCATCAGCTTGTGGCAAAGATCTACTTTGGTCAAATATAAAAGGTGTGTGTGTGTGTGTGGGGGGGGGGGGGGGGGGGGGCGTAAATAGGAAGTCAAGAGTATTATAAAAGTCATGACTTTAATGGTTTAAGACTTGGGCTTATTTCCCCCCCCCCCCCCCTTCATTGTGGAAATTAACCCCCACCACCTACCACATAGTCAAGTGTAAAAAGTTTTGGCAGGCCTAGCATTAGAAAAAGGCTCTGTCAAGCCAGAGTTAACATTTGGGATGAAACAGCTATTTTGGTTAACAGTCTTGAGTTTAACCCCTGGTGTGTTGGACTCATTACACATTTTTAGATTGACATTGTTAAAACTGGCCAAGACAGATCCATCTCCCCCACCCCCAGGTTACTTGATGCACCCTTTCCTGACTGAGTTGTAGACATTTGAGTTAATGCACTCGTGGTTCATGAGATTTGCCAATGTAAAAAAAAAAAAAGTGTCACACTTTTACAGTTTGTCCCAAGTTTCTTAGGAAATAAAGCAAAATTTTTTACTTTTTCAAAACCATAAACTACATCTTCTAAATACCTCGTTATAAAGAGTTTTACGTCTATAGTTAAATGGAGATTTGTCACATGATGGAAAATTATGTTTTATTAGACAGTTTTAAAGGGTTTGAACAAGTTACATCTCGTGTTTGATCAGTTCAGCTACAGCTTGTAGTCGATGACGGTCACCTCCCCGTTCACTTTAAGCTGTGCCGTTTCCCAGTCGATGACTGTTCCCCTCTGGATCCTCTTCCCACAGAACATGTCCTGGATGTTGTTCTTCGGCAGAACAGAGTCCCACATGTTCACGTCGGATATCTCCCCAACAAAACTCTGGTTGATGTCAAAGCCACCCAGTAAGGCATCGGGATCCTGACCCAGCACAATCCTGCCTCCTGGGCGGATGGCGTGATCAGACTTGTAGATTTTGGTCAAACTTTTCCTGCCGTTCATGAAGAGGGCTCCTGCACCTGAACTGTAGTCCCAGATTACACACAGGTGAGTCTGCAGGGCACCGAGCTGAGGGACCTGGAAGGTTACTGCATTTCCACTCAGGTAGAAGGACAAGCTGTTGGCGAGAACAAGATTAGCTGGGCCATTTTATAAAAACAGCATTTGCCTTTATGAAATATTGAGAAGCATCTCATTGAGTTGGCAAACTTTTTTTTTTTTTTAAAGGAGTCTTTAGAAGGTCATGTGAGGTTCACAGCAGGTTTTAACTTCCTTCAGGAACAAGAGTTTAAAACGGCTTCTCAAACAAGTCTTTAAAATCTGTCTGTGCAAGAGTTATGGACAGAAAACATACGAGAGAAATGCCCGGGTATTAAATCTCAGATGATCAATTAAACTGGACCAAATCTGCTCGTCTTCATTTCAAACAACTCATTTAAAAATCAGAAGTGTGTGTGTGTGGGGGGGGGGGGGAGAAACACTGAGACGAGGTCGACAAAAACGCACAGACAATAGTTGAACAGGCAGTGATGTCATCAGCTCAAAGAGTAAATGCACTTTGTGATTATTGCTAAATTCACGTTTGTTCCTTGAAATCGTTACAAGTTTAAGCCAACAGCCTCAGCTCTGATGTTTTGGTCTCATTCCTGCTTGGACAACTAGTCGGACTTTAACTAGTTTCTTTAAACCATGGATGATGAAAAAGCCATTAACAGAAACCCATTTCAGATTACTGAAAAGGGACTTCCTGCAGAAAGATGCACAGAAACAAGCTGGGCTCTGTAGAGCCACAGCTGAAACTCATGGATGAGGCCTTTTCTGGGGAGGTCAAACTCTGCACACCAACTGAAACTGTGCAGAGGTCACATAGCTCAAACACCCACACAATAGATCTAAAACATTTTCTTTGCAAGTGATTATCTACAGAAGCAGGTTTTAAACAGTAGAGTGAGGTATGAAGAGGGGTTTTTTTTTTTTTTTTTTTTTTACCTGCCGTCTCGTTCGCGCCACACATTCAGCTCATCCGTGTCCTGAGTTCGATAAGCAAACAGGATGACTGCTCGGTCTCCTCTGAGCTCCGTGGCCACAAGCATGCACAGCGTGAACGCCTTCAGGTTGAGGGGTTTCCGAGGGATCACCTCCACATAACTGGTTGCCGTCTCACGGGGGAAGACCAGACTTTTAACGGCCAGACTCCCTGAGAAACAAAAACAGACTCCGATGAAAACATGCAAGAGTTTTGAGAGAACTGAGAATCTTTTGATTAAAAATTTAAGATTATTCAGATCCATCTGTGCAATTCCTTGAAACATTTCAAAATCATTTACCCAATAAAGTCTCCAGTTTTGTTACAAAAAATTTAAATATGCAAGAAATATTTGAATATAAAAACAGAACAGTTTAAGGGATATCCACTTTAAAAGTGATAGTTCTTAGGTGATCTTGTTCGTGGGAAAAGCTTCAGGTAATTAAAACAGTTTAATTATGACAACTAGAAGCACTTACCAGTCAAAGCTGCTGAGAGAGCGATCACAAAGAGGACAACTTTCATTTTGTTGGAATCAAACCTGCAGAAAATTAGTGTAAGAAAAAAAAAACGAGCATTTTTATAAATGTTCACTTAAGTTGAAAACTAGAATCTCATAAACTTACCAGACTGAAACAAGAGTTCTGAAGAAAACAGATGAAACAGTTCCAATGAAACATGAAGTTCACCGTTCCTGTTTTTAAAGCAGCTTCCTGCACAAACACACCTGTTGTATAAACACACCTGTGTTTCAAATTAATTAATCAGAGGCCTGATTAATTCATGTGAAGTCATTAGAGTCGGATGAGACAAATCTGGATAGCTTTTGATTTTTTTATATATATATATATATGGTATGGTATGGTATATAGTTTATTCATTTTAAAAAAGTACAAAACAATTCCATAACAATATAAAAAAAGATACAGAAGATTTAAAATGAAAGGCAGCAGAAAGAAGAAAAAATCTTATTATATCTGCCCCTTTTTTCAAACAATTATTTCAATCATAATAATTTTCAAGTCGCAGAACAAAATGAATAACTTTCTAATGTTTCTAATTCTAATACAAAACACACACTAAGCTACTTCATATATACTTTTTTAACAATTCAGCTTTGATCTTTTTCTTAAATGTGCACATTGACTTGGCATTTTTCACATCACTCTCTAGAACATTCCACAATCCAACTCCTTGGATTGAGGTAGACCTTCCCTTCAGACTAGTTCTGAATTTTGGTTTGACAAATATCTCTATCCCCTTAAGATTGTAACAACTTTGTCTTTTAACAAAATTTCTTTGGATATTTAATGGTAATGTGTGATTTTGAGCCCTATACATAACTGATAAAATACTATAATCTACTAAATCATGGAACTTCAATAACTTCAGTTGATAAAATAATGTGCTTGATGGGTGACAGTAATGCTTTCTGGTGATAATTCTTACAGCTCTTTTCTGTAAAATAAAAATAGGTTTTGTAAATGTTTTACACGCTTTCCCCCAAACATCAATGCAATAGATTAAATGTGGAACAATGATTGTGTTGTACAACATGTACAGAGCTTTATCATTTAATAATTCCCTGACTTTGTATAGTACTGCAATAGATTTAGATATTTTTGTTCTTACAGAATTGATGTGATTTTTCCATGTTAGCTGTTCATCAATGATTACACCCAAAAATTTCATCTCATTAACTCTACAAATCTCAACACCCTCAATTTTAAATGGATCGTCAACAGTTTTCTTTTTGTTACTAAATATCATGTATTTAGTTTTATCTAAATTTAATGGTAATTTATTAATTTTAAACCAAGTTTGTATTTTATCAAATTCTGTCTTCATCCATTCCAACATCCGTTTTACATCTTTACCCAAACATGAGTCTGTGAGAGCAGATGAGTACAAATAAACACCGCAGCATGAAATAAATCAGCTTCATGATGTGATTTTTCACAGTGATTATTCTCGTTAGATATTCATGAGTCTAACAGCTTCAGGGTAGAAGCTGTTCCTCAGTCTAGTGGTTCTACACTTAATGCTTATTAACCTTCTTCCTGAGGGGAGCGGGACAAAAAGTGTGTGTGCTGGGTGAGTGGGGTCCTTCGTGATGCAGGTGGCCCTCTTCCTGCATCTGGAGGTGTAAATGTCTGTGATCGTGGGGAGACTGACTCCGACATCTTCTGTGCAGCCTTCACCACTCTCTGCAAAGCTTTTCTTTCTGCAGCTGTGCAGCCTCCATGCCACACGTTGATGCTGGAGCACAGGATGCTCTCCACTGCACACCTGTAGAAGGAGGTGAGGACTGAGCTTCCCAGACCAGCTCGTCTCAGCCGTCTGAGGAAGTAGAGTCTCTGATGAGCTTTCTTGATCAGGCTGGTGGTGTTGTTGCTCCAGCTGAGGTTGTCATTCAGGTGCACACCCAAGTACTTGTAGCTGGAGACGTCCACCGCAGCTCCTCCTATGTTCATGGTGGGGTGGGGTGTAGGTGTGTTTGTTTCGTCTGAAGTCCATGGCCATCTCCTTTGTCTTCTTCACATTGACGTGAAGGTTGTTATTCCTTCACCAGCTCTCCAGGTGTTCCACCTCCTGTCTGTAACTGGACTCATTGTTGTTTGTGATGCATCCCACCACCACAATCTCATTTTCAAAATTTACAATGTGACAGCCTGGATGGGTAGGTGCACAGTCATATGTGAGCAGAATGAACAGGGGAGGGCTCAACACATAACCCTGAGGAGAGCCAATGCTGAGGGTTATGGTGGAGGAGGAGAAGTTGTGGATCCTCACAGACTGAGGTCTGTTTGTTAAGAAGTCTAGGACCCAGTTGCAAATGGAGGCGCTTAGTCCTAATGTGAATAGTTTATCCATCAGGGTTTGGGGGATCATGGTATTAAAGGCGGACATGAAGTCCACAAAGAGCATACAGACATGGGAGTCCTTCTGCTTGAGGTGGGTGAGAGCAGTGTGGACCACAGAGGAGATGGCATCTTCTGTTGATCAATTCACATGGTATGCATTCTGATGAGGGACCTCGCTGATGTTGATGCTTGTTTTGATGTGGGTCATGACCAGTCTTTCGAAGCATTTAGCGACTTTCAGGGTGAGGACTACTGGCCAATACTCATTCAGACCAGTCACTGTGGAGCTCTTTGGGACTGGGATGGGATGATGGTGACGGTCCTCAGGCAGGTGGCAGCTGTTGCCAGGGTGAGTGAGGAGTTAAAGATGTTAGACAGCACCTCGCAGAGCTGATTGGCACAGTCTTTCAGCACCTTCCCGGGCATGTTGTCTGGGCCGATTGCTTTGTGAGGATTAATCCTCCTGAAAGTATTCCTTACTTCGGCTGAGATCATGCTGAGAAACTTTCTTCCAGTGGTGAGGTGAGTCTGGTGCTGGGTGGTCTGTTTGGGTCTTCAAGGCGTGCATAGAACTTGTTGAGGGCATCAGGCAGTGATGAGTTTCTAGGAGATTGTACCCCTCTGCCTTTATAATCTGTTATACACTTAATGCCCCTCCACATTCTCTGTGGGTCTTGTGAGGTGAATTGACCCTGGATCCTCTGTGCATATGTGGCTTTGGCCCTCTTAATACCAGCAACCAGCTGTTTCCTTGACCTTCTCAGCTCCTGTCAGTTGCCAGACCTGAAGGCAGTGTCCCTGGCTTTCAGAATGGTGTGAACCTCTGCATTCAGCCAAGGCTTCGTGTTAAAGTAGCTCTTAACATATCTGATGGTGGTGACGTCATCAGCACATTTACTAATGTACCCCAGGCGAGGATGTGTATTCTTCCAGGTCTACCTCCCCTTCATTTAGAGCAGCTTCTCTGAAGACATGCCAGTCTGTGCATTCAAAACAGTCTTTCATTATGGAGTCACTATTTTTCACCCAAGTTTTGACTTTCCTTTGTATCGGTTTGGAGCGTCACAGCGGGGGGAGGTAAGCAGGGGCCAGGAAGATGGAGATATGGTCAGAATGATCATATATGAATGTGTGTGTGTGTGTGTGTGTGTGTGTGTGTGTGTGTGTGTGTGTGTGTGTGTGTGTGTGTGTGTGTGTGTGTGTGTGTGTGTGTGGAGGCTCAGTGACACTATAAATAAAAGTTAAATTCAATTCAACCTGACTGAAAAATGTTGGATTGTATACCTAGATTATTGAGCATGGACTTTGTTGTTTTCAACCAGTTTGACAAGACTGTCAACAAGGAATAGGGCCGGCAATGGAAGCGGGGACGTACCAAAGAGACCATCTTATCACAAGCAGAACTGGTTTGTTCCACTTTGGAGTAAGCTGTTGGAGAAAGAATCAGTTTTGTTGTGTGTTTCCTTGACTGATGAAGCCTTCCGGACTGAAAGCGAAGCGTTTCAGCACAAAAAAAAGAAACTGTCCAGATGACCTGACTGAAAAATGTTGGATTGTGTACCTAGATTATTGAGCATAGACTTTGTTCAATTCAACCTTAATTTATACAGATTAATGTAATTGAGCCTCGATGACTCATTTACAAAAGAGACTTGTTTTAAACAATGTACACGGATGACAACAGTAGACAATCATAAAAAAGCATATAAAGTGAAAAGTAATTAGAATAAATGACATTTAAAATAAACAAAAACAAAAACAGCTAGATTGTAAAGCATTATAAAATACAAATAACAGCACTACCTCTTCAACGAGGTGCATGCACTTCTCCCCGCTCCCTGTTCTCCTCCTGCTTTTTCTTGTTCTCTGTCTGTGTATCGGAGCAGCTCCTATTTTTTACACATCTTCCAAAATGAAAACTACTGTTTTGCATCTGACCTACTGGACTTTCGACGTTAATTACAATTTTTTTTCCTCAACAAAGCGACAGGGTCCTGGACAACCCTCATCTGCTCGGACAACACATGCAGCTGGATATATCTACGGGGAAGTGGAATGTGATGTGTCTACCTCTACTATCGATGGAGGATGCTGAAAATTGCATATAATTGGATTTATGATAGCAGGTTTCCTGTTTGGATAGTCTGGATCCTGGTTTATCAACATACAAAGAAGACGGCCACAGCTAATTTGGCCCTCGTCAGGCTGCTGCCTATGTGAAGGTTTGGTTCGTGCTTTGAGGACTCAAAATCAGCTGATTTACGAGCTGAACCGTATGCACACTAATCAGGCCATTTCGGACCTTGGAAATTATCAGTAATGACTCAACGGCTGACAGAAAAACAGTCTGCCTGAAACAAATCAACAGTTGTGGTTATCTGAATCTCTCCCCAGCTGGCCACGGAACAGGCCGACTTAATTTCTCATGGGAAATGTGTAAACTAAGGAAAAGCTTCACCAGCCCCCCCCCCCCCCCCTTCCTTCTGTGGAGTCTTATCAGAACTGTGCCAGCTGACCATCATCTTATCAGGACAATGGACTATCTGTTAGTGCTTCATGGACCGCCATTCATGGACCGCCTCATTGTAAATGCATATGTAGCGTGTTCATAAATGTGCTTAGCTGGCAGAGTTTTTTGACGTCTTATATCTTGTCCTTTAAGGACAAGGTGTGACGAGATCTTTTTTGTAATGTCACTACCCATCTCCTCATGCCTTTGTCCCTTTTCCTATTTAAAACAATGTATTCTGGATAAGAATAAGGCGGCCGCGTTTTATAGCAGCAGCTTCGAGCACTCCGTCCATCTTTCGAACGGCTGCACATACATGTTCTCATGTTGCGGTGCAATCAGCTTATTCTGATACTGAACATGTCTGTGTTGGTTTTTGCCACAAACTTGGAGGTTTAAAGCCACTTTGTGTGGTCAAGAGCTTCATATCTTTTTGCAAGGTGTTCCAGGAAATGGGAGCGGAGTAGGAGAAGGCTCTTTTGCCAAGTTCACTTCTCTGAGGGAACAATGCATGTAATGTCCTGAGAGCGCACGCTGTAGCTGCACTCACGCAGAGACATGTAGATGTAGGCAACAGACCAAGAAGTAATTTGAACATGAAAATGAACCAGTGAGAGTCTACTCTAAAGGTAATGACCAGTTAACCAGTGAATACAGGGTGCAGTGATGGGTACGGTAGTTACAGCTACTTATGAATCTTAGTGCACCTTGCCAGACACCATCCAACACCTGCAAGGTGCTTGTAGGGACATTCATGTAAATAATGTCAATGGAGAGGAATGTAGCGTTTACAAGGTGATTTCTAGCATTTAGTGTTTAGACAGGATCCATTTCTGAAAAAGATACCCAGTATTACCTTCACTGTAAAGTTGACATGAGTTGATTAAGATACCAAAATGTTTCGAAATCAAACTCAATAGGGACACCAAGGAGAAAATGGAACTGCAGGGACCAACTTCCTGTATGAAAACATCCCTTTGGTGTAATCAGCATTTAGCACAAGTCTGAGATGTAACAAATGTGACTGGATGTCAAAAGCAGATTAAGAGCCGACAAACCTTAAGCAACTTTCAACTGTCAAAATAGAAACAGAAAATGAAATGATCGACACCACTGTTGTACATTTAGAAAAAAAAAAAATGTCTTTGCAAGGATCAGGTGAAACTGGAAATTTGTGCATCCAGATTTCAGTTTCTAAAAACCCTAGAACTCGTGGTGAAGACCTACTTTAAAGTCACTCAAAACCAAAGGCACACCTGCACATTACCCTTATAGGCAAAGGTTTATCATCCTAATGTATATTATATATTTTTTCCCATGGTACATGCAATCCGATAAGCAAGCTTGAAATCGACATGAACACAGATTGAGAAACAGTTTACATTTGTTTTATTAGACAGTGAGAAACTGAACACGTTACATCTTGTTTGATCAGTTCAGTTATAGCTCGTAGGTGATGACATCCACATCCCCGTTCACTTTAAGCTCTGCCGTTTCCCAGTCGATGACGTTCCCACGGTGGATCTTGTTCCCAGAGGACATGTCCTGGATGTCGCCGTTCGGCAGAACATAGTCCCACATGTTCACAGTGGAGATCTCCCCAACAAAACTCTGGTTGATGTCAAAGCCACCCAGTAAGGCATCGGGATCCTGACCCAGCACAATCCTGCCTCCTGGACGGATGGCACGAGACTTGTAGATTTTGGTCACACTCCTCTTGCCGTTCAAGAAGAGGGCGCCTGCACCTGAACTGTAGTCCCAGGTGACACACAGGTGGGTCTGCATGGCACTGAGCTGAGGGACTTTGAAGATCACTGCATTTCCACTCAGGTAGAAGGACAGGCTGTTGGTGAGAACAGGATTAGACTTTTATAGGCAGATTGTAATAAATCAGCTTAGCTCCGACTAGCTATTGCTCAGTCCTGTCAGTGTCGAACACATTTATGTCAAAGTTTAAACAGCGTTTGCCTTTACCATTCTGAAATATTAAGTAGCATTTCACTGAGCTGGAATCACTTGGCAAACATTTTTAAAGGAGTCTTTAGCAGAAGGTCATGTGATGTTCACAGCAGGCTTGAACTTCCTCCCAGGAATTTCAGAGGCTTGCAGTCCAGTTTAATAAAAATATAACCCACACAGCTTCTCAAAAAAAAAAAGGTCTCTACAGCTGCACAAGAGTTCTCAATACAGAACATATTCAAGAGAAATGACCAGGTATTAAAAACCAAACTGATGACCACTTGAACTGGTCCAGATCTGCCAATTTCAAATAACTCCAGAATTTAAATTCAGCGGGGGGGGGGGGAGGAAACAGACATGAGGTGGACAAAATGCAGAGCCAAGAGTTGAACAGGCAGTTATTGTAATCAGCTGACTGCACAAAACACAGGCTACATGTACTTTTAGGGATTCATGCCAAATTCACACATTTATTCCGTTGCAATCTTTACAACTTTGAGCCAACAGCAGCTAGCCTCCAGAGAGTTCCAGCTCAAATGCTTTGGTCCCATCCCTGCTTGGACAACTAGTCAGACTTAATATACACACATTTTAAAATTATGTTTTATATTTTACCTGCCATCATGTTCACGCCACACATTCAGCTCATCTGTGTCCTGAGTTCGATAAGCAAACAGGATGACTTCTCGGTTTCCACTGAGCTCCGTGGCCACAAGCATGCACAGCGTGAACGCCTTCAGGCTGAGGGGTTTCCGAGGGATCACCTCCACATAACTGGTTGCAGTCTCACTGGGGAAGACCAGACTTTTAACGGCCAGACTCCCTGAGACAAAAACAGACTCCGATGAAAACATGTAAGAGTTTGAGAGAGAACTGAGAATCTTTGAGCTCCAGGATGAATTAAAATGTAAGATTTTTCAGATCCATCTGTGCAATTCCTTGAAACACTTCAAAATCATTTACCCAATAAAGTCTCCAGTTGTTACATAATTTAAATATACGAGAAATATTTGAATATAAGGAGAACAATTTAAGGAATATCCACTTTATAAGCGATAGTTCTTAGGTTATCTTGTTCGTGGGAAAAGCTTCAGGTAATTTAAAAACAGTTTAATTGTGACAACTAGAAGCACTTACCAGTCAAAGCTGCTGAGAGAGCGATCA
>NC_056512.1:40290200-40345944 GCF_014905685.2 Nematolebias whitei
CAGGTAATTTCAATAAAGCATGCATTGTGGAACCCCTGGAGGGGCATGGTGGTGAACTACTTTGCCCATGAGTCAATCTGCTCAGATCATCCAGACTGTCTTCAGTTTTTGTTTCAGGACAGGATTTCCTGTCTGACTCTCTGCAGGTCCCAGTCCTGAGGGCTGATCACTGGGACGAGGTCTGGACAGCTGTGTGTTTGAATTGGTTACTGTGGTTTCTGTTTCCGGCCTTCATTGTTTAAGGCCAGCAGGAAGGATGAGCCATCACACAACCATCCAGGCTTTTCTACCCTTTTGACACTTTATTGTCATGAAGCACTAAAAACACACTGTAAATATGAGAGCTTGTCTCAATACTCAAAGAGATGGGGGCTACATTTTCTGATTGTTTGTGTTATTTTGTACTTAATCAGGTTTAATTAATAAAAACATTTGAAATCCACTTGCTAAGAAAGTTTGAGAACTAGTTTTGGTGTAAATCTTCTAACCAGCAGTGACTTTTTATTACTCCTCCTGCTGACTCCTCTGCTGCCATGTGAGTGATGCTTCCTGGAAAGTAAAAATTCCTTGACATATTTTTTGCTCTCCATCTCTGGTTTGTTGCATAAAAAAAAAAAAACAGCGTCGTTCCACTCAACACTTGAAGGAACAGTTTTGCTGAACATATTTTACTTTCAACCATAAGACACAAACTATAGAAACTAAATAAATGTTTATTAAAAGAAAACCAAAATCACTGCAGAGGCAGAAATTTTAAAACTGGATCCAGAAGAGGAACAAGAAACAGGTAACAAAACTGATTTAGACTCCAACCAGCAAAAGACATCAAGGAAGACTTCCTCCCTAAAGGAAAACCCTTATCACTTAAAAACCTTAAAATATGAAGTTCAGACTCCACTGATCTATTGAATAATGGGATATAGAGAGCTGGCTGGCATGATGCAGAGAAGGAAGGTAAACGATTTATATGTCCAAAAGACAAAGTGGAAGGGCAGCAAGGTTTGCAGCATTGGAGCAGGGTTGTTAAAACTGTTTTACCATGGTGTGGATAGAAAGAGAAATGGGGCAGTGGTGGTCCTGAAGGAGGAGTTGGCAAAGAATGTAGTAAAGTGTCAGATAGATGTGTGTTAAGGTAGAAGTAGAAGATCTGATGCCAAATGTTGTCAGTGGTTATGCTCCACAGTTTGGTTGTGATGGGGAGGAGAAAGATACATTTTGGAAGTCAAAGTCAAATTTATGTAAAGACACAACAGGTTGTTATCAAAGTGCTGAACAATAAAAGATTAGAGCAGAGATTAAAAGAGAAAACAATGGACAAATTAGTTTAAAAGCATCAGAAGAAATTCAAAACATAGAACACAGAGGGACGTCGCAAAGTGATTTAAAAACAGGAAGTGAAGAGGCCTGTCTAATGTTGGGGGCAGATTTTTAAAAGTTTAGGCATCACGACTGAAAAAGCCCGATCTCCTCTGAGCTTCAGCCAAAAGTAGCCGATCAGATGATCTCAGCGCCTGAAAAGGAACATATGGTTGAAGTAGGTCGGAGAGATACGAGGGTGCAAGCAAGGCTATTTAGGCACGTCATAGATCAACAGGAGCATTAAAAAAATCTATTCTGTGACCCACAGGGAGCCAGTGAAGGGAGGATAAAACCAGTGAGATATGCTCCAACCTACGAGTTCCTGTTCAGAGGCGAGCTGCAGCATTCTGGACAAGCTGGAGACGTGAAAGGGAAGCTGTGACATAAAGTGCATTACAGTTGTCAAGTCAGGTTTTAATTAAGGCATGGACTACCTGTTGAACAGGTTGAACAGCTGGGAGATAAAGTTAGAGAGGTCAGACTGAGATGGTTTGGACATGTCCCGAGGAGGGACAGTGGGTATACTGGTAGAAGGATGTTAGAAATGCAGCTGCCAGGAAAAAGACAAAGAGGAGATGTATGGATGCAGTTAGAGAGGACATGGAGGTAGTTGGAGTGAGGACAGAGGATGCAGAGGACAGAGTGAGATGGAGGACTCCCTGCGGAGACCCCTGAAGAGGGAAAAGTAGAACCAAGAAGAAGATTGTGTCCAGAGTGGTGTAGATAATAAACCCTGCTGTGGTTTTCAGTTTTTGCTTTTATGGATTAAATTCAGAAATATAACAAATATTTGGATGAAAAGAGCCTTTTGAATTGTGGTCCAGTTTATTTTTGGAGTTACTGGAACAAAAGTATTCTGAAGACCCTTAAATGTGATTTCTTCTCTTGGTTGATGTTTGGATATTTTTGTTGTTTTGTGGGTCAGAACCTCAAAGGTCTGAGAACCACTGCTTCAGACATGAGTCGTCCCTCTAAGCTACGGTAAAATCCTCAAAACTTAAACTGCGACTGAGTAAAACGATGTTAGAAAGTTCAAAATGTAATTTCAGTCGTGTTAAAATGAGTAAATCTACAGTTCCTGTTGAGCCGTTCTGTCGTTTCTTACATCGCTGCTGAGCTCAGACCTAAAACAAGCTTCTGAGACTTATTTTAAATCAAATAAAACCAGACAGATACCGGATGAGTGTCAAAGAAAAGTCGAATGTCGTCTCCGCAGCTGAACTGGGAACCCGATAAACTGGACCAGAACAAACCTCAGTCTGTGAGGTTAACCAGTCAGAGTTATTCCTGACTCCCAGCAGTAAATCACGCTCGCCTCCTGTAACTCCTCTGCATCCAGACGACCAAAATTACAACTCCAGGACACAATAAGTTCTGCAAACAAAAGAACTCAGTGGAAGGTTCAGTGTAAACAGGTGGTGCTGCTGTTTTTGATCCAGCTGTGAAGGAGTCTTTACAGAACTTTTCAAAAAAGAAGGGAGTCATTTATAGAAACGTGTTTTCTGCATAGAACAGCAGTGTTTAGTCCAACAGCTTCAGACTGATCCAGGAAGACTGAACTGCAGTCCAGTTTCACTCTGGTCAAGATTCAGCAGTACGTTTCCCCACCTGCTTCCAGAGAGCTTCTCCAAGGCGCGTGGTGTCAAAGGAGAGCCAGAGGAAAGTCCTCCAGAGGTCACATGAAGGTCCTTTACTTCATGTGAGAATCCCTCACCTGTCAGGACTGAAGCACCACCTCCCTGATGCTAGTTTTAGCCACGCAGCTCCTCTTTGAGCAGCTGCACTGAACCAGGTTTATGTGTTTAAGGTACTCATTGCCTCGTCATGAAGACCCGTAAAAAAAAAAAAATACAAGCCCAATTTAGAAATCAATGGGATGTTGTGTAAATACAAACAGAATGCAACGAATTGCAAATCTCATAAGTTGTGTTTCCCCCCGCAAACATGTATTTACTTTTCTGCGTGTATATGGAGCCTTTCCAGATGTGTACGCTGCCCATGCCAGAGGCACTAATGCATCCCCATACCATCTGAGAGGCAGGCTTTTGAAATATTCATCTCCATCTTCTACTGTTTATCCATAGTCAGGTAGAAACCCAGACATCCCTCTCCCCAGCGACACTTTCCAGCTCGTCCTGGGGGACACCACAACATTCTCAGGCCAATCCTTCTAGCGACTTCTGGGTCTTCCCAGGGGGTTCCAACCATTGGGACGTGCCTGGAAAACCTCTATAATGAGGCATTTCGGAAGCATCCTAATCAAATGCCCGAACCACCTCAACTGACTACTTTCGATGCGAAGGAGCAGCGGCTCTACTCGGAGCTCCTCACCCCCCTAAGCCCGGGCACCCCTGTGAAGGAAGCCCATTTCGGCTGACGAGGGACAGCCCTGGTGGAGTCCAATCTGCATGGAGAATGAGCTCAGCTTTGTGTCAAGGATGCAGACACAGCTTCTGCTTTGGTCATACAGGGAATGGATACTCTTAAAAGCGACCAAGACACCTCATACTCCTGCAGTGCCCCCCACAGAATGTCTTGAGGAACACAGTCATAATCCTTCTTCAGATCCACAAAACACATGTAGACTGGAGAGGCAAATTCCCATGATCCCATTAGCAACTCTGCAAAAGATGAAGATATGGTCCACTATTCCATGACCAGGATGGGCCACACTGCTCCTCCTGAATCCAAGATTTGACAATCGGTTGGAGTCTTCCTTCCCTGGAGTAAACCTTCTCAGGGAGGGTGAGAAGTGTGATCTCACAATAGTTGGAACACACTCTCCGTTCCCCCTTTTTAAAAATGGGAAGCACTCCACAGGCGTCGTCCCAGTCCTTCCTTCGACATTGAAGAGATGTTTCAACAGTGACAACATTCAGAGCCTTCAGCATCTTGGGGTGAATCTTGACCACCCCTGGCACCCTGCCACCGAGGTACTTTTTCACTACCTGTATCTCGGTGACCTCTACCATGGTAATGGATTCTGCCTCCTCAAAGGTGGACATGGTGGGTAGATTATGGAGATCCTCAAAGTGCTCCTTCCACCGCTCAACAATATCCTCAGCATAGGTCACCACCCAAACCAAGCACAGACTGGGACAGGGTCCGCCTTCTTTTTCTTTCAACTATGACAGCTTTTGAAATGTGCTCTGATAACAGGCTGTTTTGTGTTTTCCCTCTTTAGGATGAAGGATGTGGCATCTATGGTTTTCAAAATAAAACTGAAACTAGGATGTGTCTGACCTCAGAACGGTTCTCCACTTCACCTCAGTCCATTTTCATGAGCTCTGGTCCTGAGAAGACGGCAGCGGTTCTGGATGTTCACACCTGGCTTCTTCTTTGCCTGATAGAGCTTTAAGCAGCATCTGTGGATGAACTGTGTTCACAGATGATGATCTGTGGAAGTGTTCCTGAGCCCAGAACAGAACCAGACCTGTTTATAATGAAGTGAGCCGGAGGATCACAAGCATCTAATACTTTCAGCTTCATCCTTTGAGCTCAGAGATTTCTACACATTCTTCAAATCTTCTCACATTATGAACTTTAGACGATGAGGTATTCAGTCTTCCAAACCTTTTAATGAGGAACATTTCTGAACATCTTCCATTTTTAAACACACATTTTCATCACTCGGGTGAACCTTTGCTCACCTTTACTTTTGATTATCTCCAAAACTGTCTGGTCCTTTTATTGTTACAAAGAGCTCCTTCAGCTGTTTCCTATGTGTAACACTTTTCCAGCCTTTTGTTATCCCATGGCTATTTTATGAGCTCCGTTGCAGCAATCAAATTCAAAATTACCTGATAAAAATTAAAAGGCCCAATTTTTTAGTTTCTAAATATGTTTCACTGGAATAAAATAAAGATTTGCAGTTAATTACATTTTATTTTTATTTACATATTACACAGCATCCCAACTTATAAGGAATTGGTGTTTAGGATAACCTTTTTAATTCTGATTTATTGCTTTGCAATTTGTACCTTTATCTGACCCTCATCTTTATTGCTCTGATAAATGCCTTGATGCCTTAAATTATTACATTCCTGTTTTTGAACACTACAAAGATCATTTGAAGCCTAAACACGGAGAAGTAATCAATCAGCAATGTTTAAAGGTAAATTCAAAGGTCTTAAAGGGGGATGGAAGTTTCACTTTCTAAACTCAGGGATGTAAATCAAGTCAGTGGGTTGTACCGCCATAAAGCAGCGTTTTAACTTGGGGCCTCGGGTGGGGGTGGGGGTGGATGGAGGCTGAACTGTGCCATGCTGGAGCCGGTGAAAAGTGCTGGGATCATGGAAACCACAGGACACACCCTGCAGCTCCACCCAGACCCTGCTGCTGTTCCTGCTCACAAACACACACAGTGACGGCTTTCAAAGACAAAATAACATTTATTTATTTCAAAAAAATACTGCACAATATAAATATTACAAAAGAAGAATACTTTGTGTGAACGTTAACACTGTTTACACAGAAACAGACTCCCAATATGTATAAGCTGCTCAGGAGCTAAAACCAGTTTTATTAACAGAGCAGCTTTCTTTCATTCCACCTGCTACACATTAGTGTCACGTCAACATGTGAGAGCCCAAGACTCATTTGTGCACTAGAATATATTCAAACTAACAACTTGATACAATTCTTATAAAGGAGTTTTTTTTGCCAATACAAGGTTGGAAAAGTTTAAATTTGTAGACTGATTGTTTTGGCAGCAGAAGGGTTTCATCTTGAGACCATTTGAGTAAATTTCAGCAGAAATAACCAATAAAAGACGTTTTATGCGCTTATATTGCTGTCGCGTTGTTGGAAATCATTTAGACTGCTTTCCAAGAGGTAAATTAAAGAAAACAACAAACGTCGGGGGAAATAAACGTCAGTCATTTCACTGAACTCCTGCAGAAACGACTGATGTAACCATTGGGATTCTGAAGACCAACAACGAGCTTCTGGAAGGTTTTTAAAACGATAAACGTCTTTTTGTGGTATTTCCTGTCAGCCGATGTCTGACGTGCTGCCGTGCGACGTCCCTCTGCAGGTTTAGAGACGTTACACAGAAAACAAACACAGTTCTACGAATTCAAAAGGATTTTTGCAATGTATCACAAACATTTTGAAATTGGTAATGTATTGGTGTTCCTAATGAAAATTATTTTTGGTGTCACTTTTTGAAAATTATACAATTAACAGAAACAGATTAAATAATGCCCCCTCCATACTCACTTGGCAAATATACATATTTTTACCTTTCTAATAAACTAAAGAACTGGATAAAGTAAAAAAAATAAAATAAAAACTTTGGTAAAATGTAGTGTCACATTTGAAGTAGACATAAGTTAACAGAAAGTGTCAAAATGCTTCCAGTTAAAGCCGGAGACGACAGATCCAGGAGCAGCTCAGTGATCCTCAGACAGATGAGATCAAATCCTTCAAATCAGCAGACGCCTGTTTTCTGCTCACGCTGTACAAGCAGTTTGCTTTTAGTCCAGAGGTGGAGACAGCAGAAAGGAGCTTTTAAAGATGATGTTCTCCGCCAGGCAGCCGGTGGTTGGTGTGAGATCACAGATCAGACGGTGCTTTAGTTGATCGTTTCGGTGCTTTCACACAAGAAACATTCAAGGAACAGGAAATGAACTGACAGAGTTAAAATGGAGGCAGAGGAAACAGGTTGGAGAGTCCATCCCGTTAAAAATGGACTGTTTTGTCACCAGAGCTCTGCCTTCAGCATTTAGTTGTAACTGAAGTCTTGCTGCTTGTTTCTGCGTCAATCTTTGCAACCAGCAGCCTGAGAGAGTCTCCTGATGATCGAATCAACTCTCTGCCGCTGGAAGGAGAAGATGAAACAAGATGTGAGATCCGAGACCGAGTCATAATAATTAATGAAGATAAAACGTTTCCTCTGACATGTCAATGTTAGAGAAAGCAGCACTTTTTTAAACACGTTGTTTGTAAATGCATCCAAGTCACCTCTGCTTTAATTCCTAAAACTCTGTGATGACTCAGGTCGGTCTCCTTTAAGGAACCACACATGGACCAACTGTCCCTGTTCGGTTGTCTCTTTCCTGTCCCTGTTCAGTTGTCTCTTTCCTGTCCTCTCAAACCCCAGCTGATCGAGGCAGCTGGCCGCTCGTACTGAGCCTGGTTCTGGTTCTGATGGAGGGTTCTTCCTGTTTAAAAGGAGTCATTCCTTTACGCTGTCACCTACGCGCTGCTCAGGATGGGGAATAAACGTAAAATTCAATCCAACCTGCTGAGTTCCTTATAGACAACTTTAAATACAGAATTTTTCTGCCTATAAGTCACGTTTTTTGCATAATTTACATGCCCTGCGACTTATACGCCGAAGCAACGTATATATGGATTTTTTCCCATATTTATAAACCAATTTTTGGCTGAGACACAACCGTTTTCATTCATTCTGACTGAAAATATTGAACACTACCATTTTCAGCCGCTAGATGGCACTTGAGTAATATGGCATGCCATTCCAAACAAGTTCAATCTGGTCCTCTGGACATTCAAAAAAAAAAAAAAAACAAAGCAAAAAAAATCTAGAAACGTTTCGTCTCTCATCCAAGAGACTTCCTCAGTCTGAGGTGCTGTTTTCAGCTCAGTCTCTTAAATAACTCCTTATCAGAGTGGATCAATTGAGCATGCATCAGGATATGGCATGCCATTGTGTCATGTAATAGGTAAAGGTGGCTATTAATGATACATTCAATTTTTTTTTTTTTACCCTTTTATTTATCCAGGTAGTCTCATTGAGCTATGAGAACTCATTTTCAAGAGAGACCTGTTTAGGGAGCAGATTATTGCTCAAGGGCCCAGAGTGGGGCAAATGAGGGTGGGGGCAGGTGTGGGTGCTTCACCTACCCCACCCACATTTTTTATGTTGTCGGTACCGGGGCTTGAACCGGCAATCTTCCCATCACAGGCCCACCTTCTCTAACCTCTGCGCCACCACTCCCCCCATTCGGCTTGCCATAGCCTGCCACCGTCGTCTGTCTGGAGCAAACGTCAAATCAGCTTTATTTTGCTGCACCGCCCCGGCAAAATGCAGCTAATTTGACCATTAAAGTGCATTTATTATGTAAAAGTTCAACTGAGACACACCTTTGCTATAATGTCGAGCAAACAAATAATTGTTTTAGGTGCTTATCTTGTTAAATTTCGAAGAATTGCACAGAGAGTTCTCCCTCTGCACGCTCCCGCTTCCACGTATCGGCTTTTGAAATGCAGCTGATTTGACGTCAAAGTGCATTTATTAAGCATAAGTTAAACTGAGACTCACCTTTACTATATTTTCGAGCAAACAAATTATTTTAGGTGTTAATCTTGTTAAATTTGTTAAAATCTTCCCATGCACGGTAATTGATATTTCATCTTGAACTGTATGTGAATGTATTTCATGATCTGGATCAGTATTTGGACTTGTTTTAATCACAGAGTACCCTGGGATGACTTTGGTTGTAAACGGGTTTAAATAAACTGAAGTGATTTATTGTGTTTTTCATTTCAGATATAAAGTTGTGAACTTACACGTTGTATTCCATCCCGACCAGGCTGACGCCGTTTACAGCCAGGATCCGGTCCCCCGTCTTCAGTTTCTGACACCGATCAGCTGGAGAGTCAGGAACAACCGACTTCACATAAATGCCACTCATCCTCAGAGGCGTTCTCTAAATGAAGATATAAACATGATAAAAACATTATGTAACAAGAATATACTGACTAACAGAATGCACTCAAGTCCAAAATCTTTTCCCATTAAATCTTAGCGGCTAAACCATGTTTTTGTTTTTATTTAGGTGCTTTGTTGCTTTTAATTTGCTAAAAACTTTTTTTTTTTTCCACAAGTGAATTGATACTGAAAGATTTCCAACACTGGTTGATTGCTTGAGTTGATGAAGACAATTCTTTTGACCTGATCAGGTACTGAACACAAAACAAGAAATAAAGAAAAGCTTCCAATAACCTTCAGAATCCCTTAAGAATTTAGCCTTTTGCTAAGAACCGCAGATCAAACCTTAGAGTCAGTTTGTTCAGCTCTGTTCTGACTCAGATTAGCTGTAAAACATTGAGCCAGAGCTGTGAGGTGAAAATACTTGAACGTTTTCACACCGTTCCATCTACGAGCGCCAGTCCCAAACCATGTGGCCCTCTGTGGATCTCCACTGTGAACACTTCCTCTTTGTCCTCCGCTGCTTCCCCGTTTCCTGTCGCAGAGTTTCCACCGACTGAACAAACAGAAAACACATCAGATCAAAACTCTGTTTGGATCTGCTCCTGCTGGGGTTGGCTTTAAAAACGTTCACTTTTATAAAACTGATGCCTTATGTTTTATTGACGGATGTTTTGTTATAAATATTTTAATTTTTCTGTTCTTAAGTCTGTGTTGCTGTATTTGCAGATTGCCCAGGACTTTCTTGTAAAAGAGATTAATAATCTCAGTGGATTTTTTCCTGGTCAAATAAAGTTTTTTTTTTTTTTTTTAAAAAGAACAGTCGCCGACAATGGTGAAGGTACAGCTATAATGGTTTTGCCCATGTTCATTATCTGTATTGTTAGTAAAATATCTCATGGACTACTGGATGAATTTTACAACTGTAATTATAACTTTGCCAAATTTAAAGATATTAAGCTAAAATGTGGTGTGGTAGTAGCTGATGGTCATTCCCAACACCTGCTCCACGCTCTAAACATTACATTTGCCTAAAACTTTCATTTTAACTCTTGGTGTCAGACCTGATTGTTAGCAAAACATCTCTTGAACCAATGAAACTCAGAAGTAATCAGTGGTTATACACCTGCAGCTGTAGCTGACACTGCATCTTTAGCACATACTTATAATGCATCTTACATGTGGCTGTGGCGGCCATCTTGAACTAAAGCTGTCGCAAAGGCAGCAGGCGATATGCATTCCTTCAATGAATGCCAGATGTTTATTCTAAAATTGTATTCCAACTTATTTTAAGGGAAAAAAAACTTTAAAACTCTGGGTTTTATTGATGAAATTCTTGATTCTATTGTAATTTTTTTTTTTTCCTGGTGTTTTGATGGTTAGATCTTAAAAACCATTTCTAAAGTTGCTACATTTGCCTAAATGAGGACCCTCATCAGTATGCATACCGCGAGAACCGATCAACAGAGGATGCCATCTCCTCTGTGGACCACACTGCTCTCACCCAACTGGAGCAGAAAGACTCTTACGTATGCTCTTTGTGGACTTCACATCCGCCTTCAACACCATGATCCCACAAACCCTGATGGACAAACTATCCACACTAGGACTAAGCTCCTCCATTTGCAACTGGGTACTAGACTTTTTAACAAACAGACCACAGTCAGTGAGGATCCACAACTTCTCCTCCTCCACCATAACCCTCAGCACTGGCTCTCCTCAGGGATGTGTGTTGAGCCCCCTCCTGTTTACTCTGCTCATGTATGATTGTGCAGCTACCCATCCAGGCTGTCACAGTGTAAAGTTTGCAGATGATACAGCGGTGGTGGGATGCATCACAAACAATGATAAGTCCAGCTACAGGCAAGAGGTGGAACACCTGGAGAGCTGGTGCAGAGAGAATAACCTTCACATCAATGTGAAGAAGACAAAGGAGATGATTGTGGACTTCAGAAGGAACAAACACACCTACACCCCCCTGAACCAAAGAGCCTCTGCAATGGAAGTGGTCTCCAGCTACAAGTACTTGGGTGTACACATGAACAACAACCTCAGCTGGAGCAACAACACCACCAGCCTGATCAAGAAAGCTCATCAGAGACTCTACTTCCTCAGACGGCTGAGACGAGCTGGTCTGGGAAGCTCAGTCCTCACCTCCTTCTACAGGTGTGCAGTGGAGATCATCCTGTGCTCCAACATCAACGTGTGGCATGGAGGCTGCACAGCTGCAGAAAGAAAAGCTTTGCAGACAGTGGTGAAGGCTGCACAGAAGATTGATGGAATCAGTCTCCCCACCATCACAGACATCCACACCTCCAGATGCAGGAAGAGAGCCACCTGCATCATGAAGGACCCCACTCACCCAGCACACACACTTTTTGCCCCGCTCCCCTCAGGCAGGAGGTTGAGGAGCATTAAGTGTAGAACCACTAGACTGAGGAACAGCTTCTACCATGAGGCTGTTAGACTCATGAATCTCTAACCAGAATAATCACATCATGTTGCTGCTGATCTGTTTCATGTTGCTGCTGATCTGTTTCAATGTTGATGTGTCCATGCAAGCTCACCTGCTCACACAGACTCATGTTCGTGCTGCTGTTCGACGTAATGTTTTTACGCTATTAGTGCTTAGTGTATTTTTAGTTGATGTTTTTCTTAGTTCATATCTTAGATCTTATCATTGTTTTTCATTTACATTTTTATTGTTGGATGTAACTGGGACCCTGTGTACATAATATCGTTCGCACCACATGTACCACATGTGGTGCGAACGACAATAAAGAATATGTGACTCTCTAAATCTTTACTCATATTTAAGGGCGTGCATGTTTAAAACAGCTTTAGTTATTATTATTACTTTAGTCACAACAGTTGGATGTCAACCCTGCAACTTTAAGTAAAACCTGTCGGTCAGAAAGTTTCTGTTCTGAATAAATAAATCTGAAATCAGAAGCGACAGCCGGGTGGTTCTGTGGTGATTAACAGGACTGGTTCTTCTACACCCCGCCACCCAAAACAAAAAAAAAACTGTTCCCACCCATGCGGTTCCTCTCCCCTCCTTTCCCCGTCCTGCCTTTTCCCAACATGCGGCCCGTCTGCCCCCCACGCAGGACCTGTCCTGAACAATGCTGCCGCCGATTAAGATTCCACGCACCAACCCAGCTGTAAATTCCCATGACAGATCGGCCACTACTCTTTTCTCTCCTGACATCACCACCTCTCTGTAGCTCCTCTGCTCAGATTAAAGGATTACCAAACTTTGAAAATAACATTTGTCCGTTCATCACAACCACAGAGGTAGATGTGGTGGAGGCTGAGGCACAGCTCTGTGTGCAGACGAGGATGAAGGGGATCGAAAGCTTTCTTACGTCAGCTGCAGAATTAATATTTACTTTAAATAAAACTTAGCCTGTTTTAAAACTACTGGTTTGTAGCGAGAAAACGAGTTGTGTGTAACTCGAGCCGTCTTCAGCTTGTTAATAAAACATGTTTATTTTGAAGGAAAAGCTTCTTAATCCTCCTATAAGTGGTTGAACAGTGGGAAAACTTCTACATTAGAAACAAAACAAATAAAAAGATAAAACTAGCATTCCTTAAGGAATGCATATTTCCCATTGCCTTGCAAAAAACTTTCACCCAATCGACATGACATCATCTGTCAATCAATCCAGCAGGCTCGTCAGCAACTGACCAATCAGCGATCGCAATTTGTCCGAAAGTGAAACGCCCCTTTCCTGCAGGAGCTGCACTCTTTTATCCCCCAACAACATTGTTGGGGTTTTGCATTACGTACGCTTTGCAGTCAGAGGGATTTAATGAAAAAAATTCTGAAATAAAATGGTTAAATGTCAGTGGGGAACTCTGAGTCCTCGTGACTCAATGAGACTAACCTATATCAATAAAGGTTGAATGAATGCAATTCAGATGTGTTACCCTGAATGTTAAGAAGGTGGACTATTCCATTTGCAAAACCTAAACGGAGTCTGAAAAAATGTAAACGATGATGAAGCTGGCATTCAACCTAATGATCAGCTGAATACAACAGTGATAAACAGGAAGTACCACGTTCATTTGTACGAAGGTAACTGCAGGTAAATCCTCCATTTTCTGTCATTACATTGCATGCTTAACGGTTAAATTAAAGATTAAAGCTTAAAGCTAGCGGTGCTTTGTTTTGTGTGTTGTGTATGTAGATATATGTTGTAACTTCTGGTTGAATCAGTTTAGTTTTTGTAACACTAAACTGATTTTGTACAAAGTGTTTAATAGGTTGCGTTATGTAAAGTTTACACTCTTACATTCTGAATTTCACTGTAAATTCTCGCCTTGTGTCACTCTGCGGCATAAAAACATTTACTGCAGTAACTATTTTAAGTTATTATCTTAAATAGTTTTTTTCTTTCCTGTCTTATTTGCCTTAACGTTGGTGGATAAGACAGAAATGCCTCAATAAATGCTTCAGGTAACACCATCAGCTTCACTACCTCCACCACTAGTTTGCTTGCTGGAGGTTAGCTCACCCTGGGTTACATTTCTGCTTGTGGAACGATCTGACCGTTCGCTTCATGTCACTCTGTCAGTGTTTAGAGGATGTGTAGGAATGACTCTCACCTACTACCACACCAAAACTGATTTAATGATTCCAGAGCAGTTTGTGGAAAACACTCAATAAAACCTTCTACAGAAAAAAGAGACTCTTTAGAACTTTAGTCTATCAAACAAAGAAAAAAGCAGGCGAGTGTTCCTTCATGCTAAAAGCATAATTAACAGATTATCTAAAGTTTTATTTTTTTTAAATCATTAGCTAATTAAGTTGAAACATTTGGGTGAATCAATTAGTTTAATTGAATAATTGTTCAGTTGATCAACAGTTGTTTCCTCCCAGCAGACAGGTTAAGGAATTACCTGTCGTTAAGGCCCTGCAGGCAGATGGTTTGGTTTCAGCGTAATCCTCAGTGTTTTTAACAAAAGCACTGAGGGAAAAAAAAAGCACAAGGCAACAAGAACCACAGAGAGTAAAGACACCTGATTAAGATCAACAAAATCCTGCAGCTTAAACCTGTACGGGGCACAGAAGCACACAGAGGGGGTCTGTCATGGAGCGCATTAACACGGGGTGAACCAGAACCACGAGTTTCTGAAAGTCTGCTTCAGATCCTGCAGCAGAGCACCCTTTCATCTGAATCCACCACAGATATGGTTAAAATAGAAACTATTTAACTTTTCATTTCAACATGGAGTCAAACTTCACTCTGTGACTTTTGACTTTGATGGAGTTTTTTTTTTTTTTTTTTATGTAATTGAACCAAATGAACACAAAAAACCAGAAGTGTTGTTCTTTCCTTTAAATGAGTCACTTTAATTCACTAATTAAAAACATTTAGGGTTTCTTCTTGACCAATAAAACGTGGCTCATCTAATTATACTACTTTATAAGATGCTCAAATATAACAGCTATAAAAAGACAAAGAGGAGGGAAAACAAGAAGTTAAATAGTTTAAATAAAAAAAGGAAAAGGCTGCAAATAATCGGCGTTACATCAGCACCAACTGAAGGAGACTGTTGTTGTGAGATGTTATCTTTGACATTTCAGAGGTAAAATATAATTCAAAGGTTATTTAAATACATAATTTTTCCAGTGTTCAGGACTGGGGAGGGGGGTGGTTGGAAGAATTAAAAACAGATTTTCTGTAAGTTTGTAATTTTCCTCATACAAACTGGAAATGTAATTTTTAAAGCATTTCTTGCACTTTTTAAGTAAAGTGCTATGTGTTGTCTTAACCCATCACACCTCCACACCCAGGTGGAGCAGTGGGCAGCTGGTGAGCGCCCGGGGAGCAGTTAGGAATTGGGTGTCTTGCTCAGAGACACTACGACATGTGGGAATGGCTGGGCGTCGATCCGCAACTTTCTAGTCCCAAGTCGGCTGCCCTACCTCTGCCCCCAAGACAGAGAAGCTTGTAGACATAAACCATTTCAAGTGTTGCTCCAAATGCTTTAGTTGGCTCAAGTCCCATCTGCTAACGTAAAAGAGGCGGAGTCAGGACCCACTGCAACCAGGAGGGAGATTGAGATCATTTGGCTTCACCTTAGAAAAAGCTGTCGTGTTTTTATATATAGTCTCTGGGTGGACCTCTGGCCATCAGGTCAGTCAAACACAACATGTTTCCAAAGACATGTCCAACGAACGCGTTCTTCGACAGGATGCGGTGTTTTCCTTTCAACTTCCTGACGCAGAGAGCACAGAACATTCAGCTTTCGTTTTAAACGGTCCCTGTTCTTCTGACTCATGATGACCTCATGACGGAGGCGTCCAGAAACAATAGGGGTGGGGGAGAGGAAGCAGTCTTTCCTTTGCGCAGTGAACCCACCCTGCACAGTCTTCCACTTGAAATTCTTGACCCCCACAGTCAGTAAAAGATGAAGGGAGGAGGCTCCTTGTCTTTTATGTCTGAGCACCTTCATGTGGACCTGGAACGGCCGGGGACAAAAATGCAGCCGGTCCACAAGGTCAAGCCGCTACATTTTTAATAGCCTTCATTAGTTGGAGCAGATCTGCAGCCACACATGCAGCCTGCAGCCAAATAACATCCACCTGAGTCATGCTTACATTTAACAGAGAAATATATTTTTACTAATCTCACGTCTGAATTTTTCCAATCTCTGCCTAGACTTTTTGCAGCAGAATGACATCATAAGAAAATTATTTTTGTCTGCCTGTGAACTAATTTTTAATATTGATTAGCAGGCACATCATGTAAGATTATAAATGCATTGCATACACAACCTCTCTTTATTTAAGCTACATATGGGTTAAAGTTTTGATAAAATGTGTTTGAATGCGTTTGAGCTGGTGCAAGAATAACCTTCACATCAATGTGAATAAGACGAAGGAGATGGTAGTGGACTTCAGAAGGAACAAACACCCCCCCCCCCCCCAAATATAGGAAGATCTGCGATGGAAGTGGTCTCCAGCTACAAGTACTTGGGTGTACACATGAATGACAACCTCAGCTGGAGCAACAACACCACCAGCCTGATCAAGAAAACTCATCAGAGACTCTACTTCCTCAGACGGCTGAGACGAGCTGGTCTGGGAAGCTCAGTCCTCACCTCCTTCTACAGGTGTGCAGTGGAGAGCATCCTGTGCTCCAGCATAAACGTGTGGCATGGAGGCTGCACAGCTGCAGAAAGAAAAGCTTTGCAGAGAGTGGTGAAGGCTGCACAGAATTCTGTCGGAGTCAGTCTCCCCACCATCACAGACATCTACACCTCTAGATGCAGGAAGAGGGCCACCTGCATCATGAAGGACCCCACTCACCCAGCACACACACTTTTTGCCCCGCTCCCCTCAGGAAGGAGGTTGAGGAGCATTAAGTGTAGAACCACTAGACTGAGGAACAGCTTCTACCCTGAGGCTGTTAGACTCATGAATCTCTAACCAGAATAATCACTGTGAAAAATCACATCATGTTGCTGCTGATCTGATTCATGTTGCTGCTGATCTGTTTCATGTTGATGTGTCCATTCATACTCATCTGCTCACACAGACTCATGTTTGTGCTGCTGTTCGGCATATTCTTTTGATGCTATTAGTGCTAGGCGTATTTTTATTTAATGTTTTTCTTAGTTCATATCTTAGATCTTATTGCTGTTTTTCATTTACATTTTATTCTTGGATGTAACTGGGACCCTGTGTACACAATTTCGTTCCACCACATGTACCGCATGTAGTGCAAATGACAAATAAATAAACTCTGACTCTTAAAATGTAGTAATCGGTTTCTTTGTTGAGCTACTAGTTAGTGTGTCCTCCGCTTCATTATTGTAAATTTCTGATAAAAGTGGAATTTTGCTCATATGTCTCATAAATTAAGTTTTTTCTTATATTTTAGACAAAGCAGAAAACAGTTCCAACAGGTATTGGAAATGATCAGATTTTAAGGCTTTGGAAAATGATGTAGGACTAACAAGCTGCAAAAAAAAACAACAACAAAAAAAAAAAAAAACTGCCTCCAATAAAAACCCGAGTACATTACCTTAAGAGCCTTCAAATATAAAGATTTTGTTTTTTGAGCATATTTATGTGATAAACAACAAACAACCTGATTTTTGTACGTTTGCTCTTCGTAAGATGCAACTAAATGTTTTGTCTGTCCCTCAGTGGAAAAAATTTGCATAACTCTAAACAAAATCGTCATTTCCTTGTTTAAATCCAAATAGTGTTTTTCCTGCTAAACACTTAAAAAACAAACTGTCACCAAGCATCATAAAGTGCACTATACAGTATATATGAATGTAAAAACATATTCTCCTTTTAGGGTTCAAGCTGATCATGTGGTTTTATCCAGATTATATTTAGTAGGAGAGACTGACTCTTTGCAGTTTTAAATGTTGCAGACTCCTGAGTTAAAGTTAAAAGCTTTAAGGAGGAATGACTCCAGTAGATTTTGTTCCAGGCGTTAGTAACGGGACAGTGTTTGATCTGAAGTAGCGCAGCTGTGAGTTGACTTGTCATCATGTGTGGAGCCGGAGCGGTTTCCTCTTTGTTTCATGGTTTCTGTGAACATTCTTTACCATCGACTGCTGTCAGGTTTCAGTTAATATCTTTCAGCTGCTCTGGATTTTAAAACCACTTTAAAGAACACGTGCTGTCAAAAACATATTCAGTTTATTCTGAGGTGGAAGCCTACGTTTTGGGGTTGTTCATTATAAATTAATAGTTTAGTTCAGTTCATCACAGAGTGTGTGCATGTGTGTGTGTGGTGTTCTGTAAAGTTACACAAGAAAATTATTTTTATTGTTTTGAGTGAAGTACTCAACTCGCCCTGAAAACATGCAGAACACAGTCACTTTCAAAATGGAGGGAAATGGTTCAAATAGTTTAGAACAAATTCTTTTTATGTGACTTTTGCCTCCAGTTACCTTTCTTTAGCTGGCGGGCGCCCTCCTGTAGATCAGCCTCCAGCTCAGACAGCTCCATCCCTTGTGGGGTGTTGGGTGGAGTGAGCAGGCACGACGGGTCCAGAGCCAGGCTCTTGTGGTAGCTCATGTCGTCCTGTCCGGGGAGGTGGTTCTGCAGCTCCAGGCTCTTCAGCTTCTGAGCAAGAACTGCTTCACAGCTGCTTAGGTCCCCGTGAGATCCTCGGGCCTGCGATGGTTCTCCAGGAGAGGTGCAGTTGGGGTCTACCTCAGGACAGGGGCAAGTAGAAGCCTCAGAGACCACCTGATGGGCCAGATCCTTAAAGACTCTTGTGCAGGGTGAGTTTTCTGTGGGACTGTCTGTGTTCGTCACATTAGCAGCCTGAGTTTGGAGCACATGAAGTTAATCAATAACATGTAAAACCATCAAAGTACCTCACTTCCTGACCGCCTCTGGCTTCTAGTTATGTTAGTTGGGTCAAAGAGCTTGTTACCTGTTGGTCTCCATCCCTTTTAGTTTGAGTTTCATTGGCAGGTAGCCGGTGAATGATCTCCTGCAGATGAGCGAGCTGTTCAAAAAGCGCTGACTCCACTATAGGTTTATCGAGCTCCAGGTGAAACGTGCTCGTGGGCAGGATGAGCGGCGGGTGGTTATCAAAGCTCTCCAGGATGTCTGCTGCAAAGAGAATGAGACATTATTACCCTCACAAACAGCTTCAGTAAAGCTCGCTAATGAAATTCAATCCTGTACTCTTACGCATGCTGGCTTAACAAGTAAATGAATAAAAAGTTACGACGGCTCCAGAACCAGATCAGAAGCTCTGGTCTGATCCTGCAGGAAGCAGAACATTTGACTGAAGCAGCAAATAAAAACTAAACAGAGAGTTTTGTGGCTGTTGTCCTGCTGGAAGAGGATGAAGCTGATTGGTGAAGACTGGCAGGCAGAAAAAGATTTAGAGGAACAATCAGTGTATCTTCATTAAGCTGTTTAATTCTGAAACGTTTTCATTCCTTTTTGTTTGGTTTAACACTAAAGTGGCCTCCAGGAGTTTTAAAATTTAAGGTGCTGGCTTGGTTCTTGAGGTTTAGGGCAGCAGAGAACGTGATGTTTCTAATAAAAACCAGAAACAAGCGGCACAAATTGTCAACTGAAGTTACAACTTCAAGGTGATGGAGTTCAGCTCTCTCGTTTTTACTCATTATCTTAATAAACTTCCTGTTATTTATCAGTAAGTCTTGTGGAATCACACATTTCAGCTTTCAAGTTTGAACATAGAAGCCACATAAAGAGTTGTTCTGGTTCGTGCAATAAGGAACATGGTTATTCCAGATTTTTGTAATAAAGGCTGTCCTGAAGAGAAACTGCTAAAAAAAAATGTCTCTCAGTAACAGAAAATTGATGGAAGTAAATTTATTTACTCAACATTTAAATACATTTTAACATAATTTTTATGCTATGAACAAAACTTGGATTTTATAATAGTCAAAATAAATTCCAATAAACTCAGAATCATCATAAAACAGTTCTGGATAATGTCATATAAACAAATAAATGACTGATGACGACATAAATATGGGTTATTTTATAATCTGTATGTTTTCCCTTAAAATTAAAAACAGGTGCTAAATTATCCAAATGGCTTTCGAAAGTTCATATAAAAATATGAGGAAAAGAGAAGATAAAAATTCTTTTTGAAATGCCCTCGTTTCAAAAAACGGATTCTTCAGATAAATTAAATAGTTGTGGTCCACGGGGTTTTGTAGCTCACCGGTCCTGACAGCGTCCTCTGAATCTTCTGGCGATGGGATCCATCCGCTGGGACAGATCTTACCGGCGCTGTATTCCCTCAACATGTGGTGGAGCTGCGCCGGTTTCAACGCAGCGAACTCAGCCCTGAGAGAAGCCCAGGACGCCTGAGTAAACACAGAAAAACAAAAAGAACCCTGAGAAACACGAAGCAGGCTTTTCTCTAAACCCCATCATAAACTTCACCCAGTTTATTTAAAGAAACTCTTTGTTTTCAACGTGAGAATGATAAAGTGGCAGAAAACTTTCCCATCATTCTTGTTTTCACATAAACAGTCAACGCTGCTCTCTCATGCCCATGCAGAGTATTTTAAATGATTATGTGACAAATACACAATTTGCCCCCTCTGTCACCCGAAGGCCAGATGTGGCAGCAAAGCCTCGTGGGAAAACATTTCCACAACTGAATGCATAGCCGGTGAAAGCGTTTAAAGCCTTTAAGTGTTTATCGGCTCTCTTGCAGATCTTCTTTTGAGCTGTTAAAAATGTTGAGTGTTATGTTTCATATCACTAATCAACACATCTTCTCTGCTCCGTGTGAAAGCCATCATGAGATATGATTATCGTCTTACAGCAGCTTGAACATGCATGAGAAAGAAATTATTTAGTCTTTTGATGACTAAGGAGTCGCTCAACAGCATTCATGTGATTACTGCGAAACAAACACTAGACATCATATAGTTCATTCAGAGCCTTCCAGCTGAATTGGAGGAAGTCAGACTTTAGGCAGACATGCCGGGGCCACAACTGAAACCACAGCCGAGTGTTGTTGTGTCTCTGAGGCCAACAAAAACTAACGTCTCAACTCTGCCTATAAACAACAGAAACCTATAAATGTTCTGTTTGTTATGTCTTACATTTAATGTTTGGTCATTATATTCTGCTGAAATATCTTCTTCACAAAACAAGAACGGGCACATGCCTTTGGTTTAGTTTACAGCAGTGCCAGCAAAGCCATCGCAGCTTTTTAAAGCTCAGAACTACAGATGGAAAGAAAAAAAAAAAAAACTGTTGAGGGTGTGTTCTGTTTTGTAGCGGCCACAAAGTGATCTCAGACTGGGCATATATAAAACTAGCTGCTTCATGTCGTGCTATAAGGAGACGAGACAGAGCTGTCAGCAGCTGTGCTGGTGGGTGTTTTAACTTTGAGTCATACGCTAACAACAGGTGTGAAACGCTGTCAAACCAACACTCACACTTACTAAAACATACGAGACGTTTGATTCAACGAGAGATCAAATTATTACTCTGCTCAACTTCTGTTCGTAACTTTTAGCCACTTCTTTTCTATATTTGACTTTTTAAATTTAAGTCAGCTATAACCCTGACAGGAACTGTAAGTGTGCGGTACCGAAAGCAGGTACAGTAACAACGAGAGGAATTGTTGAAATCAGCGGCGTCCAGTCCTCGAGAGCCACTATTCTGAACGTCTTCAATTCATTACATTCAAAAATACTTTATTAATCCCAAAGGGAAATTAAATGTTGTTGTAACTCATTATCCTCGTTTCATTAAGAGATGTTAGAGATGCTGATGGCTGTAGGCAGGAAGGATCTCTTGTAAAGGTCTGTCCCACAACAGATCCGAAGTAACTGGCCACAGATGCTGTCCGATCCGTCCACTCAGACTCGGCTGTCCTCTGGTTACCACAGGCTGCAGGACCGCTTGAACGCCGGGCAGAACTCCTCCCGGAGTGATGGTCACTCCTCCCAGCAGCCCGCTGAGCTCCTCGTCGCTGCGGACAGGTGCCGGGGCACAATCCCGGACCTTCTGCTGTCTCGAGTTGTTTCCTGCCAGTTCCAGGATCTCAGTGGTCAGACACTCGAGCACAGCTGGCCCGGAGACGGGAATGCATCCACGGAGCCTCATTTAGATTTGGGGCTGTAGTTGAGATACTATTTGAACTTTTCAGATGTTAATCAGCTGCTCCCGGTTGTTACGCATCATAACAAATGTTTAAAAGTAAAAAAAAAAGTTTCAGTAAAAATCCTTCCAGATACTAGAGGAAAAAAATCATCCAAAAAAAAAAAAAAAGTGATTTACATCCAGCAAAAGAGGAATTAAAGTTTTCAAAAGCAAAATCTCAGAATGAAAGTAACAGAGCTGCTCCAACATGCTGCCACCCCGAGCGGCACAACTCTAGAATCCAATGTCAATGACTCGTTTGTTTCTCAGCTCTTCAGCAGACCTTCAAGTTCCAAAGAATCCCATTATTTAAATCAAGTGTGTCTTAACTGAGAAACATCTACAATATGCAGGATGGTGGCCCTCGAGGACCAAGACTGGACACCACTGGTTTTAGAACAAGATGAAATAATGAATAAATGCCGTAAGATCCACTGAATAAATTAAAACCACCTGCTGCCTTTCAGGCCAGACATTTAGACTGAAAATGTTTTATGCTGAGGAATAACAGAGTTATCACCAAAATATTATTATGCACCAAGTCATCCAATACACCGCATGATCTGTTGGAGCTAAGGTTATGTATTGTGAGTGACTGTCAGCTACTACCACCCTATCTGTAATGTTCACTAAGGTACAGCCCTTTTGTGTCTAACATGGGAGATGAGCTGTGGAAAATACTCCCAAAACAAAACCGTTGTAGATGTACGGTACACCAAATGATTGTTTTCTGAGGGTTTCATTTAAATCCCTTGAGTGGCTCATGGGATATTTTACTAACAATCTGACAAATTCCATTACAGTTGTTAATGGCTTTTAAAATCAATTCCCGCCCAATCTCTTAGTGCTTAGTGTTGAGGATTAATCTCGCGTGCTGTCACACCAAATCTCAGCTCAGTATTTGTAGAACTGACAGAGATTTGACTAATTTTGTGTTTGTTCATGTTAGTTAGCTGTGGTGGCCATCTTAAGAGTGACTGACTGCAATAGTTAAACATTTGTAGACGTCAACCCAATGATTACTTTCTGAAAGTTTCAGTCAAATCAGTCAATTAGTTCCTGGAATATTTTGCAAACAAACTGACAAACGAACACAAACGGGGAAAAAAAAACGTATTGCTGCTTCATAGGGTTATAAAACCAACTGGAAAATATATTAAATAAAAGAGCCTATGAAGAAAAGGTTGAAAACCTACTAACGTCTAGCCCACCAACCCTCCACCTGAACCTAGTTAAACTGCTTTTCTATCCTCTGACTTTAACTAATCCGTCTGTGCAGTATGTCCCACAAGAACTAGCTAAAGACATAACTGTCTTCACACGCAAGATTTGATCTAAAAGCCTCGTTCCAACGAGAACGCACAAAAAAGCAGAATGCATCTGAAGATAGGAGGTCACTAAAAAACAAACAGCAGAGACTTCACCACAAAAACAATGAGCACGTTGTTCCATTTCGTCACGTTTCAGGAGCCATAAAACCTGGAACTCAGTAAAAAGCTTTGGTTTTATTGACTTGAATGACCCATTCAACAAGTTTTCTACTTCATACCTGAGTAATTTTACTTGTTTTTCTTTTAGTCTGAAAACTTATCAAGGAGTTGAGCTCTGCTTCTTGTAGTTATATAAACTGTAAGATCTAAATAAGTAACTCAGAGAACGGTGTGCTTAAGTAGGGATTAAGTTGGCAAGCTACTGAAGCACAGCAAAGGCTGATCACATCTGAATCACACACAAACCGTTTGTTCTTTTATATATTGTGTTGTTTCGGTGATGTAGCATGTATTTCCTGACATGCAGTAAAAAGCAAGATGTGAGAAGTTTCAAGATGCCTTTACAGCAAAGATTTCATTTATCTTTAAACCTTAAAATGCCATTCTTCCTCTTGAAGAAAAATAAATTGGATTTGAGATGGTGATGAGTTAAATATTAGTTTAGTTAACAGGATATACTGTCATCCATATAATCTGAGGTAATGGCCACGCCTTCGTTGACATCATGAGGTCATGATTTGAGCATTTTAGAGTGTTTGCTCACTCTGTTGTGGCTGTTTCCTGCAGGAACATCATGTTCTCAGGGACACTTTACCTATAAACCCATACTCTTTCCTCTGAAAACTTCTCTCAGCTTTTATTGTATTAATGATTATATAATTGCTTTGAAATGATAAAGAAAAAAAAAACTTTGCCGTGTTCGAAAGGCTTTAAAAAAAAAAAGTCAAGTTTATATAAAATGCAGTTTACACCTAATACATAAAGATAGTGACACCTTTAAGACAATGAAAACACGATGCCTGCCTGTGGTAAGACAAACAGGAAAAGAGGAACGGATGTCTGCTGACCTGCAGCAGGGTTTCTTTGGGTGTGGCCAGCAGATTGACAGCCGCAGAGAGCTTCTGGAAGAACTCAGTGGCCAGATCGCTCAGACCAATGCTCTGGATCCAATCCATCAGTAGGTCCAAGTTGGCCCGGATCTGCACACCGCGGGACCACTGGTAGAATCCAGCAACAGAACCTGAACAAGCAGGAAGTCTTACATTAGGGAAGTGTCTGACATGTTAGAAATACTATTTCAAGCTAAGTTTAAGAAGATGTAAATCTATTGTGTTTTTATCAAGTAAAAATACAATAACAAGAGAGGAACATGATGAAGGAGAATAAATACGTACTGCAGCCCATATAAATACATTATGAACGCTTCTATTTCATCAAAAAGAACATTGTTATCTTTGAAATCTGCATCAGCATGCTTGCTCTTTTGTCTTTATAATTTGCTTTCCTAATTTTAGCTTTTAGTTGCAGTTTTGCACATTTTAGCTTTAATGTACCGATTTGCTAATTTTAGATTGTTTTTTTTTTTTTTTTTTACTTTAACTCATTTTAACTTCTTCAAAGTCAGATCAGCACTCAGCATTCACTGCATTTTTGCAGAAATACAAATTTCTCAGTCTAAACTTGTCAACATGCTAAAAAAACAGAGCCATTTATTTACAAGTACCACAAACAACCAAATAACCGACATCTCTATTTATAGAGCACAAAAGGCCAAAGCAAACGTTTAATGACTTTCTCTGATTCTGGCTGCAGAGCTGAGTTGAGACTTTACCTCGTTCCATGAGGGAGTTGAACAGTGATGCATTGATGAAGAAGAACAGGTAGGCGCAGAGTTGCAGTGAGATGTCTGGGTGCACCTGGAAGGCCGTCAGGAGCTTCAGCGCCTCTTTGAGCACCTCCAGAATGTTACTGAGCCCATCAGGAACTCGCAGCTGACCGCTCTCTGAGAACGGGTTTCCATCCAGCAGACCAGACAGGGCCGAATACATACTCTGTAAGAGCAACATTTGACATCGCTGTAGAGATGTTGAACTGAATAATCACAACATTCCCTACAGGACTCAGTTCATATACTTCAATACATTTAGTGGCACATAAATATCTGTTATATCAGTTTGTGAAGAGTTCAGAACATGAAGAGAGGCAGGCAGTCACAAAAAGTACAAGAGACCTTGCAGGAAAAGTTTGTTTTGCAACAAAAAGACAACAGCAAATAAAAAAATACAACGATGTGTGGTTCATTTGAGCTACTAGCTATAAAGAAGTAATTTATGTTGGCTGATAAATGGCTATAATGGCTATAGTTGGCTATAATTCTGTTGATACTGTACTTTTTTTTTTACCCTTTTGACTTTTTACCATTCACCATCAGCTCTGCCACTGTGCCCAGAGCTAATGGCTCCTCAAATGTGTAATTAAAATAATTCAATTTCATGCATTTATTATCACTGAAATAACAAGCTTCTGTTTGTAAAAAATCCCTGCTGTCTCGATCTGAGTGATTATTAAGAGTGGGTCATTTTTACAACAGGAAACATGATTATACTCAATAAGGAGTTTGTCTAAACAAAATGCCTGGAAGCAAAGCAAACACTGAGCCAGCACAGCCCCCTCTGACTTTCAGGATAATGAAAGACTCCCTGCAGTGCTGCGCTCTGTTCAACGTGGCTGACGGAGAAGCCAGTGCTTTCGTGCACACAGTAAAGGTAAGGAGGGTAAACGGCGCAGAATGCAGAATGTTTTGTTAAAGCTCACCTTGGTGCCTGCTCTTATCATAACCTCATGTTCTGGCACAGAACTGCTATTGTTGTACAACTATGACATCAACCGCACACACACTACCTCACACACCATGACTAAGATAATCACCACAGGAAAACTGAATCAGCCAATAAAACCTTAAAACGCCTGCATGCCTGAGGCAGCAGGTCAGCTGGTAGTTTACAGTGAAGCTCTGCAGGTGTTATCATGGAGGCTGAGTGCTGACAGGCAACAAACGGGCCAACATTTTTATCATGAGACTGAATACTTTTTACAAACCCCCCATGTTTTTACTCTTCTTGCTGAAGCTGTATTAGCCCAGCTTCGCTTTTGTTTTGTTAATAAATAAGCTAAAAAATAAAACGTAGTTAGGAAATCACGTCTGCACATCATGAACATTCTCTCACACAGGAAATTAACAGAAAGTGCCTTTTTCTCCTCCTCCCTTCCTTTTCTCTTTGGAGCATTTTTCTGATGACAGCTTGTTTTCCTCGGCAGGAAACAGAATGCTGCTTACGGAGAATCCTCCCTTTTGTTTTACAAGAACAGTAACATAAAAATATAGAGAGAATACTTTTTACGTTGAAAAAAACTTCCATATGTTACTCTGGTAAATAAAGCTTGAGCTGAATAATAAATAAATCCTAAAAGTAACAGAGAAACTATTGAAAATCTGCTTTTGAAAATAACTTTTTTAACCAAATGACACACAATACAGGAGCATTTATTTCCAGTATGATAAAACATTTTTTGCAGTAAAATTGTTAGAAAAGTCTCAGAGATTTCTAAACAACAGAACAGACGGTTCCTGTTTCCTTCCCCACCTTCCTTGGACAGTCAGCATGCAGGGTGGCGTTTCTGCTGCTACAAATATCTGTTTCCCACAAATGTTTAAAACAAATTACTCTGCTGTCGGCTTTGGGTTGTTCACAATAAGAAGTGATTTTAGGCTTCAAAAACTAATTACAGCAACTGGTTCATTTCTGCATTACTATTAGTTAAGTTGCTTCTGCATTGATTGCTAATGTGTTTGAGTCAGAATTGAAACAAACCAAAAGAAACTTTATAAAATTACAGACATTTTTTTAAAATTAAAGTGTAAAAATCTAAGTAAAGGATTAGGGATGCACGATATTATCAGCATGATATCGGTATCGGCCGATATTAGTGTTAAAATTCAATATCGGACAATGGCCATTCCATTAAAATAACTCGTCGATATAAAAGGCGCTGTTTTTGCCTGCAGCGGCAGCGCAACGTGATGATGTCACATGCGCCTACCTGAGCTCACGGCGGAGAGTAAAATTCAAAATGTCGGCGGTGTGGAAGTTTTATTTTTCGTTGGTGAGGATGTCGGATTCTCAAGATTTATGGAGTACGATGAAACTCGCTGCATCGTCCGCAGTCTGAAATATTTTTCATTTTTTACATCTTCTGACAAAGGAACGTATATACAATATCGGCATCGGTTATCGGCCAAATAAGTTTTAACATATCGGCCAAAAAATCCAATAGCGTGCATTCCTATAAAGGATAAAAGGTGAAGGCTATGTTTCAATAGGTGTCCATTTATCTATTTTCTTTTACCCACAAATTCCTTTCTGGGTCACTGGTTCCCATATCCAGCCATCACTGTGTCATGTGAGAGGCAGGGGACACCCTGGACAGGTCTCCAGTCCATCACAGGGACACATAGAGACAAACAACCATTCACTCTCTCACTCACACCTAGGGACAATTTAGAGTTACCAATCAGCCTGACATTTTTATTATTTTTTTATTTGATAGGGACAGATACAAGAAACATAGATCAAGACAAGCTAATGCCTGCATCACATTGTAGATAGCCAAAGTTAATTCTCAACACCTGTCCCTAGACGGACCTTTAACAGTTGGTTAAATGAAAAGTTAAGATCAACAGTAAATACAATAAAATGAAGAAAAAGAAATATAAAACAATGTATTTAAAACTACCGAGTCAACACAATTACAATATTTAAAAATTAGTACAATTCGGCTTTATCTTTAGCCAATTCTTAAGCCTTCAAGTGAATATTTTCATGTCAGTTATGGTCTTAAAATCAGACGGTAACGTAGGTTTTTGGTGTGAAGGAGGAAACCGGAGTACCGGGAGGAAACCCACGCAGCACGGAGAAAACATGCAAACTCCACCCAGAAAGGTCCCCGGCAGGGATTTGATCCGGCAACCTGCTTGCTGAGAGGCGGCAGCTCTAGCAACTGCGCTGCCTTCAATAGACGTAAACAAATGAAATATCTGAGCTGTCATACTGACTAACCAGACCATCTTTGTGCCTGGTGATGTCCTGCTGGGCTGTCAAACATTTATGTCTGTCAAAATAATTCAGATTTCTTCTCTAGACTTTGACTTTTTTTTTTTTTATCAGCGTAAATGTCAAAATCCAAGTGGTAGATGTTTTTAGGGTTTTAGTTTTCTTAAGCAAACTGTAGATTAAGGTTAATCTCTCATCCTCTTGCTTTTTTAATCTGTGGTGTTCTTCCTTTTTAATGACATTAGACAAAATGCAACACCCCAATCTACAGTCTGACTTTATCCCTTCAAGCCTTGGGTACTGGAACTCAGTCTTTCCTGCAGCTGATTTATTATGACATCATTAAATGATAAGAGTCTTAGAGGTGTTGGTTCAACCGTACATCATTACACTCGCTCCTGTTTCTGTCAAGAATGGGGTGACAACCTAAAACCTTTCGAATAACTGACATAAATTTACTCTTTTACGGTGAATCCTATATTTTATACGATTTGTCCATATTTTGTTGAAATAAAGATGCACCAGTTTTTATGTTTGTGTGTAAAACACTGACAGTAATTTACTGTTCACTGTAAAGACAAACCTTTACAGAACTTTATGCTTCACACAGTTGCAGAGATCTTTGGTAGAAAGCTTCATCTCCAGCTGTTTAAGACCAAAGGTTCTGAATTACAAGACTGCACATGTTCTTTTGATGATCACGTGGAGGTTCTTATCAAATCAAGCATTTAGGTTCTGCTTTTGAAATCATTGTAAGCTTGAGCTATCACAGTGTGGGGGTATTAGAGCGAGTGGAAAAGACACCCCACTTACTACCTCACAGCCTTTTCCTGACCGAGTTTGTGTTTCCATTCTGTTATTGTGCTTTCTGTCTGGAACACGCTCAACGAAAACAGAATATCGTGTTTACACAGTCGCATTTCCTGCTTCACGTGTGAGAGAGTCTCAGGTTAAAAACTTTGTGAAACGCGTTAAAGTCGTTGTAGAGCTGAAGTTTTGCGTTGTGTGTGTTCATGCGAGCGAGAGCTGACCTTTGTTAGATAATAAACGGACTGCTGGAACGTAAACATGATGACTTCCTCCAGGACTGTCATGGCTTCCTCACAGGCTGTTCGAGTGGAGGACATCTCAGAGTCCAGCAGATCTGTGAAAAACATCAAAGTATGTCTCGGTAATTCAAACGCAGGTCTGACAGCTGTTAGTGCGTCTAACCACCTGCATCCTGGTGGCCCTGCCTCCAGGGCAGCAGCTGAGGGACTTTGTGTTGAATAAAGTGCAGCAGTTCAATGGAGTTGGCCATCCACAACGCCAGTGGCTGCAGACCTGGGATCAGCTCCTTCATGCTGAGCAGCTGAAGCTCTTCAGGCTGGCCCTCACTGGAGCTCCTGACAGGAAAGGACAACCATTGAGATTAACTCAACTCGCAAATAAAACGTACAAATTGATCATTTGATTTTTTTTTTTACAGAAATTACTTATTTTAACTGGATCAAAAGTTTCACAAGCTAGAAGAGAACATCTGATCATATCCCAGCAGTCTAAAATCATCTGTTTTATCACACAATTCTCTCCAGTGGAATTGTTCTGTTTGAAATTATTCTACATGTCCAACGTTGGAGCTTCTTACCAAACCAGCCTGAGGAGACATTTTAACATGTTATTATTTGATGACCGGTCACTAAACATCTCTTCTTGTTTGTACTGTACACAAGCTCTCCTGATTCATGTTTTTATATCAGCAGATATGTGTGTTGACAGTGTGTTACAGCTGCTGCCTGTTCTCATGCTTCAACCCTCCATCTCTGGGTGATTCATAGTTTAGGTTAAACCCAGAAATCTTGCAATAAAGCCACGTTTTAAAATCCATAAAATGAATTAGTTTGTGAACAGACTAGTTAATTCACAAACAATTTATTACAACAATGCCAAAACTGTAAAAATGTTTGAAAATGTTATGGACAGGGGACAAGTCCAGGTGTCCCCCACCTCTCACACAGTGACTGACATGGGCACCAGTGACACTCACAACCCAGAAAGGAAGAAGCGGGTAAAGATGATGGATGAGCATGAGTTGGTTTGCTCCTTTACTCACTTTTTCTTGAAATTGGTAACTTTTGTGTATAGAGTTATTGTTTTCTCACATTTTTTGACAAAAAAAAAAGACATTATTAGCGAAAGTTGTTGCTTTTGTCCTTGATATATATTTAATAATATTTCAGGAATCAGGTGTTGTGTTATCACAGGCAGCAGATTATTGCGTTTAATTTCTGAAACGTGAAAACTTTCTGGACTCACATTTCTGGCTGGATTGCAGCAAGTTTCTTTGTCTTCTCCTGAAAAGTTACAACATATGGACAAGATATTAATTTCAAATATATAGTTTTCAGTTCAGTGACTCTTTTCTTGCAGGAATCCTTGACTATCTGATTAAAGAGTAGAGTTTCATCTTTACCCATGCGACCAGCTGGATCTGACTGGCTATTCTGAGCAGCAGCTGTCTGAAGTGGGTTAACTCGAATGTGGAGGCTGAGTGCCGGATGCAAAGAATCAGCAGGAAAGCAGGCGTCAGTTTTGGCACATTTCCACTGGGATCCACCATGTCCAGGATCTCCTTAAGAACTCTTTCTTCTTGCTCCAACTCGTAGCTTAGCGATGCCTCTGTGCCTTCCAGATCTCTCCAACAGGGAGGTGACGGCTTTCTCTGCAACTGTTTAATGGTGATGGAGGAGCCACATGATAAACAAGCGTCAGTGTTAGGGCAGAGTCTGGTCATCCAAGATGGAGAGTTAAGGGATCCTGACGTACTGGCAGGATCTTTAAACATGAACAAGTAGTGTTTTCCTAAGCCAACCAAATCCCCTGGGCTCAGTTCCACTTCCTCTTTTAGAAGGAAACCATTTCTGGTCACAGGAGCACCATGAAGAGGCTTCAGCATTGTTAGTGTCTTTTTGTGCTTTCCTGTGGATGTTTGGTTGTTGGAGTCCAGGCGTTTGACGCAGCAGTGCTGTGGTAACACATCAGGAGCGAAAAGAAGGATGTCCACTTTTAACCTCTCTTCATCATCTCCGTTACAGTGCTCCCTGCAGCAGCCAAAGATGGTGGTGGTTCCACTCATCAGATAGATGACAAAATCCTGAAAAACAGATGTATAATCAACAAAACCTTCCATTTAGTTAAAACATTTGAGCTGAAGGAGCAACAAATGTTACCATTTTCTAGTTGCCACTGGTTAAATTTTAGGTTAATGCCAACAGAGGTTTGAACTAATAACTAAACAAATGATTATTTGGTGGCTTAGAGGTTAAAAACATGCTATAAACTTGTCCTCAAAATATTTATTTTAATAACTAAACATACAACAGCAGAAACAAACCTTTTTCACGGAAGGAAGTGGAAGCTATCAACAATACTTTTCTTTTAATCTACTTTACTTAAAGCATCCCGTCAATGTGCTTGGGTCAGAGGTCATATCTGATCTTCAATTGCTTGTTAACGCCATGATAGTGGTCAAAATATGCAATTTTTCAATGTTTTTGATTTGGATTTTTAAGCTTCCAACACACTTTTTCCATCAATAAATAAATATCTTGGAGTTAATGTAATTCAAACTAAAGATTTTTGTAAAAATTGCACTAGAAAACAGCAAATATTGTTTACAACCAAATTTTGTGATCATTTACAACCAGTTACCAAAATTATCCCGTTAAGAGTTCAGAATATCTCAGTCCAACTTGTTTACGTATGATCTTTACTCCAAGTTTTGCTTTAGCACAATCCACCACTTACTTTCCCCAAAACATGTTATTTTCTGCAGATTTTCATCCTTACAGCTTTTAGTCACTGTTTCTTTTCAGAAGAAGAGAAAAGAACTTTATATTTGTCATTTTGGACCTGGTGTCTCTGATTCCACTGTTCCACTTCCTCTCAAGACTTAATATCCTTCACATTCACTGGCAACAAAATATGATGATTTTGATCATTTTTTATGAATAACAGTAGATGTTTGGTAGTAAATGATACATATTTAGTGGTTATTTATCATTTATGATGCATATACAAAATAAATAAATAATAAACATTGAACATTTGCATATTTTGACAACTATTATGGCTTTAAAAGTTATTTTCATTAAAAAAACAACAACTTTTCACTCATACTGTTTGCTAATACAACTATTTCAGTGTAAATAATATCAGTCGTTTTTTGTGGTATATTGTACAACAAATGAAAAATAGTTTTGGTCTGGGGAACTTCCAGAGGCGCTCTGTCAACTCAACCTATAATTAAAATAATAGTTAGCAGAAGTCCTAATTGAGTTTTTCCCCCTCCATCTACGACAACAGTGTCAATAACATGACTTTCACTTCCTGTTTTATGAGCACGGGCAGAATGCAGACCCGTGTCGTTTCTTTCTTTGGCTTTGGGTTGACATAAGCCACAGAGCAGCCCAGTTTACCCTCTCAGTTAGCTGCAGAGCTACCAGCATCTTGCCCAGTGAGCAGGAATAAAAAAAAAAAAACATTACTAGAATAAGGTTCCTGTTCCTGGGAGTGAGCCGAGCCAAAACCTCAGCCTGCCGTTCTGGTTTGCTATGAAAGATCTGGTGTAAGCCAGTGTGACGTCTCGAGGTGCAGTTTAAACTCGTGTTCAAAGTATGTTGATTTACAAACTGAGAAACGCCAAGGTTCTCTCCATGTTCTGTCAAATGCTCTGACGAAGTTTCCATTACAGTCTGTGGAGAACTCATCCCGTTTGTTGGCCCATGATCACAGACAGCTTATCCTGTGGGGAAGGCAGCTAAAATAGATCTCCTGGGTCTATTTACTCCTCAGAAAGCTATTCTGAGAAATGCATGTTGAAGTTCAACATGCTCCTTCTCTCTCAATCCTCTTATCACGCAGGTAAAAAAAAAAAGCCTGTGATGTTCTTAACATAAGACATTCAATTCAAGGTTCTCATGCACTTGTTTCCACCGTGCTGTGCTGAGCTGTCTGTAAACACGTTGTCAGGAGAGACCCTTTAAGGTCTGAGCCACGCCTCGTCTCTTCTTCACGGCAGTGCACAGATTTGGACGTGAGGTAAACTAAGAGACAGACTCTTCAGTTAAACCATCTAAAAATGTACGTAACTTTTTCTGTTATTTATTGATTCATTTTAATGTTAGACAACAGGAAACTATTCTACATTAAACTTGTATGTTTTATTTTTAAAGGAGTGCTGCATGAATCACAAGTCACAAGAACTCTGACACTAAAATACCCAGGGTGTATTAATAAATATGCTTAATGCTTCATGCAGCGTATACATCATGTTTGGGATATTTTGGATAAAATCGAGCACACGTCCCACTCTGTGTCTGAAAAAGCCTGATCAACAACGATGCTTTAATTAAACACAACAAACAAATTGCATTTTATGGCAGCTCCCACGCAGCTGAGCGAAGTCGACTGAAATCCTGGCTCGGTGGCAGCCTCGGCTCAATAAGTACTCTTCAGAGAAACTATAAAGAAGTATTTGTACTCCCCCACCACACCCACCTCTACAAACTTTTAAGGCTGCAATTAAAAGTTATTTTAAAAAGTACATTTTTAACAACTGCTTCGAGAAGTTTGACAACAGCAACTACAAATTTTCACCAACAGGCATTAAAGTAGTTCATTAATGTAATTCAGCATCAGCCTTTCATTTCACTACACAAGCTCATTTCAGCGCACTCTGGGAGTCAGCCTCCCCACCATCACAGACATCTACACCTCCAGATGCAGGAAGAGGACCACCTGCATCATGAAGGACTCCACTCATCCAGCACACACACTTTTTACCCCGCTCCCCTCAGGCAGGAGGTTGAGGAGCATTAAGTGTAGAACCACCAGACTGAGGAACAGCTTCTACCCTGAGGCTGTTAGACTCATGAAAATCTATCCATGCTGCTCATGTCTTAACCATAAGCTGCTATATTCATACCCATCTGCTCACAACAGACTCATGTTCAGGCTGCTGTTTAATACAACCTATTATATTACATTATTATTGTTTAGCTTATATCTTAGATCCTTGTATACTGTTTCTTCTTTATATAGTTTATATTGTTGCTATTTTTGGGTGTAACTGGGACCTTGTGTACACAATTTTGTTCCACCTCATGTGCCACATGTGATGTGAATTACAATAAAGAACCTTGAATTATTTTACGTCATATAAACAAACATTCACTTAAATTCATTAGGAGTAAGATTAAGATCATCTCATCTTGATTTTGGACATTGTATTGTCACCTGGAAGCCTTTTAAACATGATAAATAAGTTTTCTGTCTTACCTGTCTGTGGTTGTATCCCTGCAGCAGGAGGAAGTAGGGGAAGTCAAAGGGGGGGTGGATGGAGTACTGGGTGGTGTTGTCGTCGCTGCTCTCCGTCTCCTCCTTCTCCATGCCGAGTCGTAGCACCTCCTTGTCAGCCTCGACTTCCAGATCCTCTCTGAGCGTGCTCTGTTGGGCCCGGTTGGCCTCCTTCCCCATCGCAGAAAGATCCATCTCACTCAAGCTTCTCCAGAACCCGGGTCCGTCTGGATCCTCCCCGCTGCTGTCCACAAACAGGGAGGCCACCCTGGAGCGGTTCCTCTGAAGTTTACGAGCCTGAGCATTGATACCTGCATTCACAAAGGGAACAGTGTTCAACATTGTTTGCACCGACTGCTTAAACGTCAAAAATAAAACGATCTTAAAATTTGTTGAAGAACATGGTGTGTGAACTGATTTGGAAAAGTTGTAATGCACCTGATTGTTATTAAACAAGAAGTAATCTCTAACATGGCCGATTTTACAGAAGCAGTTTGACGTCACTCTGTCCTTTCTTACAGCATGGCTGCTTTTAAATGCAACTTTTCTACTGAAGGAAATTAGTGGAAGGAAATGAGTAAATAACAAAATTACGTTTCAGAATTGCCAAAACAGCAACAAACCATTTAATCTCTAAGCTATCAAGCTTCATCAAAACAGAGAAAAACACAAACAGAAGAGATATGTTGTTTATAAAATCGTGTTTACAGTCACCAGAATTCCCCTGAAATTGCTCTGGTAAACTAATCTGCCTTCAGCGTAATGATTTGCTGCGCTGGCTCCAACTCAAACACAACAGAACCGGAGGAAAAGCAGGGTGAATGTGCAGGGAAAGTGAGATGTAGCCACCTCTATCTGATATCAACAGCTCTCTATCAATCTGACATAACACAAACACTATTCAGCTTTTTTGGAGCCATTAAGCCCAGCAGAATGTCCAGAGAGCCCAACTCACACCAGGCACTCCGCTGCTCTTATCAGCTGTGGAAATGGGTGTTTTCCACATTGTTCAGCACAACTCTGACAGAATGGGCTCTGTGCCTAAAACCCTGAGGAGGTAAAGGGCAGCTTCCCTAGTCAATGAGAGGAGGATAATGATGATGATGAGGAGAATGAATCATGTGCAACAGCAGAACTACAGCAGAATCTGACTGAAGGGGTCTTGATATAAAGTTACAGCTTGCAGGATTTTAGAGGTTTAAAACATAAACTGTCCATGTTTGCATTAGAACATTTTTCTGCTGATGGTAAGAAACTCTTTGGCACAACATTAACTCCATATGGAAAACTAAAAATTATAAACTATTAAACAAAAAAATCAAGCGATAGACTTTTTTCTTCTAAAGATGTTATTTTCTTTGATTAGGAGGAGGGAACCCTAAAACGGGAAGCTGGATCAATTTTGCATAGTTTTAATGAAACAGGAGCCGATTCTACTCAGGGTTGTGGTAACAGAAACAAAACTAGTAACAATTAATGACTTTACTTAGCCAAGAAATAAGTTCCTTTGGCTGCATTTCACTGCATTACAGGGGATCTGTCAAAGTTTTAACCATAAAATGAACAAATTTGAATACCAGAAAAATTTCAATGTGTAAATGTGTTGGAAAAAACATCTACTATTAGTGTAAAACAATTGAAAAGTCACAAAACAATTCCCATTAAAGATACAAAACTGGAGACTGGAACACAACACGGAAGTTGAAGCATGCTCTAGTAGTAAGTTTTACATCATGTAAACATGTAAACAAAGCTGTTGATTATGTTTATTTGATGAATATGTGTGGGTGTGTAGGTGGGACCTTCAGCCTCACATCCCGTGTGAGCAGACTGGTTGGAAAGTACACCACAGTAGCACTCACACAGATATTACGGCTTTGCCTTAGTACAACAGAAGTTGATCAAAACACGTCAACCATCTTTATATATAACTTTTGGTGTAAACAAAGTATTGCTGTAATATTTTAATCCCAACAGAGTTTAAGAGAGGTTGTAGTAATGGAGCGTTCCGCTTTGAGCTTGTGGTGGTGAATATTTAGTACTACTCCAGTTTAGTCATCTTTTTGTCTCATCAGCTCATTGTAGGTCTCAGGTATAACGTCTAAATTATATTTAGCTTTAAATTCAATTCAGTTTATTTATTTATTCATATAGCGCCACGTCTCAACAGAAGTCGTCTCAGGAGCTAGTTCAGTTCATGCCACTCCTGCAGTACAGTAATTTGGTGAATTAAACCTTTAAGCAGGGATGGGCACAGTTCTGCTAATTCGCTAACAGCTAATAGCGGAACTCGTTTTTTGTTTAGCGGATAAGTGTTTTCACAAACTTTGGAAAGGGTTAGCGAAATTCACTTCTGCTAAATCAGGTTTTGCCATCTTTTGGTCTGCTAACAAAATTCACAAGCTTGTTCCTGTCTGTTGTGGGCATGTCTCGGAGTGCGTTAGGCACGAAATTGGCTGACTGCGTGTGCACGTGACAAGGCGTGACTGGTCGATGCAGCTTCAACTAGAAGGAGACGAAGACGTGTGACACAGACTGAGTGACAGTCGTCTTAGAGGTTTAACGTTAACTAATTTTTTTCCCTGTTTAACGATTAAGCGTTAGCAAAGCTAATTTTGTAGTTGGTTGAATATGGGTTAGCGAAGCTAACTTTCTGGTTAGCTGTGCCCACCACTGTTTAAGCATAAAGAAAGAACCACTGATATAATTTACTTTTGTCTATAAAAGTATAACATAAAAATAAGAGAAATATTTCCTGTTTTGTTTTTAAATCATGCCATCTGAAGCCTAACTATAGCAGCAGTACCAGGTATTAAAAAGCCAGTGTCAACAAACCTGTGTGCTGGTCCAACATACACAAGAACCACAACAAGCCTGAGCCAAAGTCAATGAGCTGCACAGTCCCAACTGAGCAGGAAGTGAGCTCTGATAAAAGAATAATAGCACCGCAGTGAGAAAACTTTCTGGCAGCTCCAGGACCAATTGGAAGAGTTGCTTAGTGCCTTGATGCTTCACAGGGACCTGATGGGCCCTTGAAATAAAACAAAGATAAGAAGAGGGCCGCTCTGACCTCTTAACCCTTCACAGTAGCTTTGTTTCCTCCTGACCTCTTTCACATGCCTGCCGTCTCCACAGCTCTAACTGGTGATAAGCAGGACAATGAAGGCTGTTAGCTGGCAATAAGAGACGGGGATAAAGGCTCTTGGTGCAGAGACTTGAGTGATTGATAGCCCAGGAGTCTAGATGTTAGTCACTGAGTATCTGCACACTGGAAATGGCACAGTCTAAGATTTTTGACTAAAAGTTCAAGGAGGGGAGGTGTGATCTGACAAGAATACCTGCTGTGATTGTGTCCGTGTCCTTCAGACTCTGCTCTTCAACAGCCACTCGCCTTTGGATCTCAAATCTTCTGGAGAAGCCTTCCTTGGGCTTCCACAGTGACTGCAGCATGAGGGGCCTCTCATTGTCACTCACAACTCTGAAGCACTCCCTCTTCCACTGGCTATCAGCTCCTGTCTGACCAATCACGTCACACAGCACATAATCGTTGGCGTCTTCTTTTTCCAGACAGTACCTGAACAACAAAAGCAGAAATTCAGGGAGGATTATTGGAAAGAGGGGACGAAGGAAACAGGAGGAGCGCTCTGGTTCTTTTGGCCTGAAACTCCTGCTGTCTTTCCAAGTTGACAGTTGTAAACATGTTTTTGATTATGTTGATCATGTGTCCCAAATCAAATGTTTATGGTGAAAACAGATGGCCGCTTGTCCTGAGCCTGGTTCTGCTGGAGGTTTCTTCCTTTTAAAAGGGAGTTTTTTCTTTCCACTGTTGCCACTGTGCTTGCTCAGGATGGGAGACTGCGACAAAATGAATATTCAACTTGTCTGCTGGATTCCTTAGATAGAGAACTTTACTAATCGGCTTTTATGTATGTGAATGTTCCTGTAAAGTGCCCTGAGACAACTTTGTTGTGATTTGGCGCTATATAAATAAACTGAATTGAATTGAATCCACAATCTATAAATAATTTTCCTTCCAATAAAATTTACGAGTTATATATTTATTTTAATCAATAAACTTACAACGCCATATGGAATGCAGCGGAGGTGGTAAAATGGACCATGAAGTTGTATAAACATGCATTTTGTATATAAAAAGTTCAAGTTGTTGCAAATATAATGTAAATAGAGACATCTGAGAGGTGACGGTGGTGATCTGCTGACTGCTCGCACACTGACTGTTCCAATTCAGCTGATCTTCATCTTTTCCAGATTTAAACCTCCTTGTGGAAAGTTTTCTTGACATGTTTCAACTCAGATCAAAACATCTCACCTCGCTAACGCCTCCCTGACCAGCTCCTTTGCACTGGACTGAGTGGTGGCCAGCACACTCTTGTAGTGGGCCCCTTGGCAGATGTCACTACCAAAGACCTTCAGGATGCCCGGCACAGACATCTGGCTGGACAGTTCGGCTGGGTCATCTGTGAGCTGAGGGTCACCCGACAGGCTCCCGCTGCCCCTCGTCTGGTCACGGCGGCCATTGTCCCGCAGGTTGGGGCTGTAGTTGAAAACAGTCGAAAGCTTGTTGTTGTGACGCCGGATTTTACTCTTGGCTGGCTGCCGGACGCTGACACTCTCAGCTGATTGGACAGTGTTGTCCGATTTGCTGGACCTGAGAAGACACAAAGGGACAAAAATCAGCACCACACGTGGCTTCTCTGTTTCCAGACCCCTGGATGCTTCTAATAGCTCACTGGATATTCCATTACTATTTTAATTTTGATTCATCAACTGTTTACTTTAATCACATAATAAAAAAAGGAGTGAAATTCAAGCAACAAAACAATTTTACATTACACAGAAGGATACAGATAGTTTACCCCTTTGAGAGCTCGACAGATTAAAACATTGCTTATAGTCAAAAGAAGAGCTAATACAGAGCAACTGTAGCTATGAGCACTAATTAGATCAACAACCTGCACACACTGTTATTTAGAAGAAATTAGAAAGTAAAAATGGGTTTGAAATTAAGAACATTCATAATTGGGTAAAAAAAAAATTCTACTAGAGATAGACTGATTATTCAGACAACCAATTTTAATCAGCAAATATTACCACTTAAAAAAAATTGCAATGTGCACTTTATTATTCACCAAGTAGAAAAATTAAGATATGCATACTGTATTCATCTTACTTGGGTGTGCAATTGTATGACAACCTCAGCTGGAGCAACAACACTACCAGCCTGATCAAGAAAGCACATCAGAGACTTTAGTCAGCCTCCCCACCATCACATACATCTACACCTCCAGATGCAGGAAGAGGGCCACCTGCATCATGAAGGACCCCACTCACCCAGCACGCACATGTTTTGTCCCGCTCCCCTCAGGAAGGAGGTTAAGGAGCGTTAAGTGTGGAACCACTAGACTGAGGAACAGCTTCTACCCTGAGGCTGTTAGACTCATGAATCTCTAACCAGAATAATCACTGTGAAAAATCACGTCATGTTGCTGCTGATCTGTTTCATGTTGCTGTGTTCATTCGTGCTCATCTGCTCACACAGACTCATGTTCGTGCTGCTGTTCGGCGTATTGTTTTTATACTACATCTTATTACAGATTTTCTTTTAGATTTTATACATTTGTTGGATGTAACTGGGACCATGTGTACACAATTTCATTCCACCCCATGTGGTGTGTATGACAAATAAAGAACCTTGAATCCTTGAATCTTAGCTCACTAATTATTTATTTTATATAAATTATCTTCTAAATATTATTTTTCAGGTGTGCGATTTCTTCTAAGTGTTGTTAAATATGTTTATTTGAGTTAGGCAACTACAGTATTTTATTTTGTTAAATAAAATATACACACAAGCCAAAAATCTAAACAAATTAGTCTTTTACATCCACTGTCAGATTTCTAAACCTTGGCATCAGCTATACTGATGATCAGCCTCTATGTTCTATAATTACTTTTTCACTTTTTGGTACTTTATTTTTGTACCTTTATTGCATGCTTTTAGTATTTCTTGTTTGTTCTTTGATTTTTTTGTAGCGAGTTAAATCGGTTGTTCTCATCCTGAGCATTCCATTGTACTGTTAACCTTGTGTTAACCTTGCATATGACAAATAAACACAATTTGAACTTGATATAATAAACACAATAGAAGACAAAAATGAAATTTAAATACTGCAATGGGGAAACAGTTCTTACATGAATGTTGCAGTGATGGAGCAAAGCAAAACAGTTACTTGCCCTTACAAAAGAGCAAATATTATTATTTTATCTGTTACTTTTAGGGATTGGGATGCACATTAAATTAATCAAACATTTTTATTGTAAAAGTAAAATGTTTATTAACACACCACATAGTGTAAATGCTGCTGTTTCAGTGCAAATATGAGAGAATACTTGTTTAAATTATATCATGAGGTGAACAGGTGTAGCTTAACGTTCGAAAGCATTGTGTGTCACACTTTTATCAGGTTTAAAAACAGTAAAAACAAAGAACAGTAAAGAGAGTTCCGGGGCTGACTTACTGCAGGGACCCATTGCTGGGTTTCCTCCCCAGTTTGGCCAGGCGCCTCTTGGGAGAGCGGATGAGCAAACCCACGGGAAAGTTCAGGGCTTGTTTATTTACGTGGCTGCTTCTCTCCTCCGAAATCATTGTTTTTGTTTGTTGTTCGGCCTTTTTACAAAACCATAACGAAAGGACGGAGGCTCAGGCTGCAGGGACCAGATGATAGCATTCTCCGCGGTTTGCTAGCTGAAGTTAAGACGAGAAGTCCGAGCGTTTCCACGAACATATTCCACTTTCACCTTGTTTCGAGACAAAACTTCAAAAGACCACGTCCAGCGGTCCTCCTGCGACCATCACGCCGGTGGTTTTAGCGGCTCGCGCGGTGAGTAACGTTCCGACCAAAGAGCCGCGAGTGAGATTCAAGACACCCCAAAAATCTGAAGAATCCAAACTGAAGTTAAAGTTTTGCACAAGCGGAAGACAGAGGGGCGCTCTTAACCCCCGTTAGTCCGTTTTCGAGTGAAGGTTTCTGGGAAAGCAGTGAAGCTCCAGCCCGGTTCATGATGAGATCCGTTAGACGAGCGCGGAGCGGACTGAACCGAATGAAACAACCTGTTGCTGCTGAGCGCGAGCTCTCCACGTGACGTCACACGCGCTGCTGTAAAGGAGGCGGAGCAAACCACACACTCAGACACACCACTTACAGCTATACTTATGAGGACCAGTGTTAGTGCAGTCCTCAGCGGTTTACAGCAGTTCTAAAGACCAGGACCTGAAACTGGGTCTGAATTCTGATCTGTGGACCAGGTCAGCACAACAAACTAATAATCATGAATCCCCTCAAGCTCAACGTAAAATTTCTGCAATACAGTAACAGATTTTCAGGCACACAGTGTCCATCCATCCATCCATCCATTCATCCTTCCTTTCAATTCAACTATTATTTATACAGGTTAGTGTCATTGAGTCACGAGGACTCATTTACAAGAGCGTCCTGCTTTAAACACAGATGACAACAGGAGACAATCATTAAAAAGCATATAAAACGAAAAGTAAAATGATACTAAAAAACAAAACAAAACCAGCTACATTGTAAAACGATGTAAATTACTAAAAACAGGAACGTCTGCGTTGGTCTTTGCAGATGTTTGAAGCCACTTAGAGAGGTCAAGGTCGAGAGCTTCAGATCTTTTTGCAAGATGTTCCAGGAAACAGGAGCGGAGTAGGAGAAGGCCCTTTTGCCTAGTTCGGTCCACACTGAGGGAACACTGCATGTAATAATGTCCTGAGAGCGCACGCTGTAGCTGCACTCACGCAAGTGACATGTAGGAGATGTATGAAGGCAACAGACCAAGAAGAGATTTAAAGATGAAAATGTACCAGTGAGAGAGTCTGCGTGAAGTTAATGATGACCAGTTAACCAGTGAATACAGGGTGCAGTGGTGGGTACGGTAGTTACAGCCAGTTATGAATCTTAGTGCACCATGATAGACATCATCCAACATCTGCAGGGTGTTTGCAGGAGCATTCGTGTAAATAATGTCACCATAGTCAATGGAGGGAAGGAAAGTCACAGTTAAGGTGGTTCTTAGCATTCAGAGATAGACAGGATCTATTTCTGAAAAAGAAACTCAGTTTAACTTTCAGTTTCTTTACCAAGTTTTCAACATGCAGCTTAAAAGAGAGATGCATATTTACAAGAATCAACAAACTGAACAGAAACACCATTCGAAGAGAAGGATCCATGCATCCATCCATTATTTTTACCCACTTCCTCCTTTGGATTGTGGGGGTCACTGTCCATGTCCAGCAGTCACTGTACAAGAGTTGGGGGACACCTTGACAGGTCGCAAGTCCATCACAGACCACTGCTCCAATTCCCTAAATGTTGTTAGACTCAACCTTTTTTGTGTCATCCGAAACCTTTTTTTTGTTTTGACTTCTGGACACTTTGTGAGGGCCCCCACTTGATGTTTGATGATCCACAGAGGAGCCTCACCCCAACACTGATCTGGCCTAAAACATCTTCACCATTTGTTGTTGCACTGTGATAAAATAGTTTAAAATTAGACTGAATATTTCTCCTTGGCATCACAGCAAAACTAAAATATCTTAAAACAATTAGTATGTATAAAGCAGTTATTTAAATATTTTATTTTAAACAAAAACACACATACACTGTGTTTAAATCGACTCACACTTATGAGCCTGGAATTCAGTTTGCCCCTCATTTAAATTACACACAGTTTTAAATAATTTATTTAAACTATTCTTCACACAGGCTGAGTTTGGAAACCCAAAATTGCTTCAAATTAACCAAATATTTTAAGTATCCGTTATAAACTGTGTCCAATCCCAATAAAAAAACTAAATTATAAAAATAAGAAACACTAATCTTTCTGTTCTGAGCCTCCAGTTGAAGTTTGTGCATTGGGAGCGCCATCTAGTGGCAGAAAACTGAATTACAGCTGCAAGGAGCTGGAGTTTTGTGGCATGGTGGCTCAGTGGTTGGAACTGTTGCCTCTCAGCGAGGAAGTTGCAGATTTGTCTCTCAGACCAGGGCCTTTCTGTGGAGTTTACATGTTCTCCATGTGCACCTGTGGGTTTTATCCAGGTTCTCCTCCACAGACCAGAAGCATTCATGTAACTGAATTGTGTGAGTGTGACTGGTTGTTTGTCTTGTTTATGTGTCCCCGTGATGGACTGGAGACTTGTCCTAAGTGTCCCCCCCACTCACACAGTGACTGCTGGGTTGGGGTGGATTAATGGATGGATGTAAGGAGTTCTAAATCAGCTGTAAAAGATTATCAAGTTGAAACTGGTTCTGATCAGACGGTGGAGGAGAAGAATGCCTTTAAGACTATTCAGAACAAAGAAGACTGAACATTTGAACGTCCGTCATTTTTACCTTTACTGGCTTCAGACTCTATCTGAGCAGCTTTTCACGCAGACCAAGAGAAACAAGTTTAGCCATCTAAGGCCATATTCAAATATTTATATGCTGCTGTCAAGATTCACAGGTTGTTAAAAAGATTTGTGGAGATCATTAAAAGCACCGTTAGGACACAAATGCAGATCCTGTGGTCAGACTTTATTGGCCCGTAGTTTGCTTAAAACACATTGCAGTGGCCATTACACTTCCTTAATTGCATTTTAGGAGATTCACTTTCTGCAGTGAGCTTCAAATCCATTTTTATCCACATAAAGTGAACAAATGAGCTTTCTTTGAATGTTTTTAGACATCCCTCCTAGTTTTTATCAGTTATGTCAAACTGCCAAATCAGAGTCTTACATTCCTTCTTAAATCCTCCTAAACCTCTTCGTGCCTTTATGAACTACCGGAGTTCTCCGTGGCCTTAAACAATCTGTAGTTAGTGTAAATTACTGCAGCACGTCTTGTAAAAAAAACACGCCTGCTCACACCAGTTTTAACAGATTTACACTCAGGGTGCTGTGGTCTTTTCTTGTTTAAGCTCAGTTTAGCCTATTTGATTTGATTTTATTCATTAGCGTTAATGTTTCATTTTATTGTAATTATTTTATTGAAATTGTTCAGCTTGTAAAGCGCTTTGGTAAGCCATCCATCCATCCATTATCTTTTACCTGCTTCATCCTTTTTGGGTCGCTGGTGCCCATATCCAGCAGTCACTGGGTGAGAGGCGGGGGACACCTGGACTGGTCTCCAGTCCATCACAGGGACAAATAGAGACAAACGAGACAAACAACCTTTTTCTCTCTCTCATCTAGAGTCAATCTAGAGTTACAATCAGCCTAACATGCATGTTTTTGGTCTGTGGGAGGAAACCAGAGGAGAAAACCCACGTAGCACAGACAGAACATGCAAACTCCACCCAGAAAGTCTGGGATTCGATCCAGCAACCTTCTCGCTGAAAGGCGGTAGCTCTACAAACTGAGCCACCGTGCCGCCCTACTTTGGTCATTCTTGTTTTTTTGTTTTTTTTTAAATGTACTAATTTGCTATCAACAACGAGCAGAAGTGAAATTAAAAACGTAGTTCTGATAAGGACGAGACGAAAACGCGTTTTCCTCCTGTGAGGGCGACTGCGATAAAACGAGTTCGACTGCGTTTAGGATCTTATCTGTGAGAAAAGGTGTGCGAAAACAGAAAACGGTTTTACGGATTATAGTTTTTACTCGCGTGTGAATCTGTCGTTGTGACGGCTTCTTTCAACACTTTATATGTTGTCAAACTCGGAGTTCACGAGTTCTGTGACTTTGCTTCGTAACAGCTTACTAATGAACAACAAGGAGAATGCTTCTTTATCTGCACTGCAAATATCTCTTTATATTATTTATTTGAGGACGGTTTGAATGTTGATTTGATGTTCTCAGACAGATTAGACATAAAAGCTTGCTGGAAAAATGCTCACATTAAAGCTAAAAGCGTCACGGCCCTTAAGTGACAGCAGCACCAGCTTTTACTTCTCCTCATGAATCTGATTCAAGAGGAACACGGGAACTATTTTTGTGTGTAAGTTCTCACAGTGGTCGTATGTGCTGCATAATCCAATAAAAGTGCAGCTGATCCTGTTAGGTAATAAATGAACAGCTGGCCGTCTCTCACACCTGCAGCTCTTCCCTGCAGGCCCAGGTTTGCACGCACACACACACATATAACTGTATTTATCTTGTGGTATTGAGAAGAAGGCGAGAGGCGGATGTGAGCGTTTACCTGCAGCTGCTGTGCACAGCGAGCGGTTTGGAGATTCAGGTCACATTTTCACACTTTCCTGCAAACCGGCGGTGCCGACATGCAGCCTGCCGCTCAGGATGATTGAATATGTTCTGTCAGAGCAGTTGAAGTCCTTCAGAGATGAGCTGACGTCGCTCTAAACAACCTGCTGTTTATGATGTTTGGGTTATTTACAGCCTCGTGGAGGCAGGGCTGATGCCTTCTATATTGTAAGGTGTAGATTAATAAAAACTCTTTTTTTTTTGTAACCAAATGTAAAAATGCTGTGCTATAAAATCTTTGTAGAAGCTGTAGTGGAGACTGGCCATGATTTATGGTTGTTATAAATTTGCTGAGAGTTCCTGTGAGTGCCAGTCTTCATGTTTGTCTCACACTGATCGGGTCATTGTGGCACCTCAGAAGAATTATTAAAGCAAAACACAGACGAAAGCAGTTCGGTTTTGGATTTGTTACATTTACTCTCCTCAAAAAAGTTTAGTGTTTTGTCATTGTTTGTTCACAGATTTACTTTATGGAAGAAAAAAAAAAAAAAAAGAGGATTTTCTAGATTTAAGTCAAAATGACTGGACCTTTAAACCTAAAACTGTCAGTCAAGATCTTAATAATTTGTTATCATTTTATTGTTGCAACGAACTAATGTTTGTTGACAGGTGCGGCGTTTACCTGTATCTCTCTCAAGCACGTTATCAAATCAGCAACTCAGTTCCATCTGATGAATCATTTACAGAATCAGTTTTGAAGCAGGAAGTTGCACCGAGGACAGTTTATGCAATCTGACATGTTGGAGTTTCTAATTTTACCAGCTGCTGAACTATTTTCCTGTTGAACAGAATCGGACTGCAATCACACACGAGACTCGTGGGAGCTGTATTTGTGGTGTGAGTATAGGCACATTTATCTTACACTGTTCCTTTTGCTTAACTCTAAGCTCAAAGCTTGAAAGCCAGACGCTTACTGAGGCTTTTGGGAATTCAGCATCTGGCTCGTGGAGTCGTAAGCGTCACTCTTCGTTCTGTATTTTCATTTACGGACTCGTTTTGAACATTTCCTTTAACTGTTGTCATGTAGTATAACTTCACTGTCACAGTGCTGCTAATTTAGCCCTGAACAATTCTCACAATGTTTCATTAAATTAGATTTTCTGTAAAACCTGCAGCTTTACACGTCTAATTATAACCATGGAGGTATTGATTTAATTGTTTAAATTTGAACAGTTTATTTTAGGGCTGTTTTTACTGATTTACTGTAGTTTTTATAATGTCTGAAAGTTAAATCTGATGAGTTGTTGAGCAGGCTGTGTGTGTTTGAGCTGTAGATGGTGCTGCATGTGCTGAGCTGTCATTCTGCAGCTTCGGGGGATAAATAAATTCTGTCATTGCAGACGGAAGTTGCTCTGCTTTAAGAGGCGGTTCTCTTCTTGTTTCGTGCAGCATCAGACACTCAGACTTCACTCCTCTCGTCCCTTCATCTGGTGACAGTTTCAGGACTTTGCTCCTCTGTGTGAACCTGGTTGGACTCTCAGCTCTTTGGATTATGCTGCTGCTCTCACAGAGAGGAGGGAGAAGCTGCCGGGCGTAGAATCAAACTACAGACCAGCTGAGCTTCTGCAGGAGGAAAGGTGAGCTCAGAAATGTCCAGAATCTGAACGAAATTTAAAATAATTTTCTCCTCAGAGTCCCCGTGAGTCAGTTTTGTAAGTCAGTTGACTTCTCTTCCTCTTTCTGCACGTCTCTCACTTCTCTTCATCTGAAACGTGTTCTCAACTCATCCACTGGTTCACTTTAAAATAGCTTTTAAATGTAATTCAACCTTTCAACAGAGCTTGTCGAATGAAATCACACCGGCTGCACCCCAGTCTGGAGATACTTAGTCATTTTTATTGAAAACAGCAGGTCAAACACAAATATTTTAACAAGTTTTCATTAGTTTTTATTTATTAAGTTCAAAATATTACCAGCTTGTTCTGTTTGAATCGCCTCGTTGGTTTCACAGCTGCACGTTTCTTTTCTCTTCTGGGAAGCTCTTCTAAAAGCCTGGCTGGCAAGAAAGAGAGAGGGTGGTGTGCGTTTGTGCACGTGCATGCGTGTGTGCATGTGTGCTGTCAAAATGAAGCATTAAAGCTTTATTTATTTGCCAGGTTGTTTCTGAAGCAGCTGTGTGTCTGTAACGAGACACGGTTGGTTTATAGAGTCAAGTGCATGTCTGTGCACAACACGCACGCACGCACACATGCACGCACGTTCTGCACCATGTGGTGGAGGAAGTGTGACAACAGGGCTGAACTGACAGCTACGAGTTAATTAGGAATGTTTCCCCGTTCATCACGAGCGCTTATCATTCCTAACTGGTGTTTATCGGATTATTTGGATCAATCCAAACAAAAACAATAATCTAAAGATAATAGTTAGTTGATAAAACGTTTAACTGGAACATGCTGACTGTAAAAGATCTCATTGCTCCGTGCTGTTTAATTGAAATGTTGCATGAAAATGGTTTTCATCACTTCAGTGATGTGATTTTTAAAGATTATTTTATCTCCACCCTGTCAACGTTTTACAATAATCCAGATGAATTAAAACAAGGTTATAGTTAAATATCTTCAGCTTTGACGACAGCAAATATCAAATTAATCAAAGATTTTCTAATCAATTAACCAAACAGCTCCTTCTGTCTTCTAACTGGAGGTTCTAAAGATTTTTCACTAAAAAATGTTAAAATAAATAATTTGTGCGTCAACAATCTGCATTTTTCTTCAGCGAATCGTTGAAAACATCCATCACAGTAAAAGTCTGTAAACTTTGCTGGATGAAGATTATTAATCCAGTAAAACAACCGGAGGATGTCCTGCATTAAATGAAAGTTTAATTTGAATTGTCGATGATTTTTACTCTTGTTTTGGAGTTTCTGGTTCACTCAGGCCAAACGTTTTATTCATGCTCGTTGTTTGTGGTGCCTTAACCTTTGTTGCTTTTATTATTATTATTTTTATTCCAGTACAAAACACCCTAATCTCACTTCATTATAATTTCATTTTATAGTTTCACAAACTCAGAGCTACTTTTATATACTGGATGTAAAGCAGATACATCTTAAACTAAAATGATGCTTATGCAGAAAAAAAATCCAGATTGATTAACAACCTGGTTTGTAGTTTCAAGTAAATTCTTAATTATTACTTTAAATGAAAATATATATGAATATTTATTTAAAAGCCTTTATTTCTACTGTGAACATCTAAAAACAGCAAACTTCAACGTGACTGAAAAAAAAAGACGTGCAGCTGAAACAGGAAATCTTAGTAAAAATAAAATATAATCCTAAAGATTGGCTTGGATTTTTACAGAGAAAGGCCAGTTTGTTTGGGATTAAATGTTTGCCTTTAAGTGCCCCACAAACAAAACAAACAAACAACTAAGATTCTGGACTGGTGAAATTAAAACCATTTAAATTTACATCCCAGCTTCCTGAATACACAGATCTAATAAATAAATAAATAAATAAATAAAAATAACCAAACTAAAAATCTTCCTGCTTTATCAACTTTTTTTCTTGCTGCAATAATCAATCAATCTTTATTCATAACGCACGCTTCACACACAAAATGCTTTTTAACCAGTTTGAAACAGAACAAAACGCAAGATAAATGCAACAAATAATAAAAACAAACAACAGAAACCTCCTCCAAAATCATTTAGAACATAAATAATTTGTAGAAAGTTTAAAAATGTCACTTTAATATGAAAGGACTGAAGGAATCAATAAAACACAAGAATATTAAAGTGGAAACATCAGAGGAATTTAAAATAGTCAAAAGCACAAAGCCTTCTAAACCCGGACAACGAGTAAAATCAAGGATGAATAAAGAAGAGAGGGGAAGAAACAAGTGAATGTAAGTTCAAGTTAAATAAAAGTTGAGTAATAAATGTTATAAACTAGTTGCCACATTGTGGCCATTTTAACATTTTATTCGACAGTACGGTGCGTTCGACTTCGCTCTCATCTACCACCAAAACAAATTTCATCTCAATATGGCAACAAATCAATGAGTTTTAGTCCTTTTTTTATTATTATTTTAAGCTATGGTAGCCATTTTTGATTTTGATTTGCATCAGTCTGTTAGGGATTGTTCTCATCTACCAATACACCAAATTTCAGCTAAACAGCTGTAAAAACATCTGTATTATATGCATTTCAATTAGCTTTGGCAGCCATCATGAATTTTTAAATTTGAACCAGAATGTGTTGTGCATCATTGTCTGCTACCACCACACCAACCGTCAGCTCATTATCTTTTAAAATAGCTGCGTTATCATATTTTTTCCCTTTTTAGCTAATCCGCCAACATGAATGTTTAATTTTCATTAGGAATGTATAAAAACTCGCTCTCAGCCACGACCGTACCAAATTTGAGCTCAATATCTAAATGAATGACTGAGTCAATTTTGAGTTTTCGGAGAGGCACCTTGAACCAAAATGGCTCCAAAAGTTAATCAGTGACCTTTCCACTCTGGGTCATGTGACCTCACTGTTCAGAGCTCTGTCAGAGTTTTTCGATGACAAAAACGGCGACTTTGTTTGCAAATTACGTCACCGTGGTAACTCATAATGCCAATAAAAGTAACATCGTGGTGCCAAGCCGGTTGTTTTGATGTAATATTTGTGGAGGGACACGTTGCCATTCAGGCCACATTAAAGTTGAAAGAAGAGCAAGATTCTTTTGCTTTCAATGAGCATATTTGATTAAAATGAGCAGAAATACATGCACATACACAAAAAGACATTTTTATATAAATCCTTTGAGTCGAGCTGTAAAAAGTGCACTGAAACTAATCTTAAAACTAAGAGACAACTTGTTACAGGCGGTGAATGAATGAATCATCTAAAAGTCTGAGTGGACGGGTGAGTCTAGCTGAAGAACATGAGCAGGCTCTGCTGAGCTCAGCTCCACAGACGAAGAACCACACCTGGGTTCAGTTCTAACTTCTCCCAGAGGAATCCACTGTCAAACAGCAGGAAGTTGATGGAGCGAGTTGTGAGATGGTTCTTCATGACCACACACGTCAAACTGGTTCATTGACTGAAAATTGCTGGATTGTATATCTGGATTATTGAGGATGGACTTTGTTGGTTTTGAACCAGTTTGACATGACTGTCGACGAGGGAGAGGGCCGGCACCGGAGGAGGGGGCGTGCCAAAGAGACCGTCTTAGCACCAACATAACTGGTTTGTTCCACTTTGGAGTAAGCTGTTGGGGGAAGAATCAGTTTTGTGTTGTGCTTTTCCTTGACTGATGAAGCCTTCTGGATGGAAGGTGAAACATTTCAGCACAAAAAAAAAAAAAAAAACTGTCCAGATGACCTGACTGGAAATTGTTGGGTTGTATACCTGGATTATTGAGCATGGACTTTGTTGGTTCACGTTTACGTTGTTTTAAAACTTGAGTTCAGTCTGAGTCCATCAGGTTTGTTCTGCCGTTTACTTCTTTTTAGTCTGTTTAACTTGGTTTGTTTAGTTTGATGTTTACTTACAAGCTTCTCCTCCTCCTTGTTGTTTAACTCATGATCCGGGATCAGTAATGTTGCATCACGGAGAGAGAAATGGAAAATACAGCAAAGCGGTGCTAAATAATCTGGCGTGGAGTATGATGAAGTCTCTGCATGGGACTGGGATGACTCTCAGCTACTACAGCTCCAGTTGTTTGCGCAATTCCCGTAAAAGAAAATAAAAAAGACAGAGATTTTGCCATTTTTACGTTTGCTAAGGTTGTCTAGCCGTGACAGCCATCTTGAATCGGTTTGATTCCAACAGTTAATCGGTTGAAGATGTCTATTTAGCGAAAATTTTGTAAGAATTTCAGTTAAATCCATCCAGTGGTTCATGAGATATTTTGTTAACAGACAGACAAACAAGCAAACATGATCATCTGGTTTTGATGGTGACAGGCTGTAAAGACTTTGATGTAGAAGCTCCTGCAGAGACTCAGAGACAGAGCAGGTTTAATTTAAGAGTTTTCTTTCTGCAAACATTTGATCTCATATTTATCTAAAACTAACTCCTCTCTGTTTCTGTCTGATCTGTGACAACAGAAGGTCAGAGCCCGGACTAACACACGGGACATTTTTAGTGTGTGAGCGTGAAGAAGAGAGTTGTGAGCTCGCACTGAGCTGTACAGCTGCAGGAGGGAATCAGACGCCATCAGACATGTTTTCTGATCGCCTCACCACATCCTTCACGTCGTCACCACAGAAGCTTCTCTTCACATCTGTGGGAAAATGTAACACTGAGAAACGACCTGCTGTCTCTGCTGGATTCAAGTCTGTTCATCCATCCATCGTCCATCCATCATTCATTATCCATCCATCCATCCATCAATTCATCCATCATCCATCCATCATCCATTCATCATCCATCCATCCATTCATCCAGCATCATCTATTCATCCATCCATCCATCCAGCATCATCTATTCATCCATCCATCCATCCATTCATCCATCATCAAACAATCATCCATCCATCCATCCATCCATCCATCCATCCATCATCTTGAATGACAGAATGACCAAACTGAAAACTGACAGTAAAACTGGTTTTCTTTTTCAGAAACAGATCCTGTCTAACTCTGAACGCTAGGAAAAACCTTGTAACTGTGACCTTCCTTCCCTCCAATGATTATGGTGACATTATTTACATGAATGCTCCTACAAGAACCCTGCAGATGTTGGATGCTGTCTATCATGGTGCACTAAGATTCATAACTGGCTGTAACTACTGTACCCATCACTGCACCCTGTATTCACTGGTTAACTGGTCATCATTAACTTCACGCAGACTCTCTCACTGGTACATTTTCGTCTTTAAATCACTTCTTGGTCTGCTGCTTTCATACATCTCCTACATTTCACTGCGTGAGTGTAGCTACAGCGTGCGCTCTCAGGACATTATTACCTGCAGTGTTCCTCAGTGAGGACTGAACTTGGCAAAAGGTCCTTCTCCTACTCCGCTCCTGTTTTCTGGAACATCTTGCAAAAAGATCTGAAGCTCTCGACCTTGACCTCTCTTAAGTGGCTTCAAACATCTGCTAAGTTCCTGGAAAAAAACAACGCAGACATGCTCCTGTTTTGAGTTTCCTACATCACCTTACAACCTAGCTGTTTTTTGTTACAGTTTTTAACATGATTTTATTTCAATTGTTATTCTCAATTTGTACACATCCTTTGATTATCTGTTGTTATTCACTGTTGCCATAACTCTTTATTAAAATCAGGTTTCTCCTGTAAATGAGTCTCCGAGGCTCAGTGGGATTAACCTGTATAAATAAAGGTCGAATGAATCTTCCACTTGTTCTCGAGTTAAGTCTCGGGGTCAGCAGGGAGGCCCACAGCCCCCGCTTCCAGCTCTTTTGGGGGGACTCCAAGGCTTTCAAAGTGTCTGGGTCTTCCCGGTGGTCTCCTCCAGGTCGGACATGCTGGAGCACCTCCATAGGGAGGCGTCCAGGCTCCATCCTTACCAGATGTCTGAACTATCTCAGCTGGCTCCTCTGGATGTGGAGGAGCAGTGGTTCTGCTCCGAGCCTTTCCTGGAGAACTGAACTTCTCTGAGAGTCCAGCTCTCCTGTAGAGAAAAATCATTTTGACTGCCTGCATCTGTGGCAAACAAACAAGCAAACCAACTTTTGGTTGTGAAAAACATGTTGCGCAGAACAACAAGCATTAAAGACACCATGTTTCAAACCAAAACAGTATCATCTTTGTCTGACATTCATTTTAACTTTACCCCATTTATTCACGTCCTCCACTTTAAAATCTAAAACACAACGAAACAGATAAATTACACATGGAAGACCAATCATTTGTGTGCACTAGCTACTTTTCTGCAATGAATTATTCTCAATACTTTGATTAGTTTGTTGGAATCTTCTTCATTAATAATAAATAAAAAAATCAGCTAAAATTATGTATTTTCGAACTTCTGAGAAATAAGATATATTGTTTTCTACAACTTGTTTTGTCCATCTCACTTCCGAATTAAATTCATTATGCTTGTTTTATGTTCTAATTAACACAATTTATAAAAACGACGTCGTGCAACTTAATTCGTTTTGTAGTTTTCATTGAGATCTTCTCAGGGTTTTATTCTGTTGTGCAACAAAAAGGGCCTGATAGGTATCAGGCGTCAGGAAAAACATTTTTATGAACATTTTGCTCAGTTGAGTCACTTCGTACAGATTAACAGCAACGATAACGTTTCAGTCTAAAAGGAGTTTTCTCATCAGATTGAAAAGGCAGCGTATTTCTTTCTCATGACAGAATGAAATAAGCAGTTTGAACCTTTGTCTCCTACCTCCCTGCAGAACACCTGCTGTGATCTTCATCTTCACCCTCCTCTTCCTCTAAACCGACACTTGAGCTGCTCCTGATGGAGGCCAAGGGAAAATATGAATTTACTGCCAGCGCTGAGGACGAGCTCAGCTTTAAGAAAGGCGACATTCTGAAGGTGAGTTTGTTTTGATCACAGAACGTTCCTCTGTTTTAATTTAAGCAGAGTGTAACACTTGATCACTTCCTGGTTCTGTTTCTGGTCAGATTTTAGTCTTCGAGGGTGAGTGGTGCAAGGCTGAGATCAACGGACAGGAAGGATATGTGCCAAGAAACTACATCGAGATGCAGGTTACAGAGTAAGAGACGCATCAGTGAACCGCAGCAGAAGATATTCACATCGCCCTGTTTTAGCTGTCATGCCAGAGTTTAGATCATCTCATGAAGAGAAATGATGTCAGAACTTGAAAATAACATCCAGCTCACATGACCCATTAGTGCTTGGAACATTTGTCGAGGATGACGCTCAGCTACTGCCACGCCAAAGTTTAGCTCATTATCAGTACAACTGGTTTTGCTGCTTCCATAAGGACAGTTGGCTGTGGCGGCCATTTGAAATTGGGTTGACTCCAAATGTTCATCAGTATTAGACACATGTCTGTTGATTAATTCCTGAAAGTTTCATTAAAAACAATCTGGTGGGTCATGAGATATTTTGCTAACACAGATCAAAATGACAATAGTTATTGGCAACATTTTCAGAAGAAACCTTTTTTCATCATCACTCAGACAGTGTATGGGGACAGCGTCAGTTTCAACCACACCAGATTTTAGCTCTTTGTCCATAAAACTGGTTGAATTTTGACTCGTTTAATGTTTTTTTTAAGACTGATTGAATTCAGCTGACTCCAAAAATGACTTAGTCAATGCTGGGATTTTATTTCTGATAGTTTGATCCAAATCAGTTCAGTGATCCATGAGATGTTTTTGCTGAGAGTTTGAACAAACACACACATAGACATGGGCGAAAACATTATCGCTCCAGCTCCTGCGACAGCTGAAGCAACATGACAGCTAGCAAGACACTACAAAGGTCGTACGCTTTGACTTGTTGATAACGAGGCCCTCTCTGCTCAGGTGGTTCCGGGAGAACACGAGTCGAATGCAGGCAGAGGAGCTCCTGAAGAACAAGCCCCTGGGAGACTTTGTGATCCGAGGGTGTCAGAGCTCCCCTGGAGACTACTCCATCTCTGTCAAGTAGGTGAAGCAGCTGGAGGTCAGAAAAATGCTAACTGCAGCATGGTAGCATGTCAGCTAAATGCTAACTGTAGCATGGTAACATGTCAGCTAAATCCTAACTGTAGCATGGTAACATGCCAGCTTAATGCTAATTGTAGTGTGGCAACATGCCAGCTACTGTAAATGCTAAATATAGCATGATAACATGTCAGCTAAATGCTTACTGTAGCATGGAAACATGTCAGCTAAATCCTAACTGTAGCATGGCAACATGTCAGCTAAATGCTAATTGTAGCACGATAACATGTCAGCTAAATGCTTACTGTAGCATGGAAACATGTCAGCTAAATGCAAACTGTAGCATGGCAACATGTCAGCTAAATGCTAACTGTAGCATGGTAACATGTCAGCTAAATGCTAACTGTAGCATGGTAACATGTCAGCTAAATCCTAACTGTAGCATGGTAACATGCCAGTTTAATGCTAACTGTAGTGTGGCAACATGCCAGCTACTGTAAGTGCTAAATATAGCATGATAACATGTCAGCTAAATGCTTACTGTAGCA
>NC_056512.1:40345954-40378125 GCF_014905685.2 Nematolebias whitei
ACATGTCAGCTAAATGCTAACTGTAGCATGGTAACATGTCAGCTAAACGCTAACTGTAGCACGGTAATATGTCAGCTAAATGCTAATTGTAGCATGGTAACATGTCAGTTCTTTGCAGAATCTTTAGGTTTGTTTCCATTTCTGGAAACATCTGGAAACATCTGTGTTCTTTTTTTGCATTTAGGGAATGAAATATGGATCCTATAAACAAGCATGTTGGATCTTAATTTTTGTTAGAGCTAATGTGTTCAGTAGAACCTGCCAAGGTGAATTCCTTGAATTTTACATTTTTCAACAAGGCCATTTATTTATTTATTTTTAAAGAGTCAAAATTTTGATTCAATGTCACCTTTTCTAAAAGTGCACATCTCTGATGCATCCCTGTTAACGGCTTTGTTTATTCCTTTTATAAATTCCTTAACAAAATAATTTGAATTTTTAGCAAAATGGTGGAAAATGTAAATGAAAATCAACACCACATTGTTTGCCACAACAAAATTAACAATCAAATAAAAATGATTACAATAAATGTTTGGATTCAACTTAAACAATAATAGAATATGAAATATTATATTTCTTGTTTAATGTGTTGAAGTGTGAACATCTTGCGAATGTTCAGTTTTTGTGATTCAAGCGTCATAAATAAATGCTATTCATATAATTTATTAATAGATTTTTATAGATTTAGAGATTTATGAATCTTATCATGACCACACCATACATTTATACACTTTGAGTCATCGTCTCGCTCCTTTAAATTCCTCGCACATCTGAAAACTCTGCAGGACATTTAATTTCAAGCCCAAATTGGCAACAGATTAACGAGAGAAGCAGAGATTATTTGTTTTTATTCCAACTCGGCAGCTGTTTATCCGACACATAACTTTGTTTGTTTTGTAGCAGTAAATTAACATTTTAATGACTTTTAAACTTTTTCAGCTGTCTTTAATTATATCTGTTAAACTGTGCTAAAAGTATTTAGTAAAAATAATTTATTTGGTTTTAGTATCAGTGTTATTTATTTTTGCAGTTCATAATTGCAGCATTGTAGGTTTTTAAATTCTGATTGATTTTAGATGAACTGAACATTTTCAAACAAACCCAATGAGGAAGATGCCAGAAGAAAATCCCTCATTTAGCTTTTTATTTATTTGGCCATTATATTTCCTCGATGGTTCAGTACAGAAAGTATTTGCAGTCCTTAAATAATTTACTGCTGTTTAACTTCATGCACAGTGGCACATGTGCTTTGGGCTTCATTACTGAGTAAATAGACTGTCCCCTCCTCTGGTTGTGCACTGATTGGAAATTTACCTCCAGGTGAGTTTTGTTGATTATCCAACAGAGCACAATCCAGCAGGGAGTTTATATACATATATATATATGTGTGTGTGTGTGTGTGTGTGTGTGTGTGTGTGTGTGTGTGTGTGTGTGTGTGTGTGTGTGTGTGTGTGTGTATATATATATATATATGTATGTATCTCTCAATTTCACCTTTTTTTTTTTTACAATGTATATTTCTAAATAATAATAATACATAACCCTTTAAAACATTTTTAATTTGATTTTAAATCACATAAAATTACATTTAAGGAATAAATGAGTGAGATGTTTGGTTCTGGTGTAGTAGTGAGTTATTGATCTTAATGGGGTTTTATCCATTCATCCATTTTCTTTTACCCGCTTCTTCCATTTTGGGTCATGGGGGTCGCCGGTGTCCATGTCCACCAATCACTGTGCAAGAGGAGGGGGACACCCTGGACGGGTCACATGTCCATCACAGGGACACATAGAGACAAACAACCATTAACTCTCTCACTCACACCTAGGGGCAATTTAGAGTTACCAGTCAGTCTAACATGCATGTTTTTGGTCTGTGGGAGGAAACCGGAGTACCCACGCATGCACGGAGAGAACATACTCCACCCAGAAAGGCCCCCGGACCAGGATTTGAACCAGGGACCTGCTCGCTGAGAGGCAGCAGCTCTACCAGTTGCGCCACCGTGCTGCTTAATGGGGTTTTAAATCTGGTTAAATTAAATAATAATAATAATAATTCAAAACAATATTTAAAGTATATAAATCATGAGACAGCCAGAGACGAGATTAACAAATTTAAAGCTTCTTGAGATGATCTAAGAGAATTCTTGAAGGCTTCTAAAATATTTTCTGGAAACGACTGAAACATAAAAACAGATTCTAAATTAACAAAGTCCGTGTTCATTAATCCAGGTATAAAATCCAACATTTTTCAGTCAGGTCATCTGGACAGTTTCTTTTTTTGTGCTGAAACGTTTCGCCTTCGATCCTGAAGGCTTCATCGGTCAAGGAAACACACAACAAAACTGATTCTTCCTCGAACAGCTTACTCCAAAGTGGAACAAACCAGTTCTGCTTGTGATTAGATGGTCTCTTTGGTACGCCCCTCCTCCATAGGAAATATAAAAGTGGAGCTTCGGCTGTTTTTGTGAGGATCCTGGGTTTGGATCCACGTTTGAGTGACAGTTCGACTGTTTTTTGTTTCAGGCATGAGAACGACGTCCAGCACTTCAAAGTGATGAGGGACAATAAAGGCCAGTACTTCCTGTGGTCCGAAAAGTTCACCTCAATAAACAAGATGGTGGAATACTACAAGACCAACTCCATCTCGAGAACCAGGAAGATCTTCCTCAGTGATGGCAGCGAAGACAGCAGGAGCCCCTCCTTGCCCCAGGTAGGCACATTTCTTATTCCAACCGTTATTAAAAAACTATTTAAAATGTAGAATATGAATTAATATAGAATATGACAGCCGTGTAAGTCTCCCAGAGAACTAATTTACTATCAAAAAAGATTAAATATTCAAGAAAATATTTGATATTGTTTAGCTTCTTTAAAGCTTATGATGCTCATATTTATAGAAATATGAAGTATGTATCTTACTTTAACTTGAGCTTTTAGTTAACAATAAAAACTTGCCCTAATTTCACATTTTCATGACGGGAAGTGTAATAAAAGCTAAAACAAATGTCAAAAAGGGATAATTGTTGCAGTTGTAACAATCTTGCAAGAAAATGTTTAAACAACTTTTTGATTAATTATTCACTAAAACTGGTACAGAGACTGTCATCCGTTTGTTTTCTCAGTTAATATTTTTTTGTTTTCCATTTTGTAAAACTATTTATACATAAGTTATGCTCGTTAAGAACAACATCAGATTTCTCGTTTACTAATTTTTTGCTTTTATGAATATTTTTTTATAACAATCATAGATTCTTTTGTATGTCAAGCTGTTATATTGCTATCTTTTTTCTCAATTAGATATTTTTCAATTAATTATTTCTTCTCACAATAGATTCCTCCACTAGCTGTTTATTGTTAGCAGCTGAAATAAATATTTGTTTTCAAACAGAAGGCCCCCCACGGTGCAGAGAATATGAAAACCATTTGATTTGAGGGAGTATAAATAGAGACGAAAGCAGTTTTGTTTGTTACTCGCTGCTCCTGCTGTTCGTGTCTCATCAGATCTCTGTGCATCACTTCCTGTGCGCTTCCTTCCTGCAGGTAAAGAGAGGAAGTTTGCCTGAACAGCGAACCACAGCTGCAGCCGTCGCTGCGTCGCCTCGCAGGGCTTCAGATCAGACCCACAACCAGCTGGTACAGCAAATTCTGTTTCCTTTCTGTCTCACCATCAAGAAATAAAAGTTTCATGTCAGTTACAGGCTTAGTCTGCATGAGTTTCTTTGAGTTGCATCTTCAGTGGGTGAGGAGTGCTCACCGCTGTATGGTTACTCTTTGTTGTGTGTTTTTAGCCTAAAAAATCTGGTGCTCACACCATCGGACACACAGGCCGAAGCAGCCCCGTCTCCTCTGTTTGTCCTCCCCGACGCACCTCTGAGACCATGCCTCTGCCTCAGGTCAGCCTTTCTGTTATGTAGTGGGCCAGTGTGGAGTATTTTGTTTGTTTGTTTGTCATTTTTATTCATTTCATATTTAAAACACAAAAACAATTTAGAAACCAAATGAGAGAAAAAAAACACGTCATAAAATGAAAGGTAGCAGAAGAAGAAAAAATCTTATATCTGCCCCTTGTTTAAAACAAAATCAATTCAAACAGTCAATTCAAACAATAATCATCTATAAGTAATATAACAAAATAATTAACTCATCACAATTTGACGTATTTATATGTATCTTTCCAAAATTTTAATCTTAATCATTTTCTTAAATATAGGCAATGACCTTACTTTTTTTACATCGTTTTCCAAACTATTCCACAGACCTATTCCCTGAATTGAAGTAGACCACCCCTTTAAACTGGTTTTGTACTGTGGTTTAACAAAAATGTCTGTTCCCTTAAGATTATAGCAACTTTTCCTTTTTACAAAATACGTTTGAATGTTTGAAGATAGTGTGTAGTTCTGAGCTTTATACAGTACTAAAAGAATATTATAGTTAACCAAATCATAAAACTTCAGTAATTTCAATTGATAAAATAAATTACTAGATGGATGACAATAATGCTTTCTTGTGATAATTCTTACAGCTCTTTTCTGCAAAATAAAAATAGGCATCGTTATAGTTTTACATGCTGTTCCCCAAACATCAACACAATAAATTAAATGCGAGATTATAATTGTATTATACAGCAAATACAAGGCTTTATCATTCAATAAGTCCCTTACTTTATACAGTACTGCGGTGGATTTAGATATTTTAGTTTTTACAGAATTTATGTGCTGTTTCCATGACAGTTTATCATCAATAATTACACCCAAAAATTTCACCTCACCTACTCTGCATATCTCAACACCCTCAACTCTAAAAGGAACATTGACAGTTATCTTTTTTTTACTAAATATCATATAATTAGTTTTATCAAGGTTCAATGATAACTTGTTTAATTTAAACCAATTTTGTATTTTGACAAACTCCATCTTCATCAACTCATACATCAGTTCCAAGTCTTTACCCAAATAAAAGAAAGTGGTATCATCAGCAAAGAGAACACATTTAAGGATACTGGACACCTTCGTCAAGTCATTTACAGGTCCTTCTCAAAAAATTAGCATATTGTGATAAAGGCCATTATTTTCCATAATGTAATGATAAAAATGAAACTTTCATATATTTCAGATTCATTGCACACCAACTGAAATATTTCAGGTCTTTAATTGTTTTAATACTGATGATTATGGCATACAGCTCATGAAAACACAAAATTCCTGTCTCAAAAAATTAGCATATCATGAAAAGGTTCTCTAAACAAGCTATTAACCTAACCATCTGAATCAACGACGTAACTCTAAACACCTGCAAAAGATTCCTGAGGCTTTTAAAAACTCCCAGCCTTGTTCATTACTTAAAACCGCAATCATGGGTAAGACTGCCGACCTGACTGCTGTCCAGAAGGCCATCATTGACACCCTCAAGCAAGAGGGTAAGACACAGAAAGAACTTGCTGAACGAATAGGCTGTTCCCAGAGTGCTGTATCAAGGCACCTCAGTGGGAAGTCTGTGGGAAGGGAAAAGTGTGGCAGAAAACGCTGCACAACGAGAAGAGGTGACCGGACCCTGAGGAGGATTGTAGAGAAGGGCCGATTCCAGACCTTGGGGGACCTGCGGAAGCAGTGGACTGAGTCTGGAGTAGAAACATCCAGAGCCACCGTGCACAGTCGTGTGCAGGAAATGGGCTACAGGTGCCACATTCCCCAGGTCAAGCCACTTTTGAACAAGAGACTGCGTCAGAAGCATCTCGCCTGGGACTGCTGCTGAGTGGTCCAAAGTTATGTTCTCTGATTACAGTAAATTTTGCATTTCCTTTGGAAATCAAGATCCCAGAGTCTGGAGGAAGAGAGGAGACACAGAGTTCACATTGCTTGAGGTCCAGTGTCAAGTTTCCACAGTCACTGGGGTTTCATGTCAGATGCTGGTGTTGGTCCACTGTGTTTTATCAAGCACAGGGTAAATGCAGCTAGCTGTCAGGAGATTTTGGAGCACTTCATGCTTCCATCTGCTGAAAAGCTTTATGGAGATGAAGATTTCATTTTTCAGCACGACCTGGCACCTGCTCACAGTGCCAAAACCACTGGTAAACGGTTTACTGACCATGGTATTACTGTGCTCAATTGGCCTGCCAACTCTCCTGACCTGAACCCCGTAGAGAACCTGTGGGATATTGTGAAGATAAAGTTGAGAGACACAAGACCCAACACTCTGGATGAGCTTAAGGCTGCTATCGAAGCATCCTGGGCCTCCATAACACCTCAGCAGTGCCACAGGCTGAATGCCTCCATGCCACGCCGCATTGAAGCAGACATTCATGCAAAAGGATTCCCGACCAAGTATTGAGTGCATAACTGAACATGATTATTTGAAGGTTGGTGTTTTTTGTATTAAAAACACTTGTCTTTCATTGGTGGTATGAAATATGCTAATTTTTTGGGACAGGCATTTTGGGTTTTCATGAGCTGTATGCCATAATCATCAGTATTAAAACAATTAAAGACCTGAAATATTTCAGTCGGTGTGCAATGAATCTGAAATATATGAAAGTTTCATTTTTATCATTACATTATGGAAAATAATGACCTTTATCACAATATGCTAATTTTTTGAGAAGGACCTGTACATACAAAATAAACAACTTAGGTCCAAGTACAGAGCCTTGTGGCACTCCACATGAAATACTGCTTAGGTTAGATCTTACATCGTCTATTTGTACAAACTGTTTTCTGTCTTTTAAATAACTACTAGTATTTGAATTATTAATGTGTTTTTCAACCTATAAGTCACAGTTTTTTGTTTTAATTTGCATACCCTGCGACTTATACACCAAAACAACTTATTTATGGATTTCCCCCATATTTATAAACCAATTTTTGGCTGAGATATGACCGTTTTCATTCATTCGGACATTGAAAATATTGAACACTACCATTTTCAGCTGCTAGATGGCACTCAAGGAATATGGAATGCTGTTGTGTGATGTAATAAGTAAAAGTGGCTATTAATGACACAACTGGCTTGCCATAGCCTGCCACCTTTGTCATGCCGGGAGCAACCGTCAAATCAGCTTCTTTTTGCTGCACCGCCCTGGTGAAATGCAGCTAATTTGACCACTGAAGTGCATTTATTTAGAAGTTCAACTGAGAAGCACCTTTGCTATAATGTTGAGCAAACAAATAATTGTTTTAGGTGCTTATATTGTGAAATTTCAAAGAAATGTGCAGCGTTCCTCCTTCCTGATTTCCTCCCTCTGCGCGCCTCCGGAGCACCGGGGCAGCAAATACTTTTGAAATGCTGCTGATTTTACCATTAGTCCTTTTATTAAGTAAAAGTTCAACTGAGACACACCTTTTACTATAAGGTCGAGCAAACAAATAATTGTTTTTAGGTGGTTATCTTGTTAAATTTTGAAGAAATGCACAGCAACTCATCCCTCTGCGCACTCCCGCGAATCGGCGTTTGAAATGCAGCTGATTTGACCGTCAAAGTGCATTTATTAAGAAAAAGTTAGACAGAAACACACCTTTGCTATAATTTAGAGCAACAAATAATTGTTTTAAGTGTTAATCTTGTTAAATTCTTGTTAAAGTCCTCCCGCGGCCGCCATTTGGCAGCTAATCGATTTTTGGCACAACACCGGTCCACATTCCCAGGCTGTCAGCGGTGACGCGTGATAGATGTGACGTATGTGGCGAAGCGACATATTTATGTATTTTTCCACTTTAGTAGACATATTTGGACTGATGCGACTTATAAGGCAGTGCGACGTGTACGGTGGAAAATACGATAGTGTTTGCACCCACCAATCAGTACCTCACACCACTTTGTACTCACTCTGAATCAAATGCAGAAGCAGTTGTTGTGTTCCTGACTGAACTTCAACTCTGAACATCTGGGTTGTCCTGGTCTCCTCTTTTCCTTCTTGTTAGTAAATGTAATGTCGGGACTTTCTCTGCCTGCCCAACAGATACGCACTGTCTTCAAGCTGCAAGCTGAAGAAAAAACATCTAGGTGTTTGAATATGAGCAACACGGCTCATTTTCATGTTTTGTACAAATTTTTTTTCATGTTTATTTAAAACTTATTCAAATCTGATCATAGTTTGAGAGTTTACAAATAGTAAATTTAGGATAATCTGATTTCCTCTTCTCAAAGTAGATGGAAATTAATAAAATAATTTAGCATCTGCAGCTAAAACGTGTCAGGATCTGTATTTCTTCTTCCTTTTTTTTTTTGTCTTTTTTGTGTTTTATGATTATTTTTACTTGTGTTCTGTGATTCTTGTGATTAATATTACTTGTGTTGTCATTTTGTCAATTCCTCCACGTTTTTACCTTCAGTTTGGCTTCTAACGCCTCCATCCCGCCACGCCCTCTCACACCTGTTGCATTAAGCTCAGCTGTTTTCAATTTTCTCATAAGGGGTGTAAAGTGGGGACACAAGGAGAAAACTGAGGATTTGTGAATATGATCAAAATCCTAACACTGGTGATGTTCTGAGTGAGGAAAAACTCGGTGGTTAAATATATATTAAAATCAAAAGCAGCAACCCTTTGAATTGTCACCACAAACCCTGCTAGACCACTCCTAACATCGTCAAAAAGCTTGGTGAGTGAAAGCTGAAATGATCTATTCAAAACTTCCACTTGGATTAGCACTGAGCAGGTCCACAATCTGAGTTCTAGTTTAGGTGGTTTGTGGTTATTGTAGCTTGGAGACATTTGAAAAGTATTTGGATGTGATTCTGACTCTCAGGAACAGAGTAATGGGTTAAACGTCATGAAATAAGTGACTGCACTCCTGACTTACCCCACTACTCCAGTCTGGATGACTTTTTGCACTTCAGACATCGTTAGGATTTATTCTGGCTCTCTGTCATGCAGCAAGCAGAATCCAAGTACACTGTAGAAAAACTACGATGGTGCTGCAGCAAAAACAATCGATTGTTGTTTCAGCCTTGCCTGCACATGGAAATAATGTTTTAGGAACCATAAAACAAGTTCTGGAGTGAACAAACCTTAAAACACCATCTATGTGTTTTTGTCTAGATGGCCACATGCAACCTTTGAAAAATGGTAAAGCTACAGTATAATCTAACCCAGGGGTCTGCAACGTGCGGCTCTGGAGCCACATGTGGCTCTTTCAAGATTTGACCAAAACTAACATAAAACTGAATTTTATAGGACGTTATACCCACAGAAAAAAATTACTAGTTTTAGCAGTTTTCTGGTCATTTTATTTGCAAATATGTGGATACTAGTATACACAGAGTATATTATATTCACTTTAACTTTATTTCTTCAAATAGGATACTGAAGTTATCCATCCATTCATTATCTTTTACCCGCTTCTTCCATTTTGGGTCACGTGGGTCGCCGGTGTCCATGTCCAGCAATCACTGTGCAAGGGGCGGGGTACACCCTGGACGGGTCGCAAGTCCATCACAGGGACACATAGAGACAAACAACCACTCCCTCTCTCACTCACACCTAGGGACAATTTAGAGTTACCAATCAGCCTAACATGTATGCTTTTGGTCTGTGGGAGGAAACAGTACCCGGAGAAAACCCACGCATGCACGGAGAGAACATGCAAACTCCACCCAGAAAGGCCCCGGACTGGGATTTGAACCAGGGACCTGCTCGCTGAGAGGCAGCAGCTTTACCAGTTGTGCCACCGTGCTTACTCAAATTATCCACAATTTAAAAACCAACAACACATAAGCCAGTTCATTGTTTTAGTTTTTTTTTTTTGTTAAATAGGCAAAATATATATATTTTTTTCTTGAGAAGAATCCAGTCTGCTGTGATAGACTTGCGACCTGGATATGGACACAAGTGACCCCCCCCCCCCCCCCCCCCCCCCGCAACCTGAAAAGGAAGAAGCGAGTAAAGATGATGGATGGATGGATGGAATCCAGTCTTTTCTTCTGTTTCAAAATGTAAAAATAATAAATGTTAACAATCATTGAATGTTTTTAGCTTTATAATTTCACACCTACTGGCCAGAAAAGCCCCACCTCTAACATACTTAAGTGGCCCATGGGCCACCAGTTGATAATGAGAATTGTAGCAGGCATTGCGACTCTGGACACGTTTAATTTAGTGTAAAAAAGGGGCAGAAATGGCTCTTTTGACCGTAAAGTTTGCAAACCCCTGATCTAACCTATGGCCCGGGAGCATCTTCTTCTTTGTGTGCATGCTTCAAGCCTTGTTTCTTGTTTTGGTGTATTTTCATGGCAATTTTACGCCTCGTGCAGCCAGAGACATTAACGTTCAGCTTTGTTTAGGATGTTTCTGTGTGGATGAAGGAATTTCTTGAAACACTGTCATGATTACAAGAAAGAAAAAGATAAACAAAAAGATCTTTTTGGAAACCTGTGTTTGGCTCTGTTGGACACACATGATGGTTGCTCCCTGAACAGTTTGAAGTCAGTGGTGGAAATCCTGTGATCAGAATGTGAACTCCAGGAATCGAACCTGTGAAGTTCTGTTCAAAGGGACCTGGGCAGGATAGAGGATTTATTGAAGCCCATATTGTTTTTCATTCTGCAGAGCCCAGTTTTGCCCACTGATGTGTCATTCAGGTATTAACGAGCATTTGTTTCCCTCCCACAGCGGGCCTCCTCGCTGCAGGTGAAGGCGCTGTACGACTTCAAAGCAGAAGAAGACGACGAGCTGGAGTTTGTCGCCGGTGACCTCATCGAGGTGTTGGATCGCTCCGACCACGCGTGGTGGACGGGGAGGCTGCGAGGGAAAAGCGGGTTGTTTCCTGCAAATTACACAATACAGTTGTGATGAAACATCCGACCCAATCTGCAGGCGAAGGAGCACTCTTTAGGGGGTTTTGAAAGTCAAAAGCTTCTGCTGTGCACTGCAGAGGACCGTGGCACAGAGTTTATAGATCCAGTGTGGCTTGTTCAGGTTTTATTGAACATTTCTTGGAGCAGCACCTGCAGGAACTTCCTGAAGTGCTGCAGATGGCACAGGTTGTATTAACCCGTGTGTGGCAGCAGTGATGGATTGCAAAAGTTGTAGGCCAAGCTGCTGATGAATTTATTCTTAATGCTCGTTAGTTTTAGTTTTTACAGATCTGCAGCTTTCTGACGTAATAAATCAGTACTTCTGGCTTTTATTTCACATCTAAATCTGATGGTGAGGAACTACCGCGGAAATGTACTGAAATACAACTTCATCACGTTTAATTTTTATATTTATTTAGGGACTTCTGTATTGTATATCTTTTATCTGATCTTTTTTTTTTATTTTATTTAGCTACACAGGTAATTTATAAAATCTACAGCTGAAACAAGAAAATCTGTCCTTCAAAGTAAAAGCTGTTTGAGACACTGGACCCACCTGTTCCATGCGATGCTGCACTTAAATACAAGTTAAACGTGTTTTCACTCGGATGTTTCCTTCATAGTTTACATTTAACATTTACTTTCAAATCAATGAAGAAGGAACATAAGTATAGATTTTACAATTTTTTCAAGTTTAGTTATATGCACAAATTGGTAACAAATGGAGTCAAGCACAAACTGAGATTTTATTAAATAACATTAATTGTTATTGGATATGTTGTTTTTATAATAAAGTACAGTATTTGGATACAATACTTTTACTTCTAGTGGAGTATTTATTGCATAAAATCCTCATTAATAATGAAGTTTCCTGAAGCTGTACAGTATAAATGGAGCCACGTTTCAGCATTTTGTAGAGTATATCTGCAAATGAGGAACTTTGATTTGTGGAGTTTTATTAGATTTTTTTAAACTTTGAATGCAAGAGTTCAGTATATTTAATCAGAAGTGTTTCCGTTTGAAGAGTTTTTAATTGCACAGCATTGACGAATGAGCTGCAGGCATTTTTATTTATTTATTTTACCAGCTTCAACGTGTTGGGACATTGTTTTAATCATTAAGTGCTCTGGAACACAGTCAAGTTACTTAATTTCCCCAAAAGCCACTACTCCAGCTCAACGTGCTGAGCGTTGTATACATTTTTTTTTGTGTCAGATATTTCTGTTTATTCCATTCAGCTTTTTTCCTGTTCTGGTGGGTCTTCAAGTCATTCTAGCTGAAAAACACCCCACAGCATGATGCTGCCGCCACCATGCTTCACTGGAACCTGGTTTCCTCCAGATGTCGTGTGGACTTAATGGACTGTAACAGCAGAACTCAAATGCTGTTACAAAAGTATAAATTCTGTAAATGTCATATTTGAGGGCTCTTTAAGTTAAATTGACACCTTTTTTTTAAATAAATAAAACTGTAAACCTAAGTTAATTTAAAAAAAAAAAAAGGCAAACTCATTTTGAAAAAACTGAGTGTAAAATGTGTAAATAATTTAAATCAGCCTGCAACACAACAGAAAACCGCAGGGAGTGAAAGTCTGGGTACTTTGTGTCTTTTACTCTGAAGGTCTCCAGCAGGAAGCTTTTATTAACACGACGCGCATAACAGTACCCTTTAGGCTCCGCCCCCTGCTCCTACCTGAGCTCCTCCCCTCACCTGTCCGCACAGGTAAGCGGCTCCCAGAGAACAACGGTAGATTCAAGCAGCTGCGGGGAAAACTTGTCTCGGCCATGGCGGAGTCCCAGCTGGTGTGCATGGACCACGAGCACGTGAACGAGAAGGTCCCGGAGTCCAGCCCGGAGTTTTACTACAGCGAGGAGCAGCGCGCGGCCGTGGAGCAGCTGCTGAGGAACGGGGACGAAGCCTTCAAGATGCGCCTCGCGGAGGACAACACCAAGGACTTCCTCTGCGCCCGGGAGGTCAAGTCCATCCGCAAAACCTTCCAGGAGTACGGCACGGACAGCGACTCGGACTCCGGGGAGCAGGAGCGGCCCCGGCGGGCCTCCAGCGCCGACTCCGGGGTCCACTCCACCTACTGGCCCAAGATGTCCGACACCGAGGCGCCGGCTCTGGACATCGGCTGGCCGGCCAGCAGCGGCGTGTACAAGGGGGTGACCCGGGTGTCCGTGTTCACCCACCCGCCCAAAGAGCCGGGGCCCCACATCAAGGAGGTGGTGAGGAGACTCATCCAGGGCTCACACAAGGTAATAAATAAATAAATAAAACGTTCTGAATTTAAATGAATTCAGCTTGAAATGAATAAATAAATAAACGATACTCTCTTCCAGCATACATATGGCTACAAGATATTTATATCCTCGTTCCACGTTTTTTTTCTCCTCAAAATGAATATAAATCACTCAGATTTAGCTTTAATTTATCTAAAAGTGGAAATTGTATTGGCAGAAGTTAGCCCTAAACAAAAGTTGAGGCCAACACTCATCAAACTTTTCTTGTATCAAAATGTTCGGCTCAATATGGCAATTTTTTAATTTTTGTTAACTTTTTTACTTTGCATACTTTATATTCTAAATATTTAGCTTCTTTTCTTTCTCATCATAAAAAGTGGGAAATTTTTAAATCCTTGTTAAACTTTGCTGTTTGGAATTATTTCAGCACACTGCTTTGTTTTTGTCTTTTAGCTGTTTTATTTATTTTAGTCTTTTGCTAACTTTAGCTTTTCCTTTGCTCACTTTAGCCTTTGTTTTACTAATTTTAGGATACTTTTAGCTTCAAGTTACCATTTAGTTACTTTTACCTAGTTTTTTGCTACTTTTATTTGAGATAGCTTTCTGCTGTTACACAACCTTCTCCTGCTTTTAGTTAGCATTTGGCTGATTTTGTTTTTTTGGTCAGCCTTTTATTTTACCTTTTAACTATAGTGTTGTGTTTCTCTCAGCTTTAACACCAGAAAGTGCAGTTTTTCTGTTTATATTTACGATGCTCAAAGTTAAATTCTTCTGCGGCATGTTTCTGCTTAGTGTTTTTTTGTTTTTTTCTAAATGAAATGCTTAAATCAGCTCAATATGTTCTGCACACCTCCATGCCATCTTTTCATGACTCATGCAGTAAAACTCAGGTGTCTGAATATGAGCAGTAAACATACTGGGAGATTAGGAGACGTTTGTACAGACAGCAGTTTACTTAGTTAATTTTAAAGCTTCAGTTTATATATGAACTTGCAGGTTAATCATAGTTTGACCATGTTATGACAAAGGAAAGCCCCTGGCTTGCTCCACTGTTTGTATAATACTTTTAAAAATCCTCAGACTGAGTGGATTACTTCTTAATTCATTTTAATTTTTTATTCATTTTTTTGCTGGATTTGTCTTTTGTGGCTGTAACTTATGTAAACGTGTCTTTAGAGCTGCACCACTTTATAAAATAATCATCTCCGTTTTGAATTACTAGTATACATTTTCCTCACTACAGTTTGGATATGACCTTAGAAAAATAAACCTTTTTTTAAGCTTTTTATCTCTACATTCTGAGATAAAAAATATAATTTGATGGCTATTTTTGGAGTCCAGTTGTTAAAAATATAGTATCTAAAGAAGTCACATTTTAACTAATTATGATCCAAATAAATATTCTGTAGAAAATCATCTTTATTTGAAGCCCCCCCCCCCATCTTGTTTTCATTTTGAACTCATAATTGGCTTTTGATGAGGAGTTGGGCTCATCTCCTACTTCCTTCAGATTTACATATTAGTCATTAAAAATATGTTTTTATTCAAACGTTTCTTGTCTAGTTGCATCATAAAGGGAAAATCATGTAAATGCAGCTGTTCCTTATGCATCACATCCATGCTGTTCCCTTTATCCACGTAGTGAAGCTCTGTGGACTAATTTTCCACAAATTTTAGTCAAAACAACTTAGCATCACTTTTACTGAATCAAGTTTCAGCACCTTTGGGTGAAATCGTAATGGATCCTTACAGTAAACGCATTTTTTTTAATTGTTTGCTGTGATTTCTTACAGTTATCAGATGCTGATTTTGAGATATGAATGACTAAAATGCAGAAGTAATTGTTTTTCAAATAACATTTGAATAATAGTGTGAATGATCTGTTCCATAGGCAGGACTTTGTAGATGAAAATGAATCGGGGAACGATTGATCAGACACGTATTAATAGTGGAGTCATGTGCAGGTTGAAACAAGCCGAGTCATTCGTGGTTCACGTGCTGGAAACGTCAGATTCGCATCAGGACACGCAGCAGAAAGATGAAACCTCCCCCGCGTTCTTCCAGCCCACTTTAATGCTGATACCCAACAGGCCTCGTCTCTTTCACTCGGGGGTTTCCGATTGGCTCAGGTGAGCACACCAAAAGTCTCACCTGTGATTGGTCTGATCTGAAACGCAGTATGAAGAGGTAATCTGATCTGACGTGACGGAGATCAAACGCCTCCAGAGCAGTTCAGCAGAGCTGTAATTTAACTCATAAATTTATGCTGTTCATTGTGTGTTTTCAGGCGTTTACTCACAACACTGGCAGCCCAATTAGCCAATCATACGCTGCGACTGATCCCTTTGAGGTCGAGTAAATCATTCTTTGATAAAAGCCTGTCAGATACTTGAATATGTTGCTCCAAACCTCTAACGTTCAGATTGACACACGCCCACATACCGCAGTCCTCAACCTTTATAGGAAGTGATCATATCAAATTAAGATTTATGACACAATGACAGGTTTAGGTGGAAAATTATTGTAACCGCTAAAATTACGTTAAGTGTTTAACGTAGAACTGCAGAATATGTCACATAAGTTCATATACAGTCATTTACCTGAAAAACATTAAAAGTTTCATCATTCAAATGAGCTGAGGAGAAAAGACTTATCGGACCACGTCAGAGGGTTGAGCTGCTTCTACCCGTTTCCAATCGTCACATTGGAAGTTTTCCATCAAACAGCTTCAAGCACAAGCGCACACAAAGGTAGACAACGATGCATCCAGCTACAGATCAAACAAAAAAATCTGTCTGATTTCATTTATTTTAAATATTTTGAGTGGAAAAAAGAACTATGCTGCTGTGAAAAAGTACCCCCCCCCCACACACACACACACACAGGTTTCTTCTGCTTTTGCTTTTTGTCACTAATTTACAGATTACCAACAAATGTAATTATCAAATAAATATAACCTGAGTAAATACAAAATGCTGTTTTATTTTATTATGCTCAATTCAGCTCATTTCAAAATGAGTCCTCGAGGCTCAATGGGATTTACCTGTCTAAATAAAGGTTGAATGAAATTCAATTCAAAATTTATTTAGATGGATAAACCACACTGAGCCTCGAAGACTAATTTTCAAGTGAGATCTGTTTAGACATGCAAAAAGTAGTGAAACTGGACACATGTAGGATTTGGAGGCAAAAAAAGATTCCTATCAAACTCTTTCTTGGCTGAGAAGAAAAAACTAATATTGAAAAAACACAGAGCGTCAGATTACATGACCGCCAGGCTAATTCAGATAAGATGGCCTGCAAGACCAGCCAAGGAAGCCAAATTCAGATAAACACACAATTGTTTGGGGGACAGGCAGAACTTTAATGACATCTACGTTGAGTCTGTGGTGGTCCACTCGGTTCCGAAACATCCAAATTAAATGGCCACACCAATGGACCGTGCCTGAGAATAATCCCCGAGATCTGATCCATTCTGGCAAAAGCATTTGAGTCTGGGTGCTCGAGGCACGAACCAAGACATCAAAGGCAAGTGGCATGATCGGGTCCAAATTTGCTGCCAACGACTTTCTTGATTGTAGTTAAACCAGGAACCAGCCGAATCCAAAAAGCAGGAACCAGTTATCATAAATCTAATTATACAGTATATGTGTCCTTAAAATCCACAAATGGCAGCAGAGATAGACATGTCTTCAATTCAATTCAATTCAAAAATACTTTATTATTCCCAGAGGGAAATTATATGTTGTGGTAACTCATCATCCTGGTTTCATTAAAGAGTTGTTCTAGATGCTGATGGCTGTGGGCAGGAAGGATCTCTTGTAGTGGTCTGTCCTACAACGGATTTGAAGAAGCCTCTTACTGAAGACACTGTTGTTGTATGACGGTCTGATGAAGAGGATGCTGAGGGTTGTCTATAATGTTCTTCATTTTATGAAGAATCCTTCTTTATACAATCATCTCCAAAGGTTCTAGAGGAGTCCCCAGAACTGAGCCAGCCTTCTTTATGAGCTTGTTGATCTTTTTGAAGTTGCTCTGGTGCTGCTACCCCAGCAGATGATGGCAGAAGAGACGGCGACAACAGACATATAGAAGATATGCAGCATTTTGCTGCAAATGTTGACGGACTTCAGCTTCCTCAAGAAGTAGTCTTCAAGTCGATGAAATATCCAGCTGCATGCCAACAGGGCAAATCGGCTCGCCTAGAGTCTGTCTTCTCTTCGAAGAAATTTTGTCAATTGTGTTGAGGGACCAACTGACCAAATCCAAGATATGCAAGAGAGGCTCAGAAGCAGTTTCACAGACAAGGCAGAGCAGCAAAGCGGAGAGGAAGAGGAGAAAAGTGTCCGACCTCGGCAAGAGCCAAATGGTGAAGGAAAACGAAGCTATCCAAACCAACCTGGCTCTATGTGAAACAACTAATTGTCTCCAAATATGATATAAAAAAAGGTTAATTTGACAAGCCACACCCAGGCCTGATTATTTCCAGACCTGTAGAAAACAAATCGACTTAGAGCCATTCTGGTGAGGTTTGTCTGGTAAAAATTTAACGGTGGCAAACCTTCCACTAAAATGACTCCACGAGCGCATCGGCTCATCCAGGAGGTTCAAAAAGAACCCAGAACAGCATCCAAAGCTCTGCGGGCCTCATTCGCCTCCAAGTCAGAGTTCGTGACTCGACGAGATGTAAGAGACAAAGCATGTGGCGACTTCTGAGGTGAAAATCACCACTGAGAAAAAGAACCTGTCTCACATTTTACAGACGAATATCTTGATGATCCCGGAGAGTTTTGGGGAAAATATTCTGTGGACAACGATACAGAAGTGTAGCGTTTCAGAAGATGCGTGTCCTGTTACATCAGGAGTTGATACTACAGTGCATTTCAGACACAGAGCTTCATACCCACAATCAAAAGGTGGCAGTGTGATGGTTTGGGCTACAAGAAAGTCTCAAAGGATCGTCTGTTCGTCAGTTTGAGAGCTTAAGGTCAAGCATACTTGTGTTCTGCAGCAGGACGATGATTCGAAGCAGCAGCTATAAATTCCTCCACACGAGGTTGAAGTTGTTTACGTCCGGTTTAGAGGACAATTACTTTTCCACACAGGGCCAGGTTGGTTTGAAGAACTTTTTACCATTTTTAAAGAAATCATGATCTCTGTAAGCTGGCGAATAGTTTTTCTTAGTTCACTTTAAAGAGAATACGTTTTTTTTTTTTTTTTTATGTGCATTTGTATGAAACGGTTGAAAATATCACCTGAGTACAAACAACTTCAGACTAGATCCTTTCTTAATGACTTTATTCACCGATTGCTTGTATTTTTAAAAAGCTTCTTTAGTCAGAGGTTTCCTGTGGAAGTTAATGAAGTCTTTTAATTTGAAACGGTTTCAGTTCCTCTGTATTTCTGGGATTTCTTGATTTAAACTTTCTTTAGTATGCCTCTAAGGTGGCTCTCCTCTTCGTCTTGTTGCTAATTTATGCTTTTCTCTTTGGATGCTCGTCTTTTTGCATAAAATGGGTCTTTCCAACGCCTCCGGTCATGAACTGCTGGCTGACCTTTTCCTGTAAAATCTTTAGATTAAAAGCTGAGCATCTCTTTCATGACTGAAAGCTCTTTTCTTCTGCTTCCCAGCTGTTCATTTCTGCCAAAACAAAGCAGTTGGCCTTTATGGTTACTCTGTTGGCACCAAGATAAGAACCTTTAAAAAGTTACACACGGTTTAGTTGTTGCATTTTGTTTTAGCAGGACGCCTGCTTCAGTAGCAAGACAGTTGGATAATTTGTGTTTTTAGTGTGTAGATTGTATCATGTTTCGAGCTTCCCAGCAGCAACATCCTGTTTAGAGTTTGTGCCATTTTCATCTTTTGCAAGTCAGAAAAACTTGTTCCGTCAGCTGGAACAGGTCCAAACACGCACTACAGAAAAGGAAATGGAATAAAAAAACCTCACGTGAACTGCTGGTGTTTCCCCAGTGGTGGGATTAAAAACCCTGACTCCAAACATCCACCGTTTGTGTAATTTACAGAACATTACTGAAGAATACGTTCTGGAAATCTGTGATCCTTTTACTCCTGTTCAGTCATACTGAGGACAGAAATTTAATATTAATATTATTAGTTGATCGGGTGATTCATAACCGTCGCTGGAATTTATCCAGACTGTTTTCAGCAGCACGGAGAACGAGTTCTTCTAAAGTCCCTGGTGCTGCAGGAGGAGTTCAGAAGCTGCATCGCTGCAGAAATATCAGGTTTGTTACAGAAGTTTGGGTTTTAATTCTGCAGAAAAGCTGCCGGTCTGAGCTCTTAACTGAACAGGCTGGTCTGTTGGGTCTGACAGGAAAAGATTAAAACTAATGTAAAGAATTGCATCTGCTTTTCCAGTCAGGCTGTTTGCTGCCGTCCAGCAAAGGGTTGTAGAAATATTATCTTTAGCGACGTCACATTTTTATAACTCCAGCTTTGACTTGGGGAAAATAAAAATTACATCCATATTTAAAACATCATCCATGCTTCATAAATGTATTTGTTCTAACCAGCTGAAACGGAAGAAACTACAACTATCAGATTCTACCTTGGTAAAAGTACACATTTCAAATATCTTGCACTTAATCCTTTGAGAAATTGTTAAACTTTCACAGCTTATTGTCTCAAAGTGGGTTTATTAAACTCATTTTCTAAAGTCGTGATGCTGCTCAATAATCCAGGTAGAAAAATCTAACGAGGTTAAGTCGGGTCCTCGGGACGGATTCTAAGGAACAAAGAAGAATCCGTCCAGAGGACATGACTTAACCTTGTTAGATCGTTTTCTAAAGGTTTCCTAAAATGTAACAACGATTTAAATCTGTCATTTATCAAAAACTTTCCATAAGCAACGATCAGAATTCATTCAACCTTTATTTATACGGGTTGGTCCCATTCAGCCTCGGGGCCACATTTACAAGAGAGACCTGAATATTAACAGAGTGATGACAACAGTGGACAACAAAGGCAATAATAGACAATCATAAAGGATGCGTACAGATTTATTTATTTATTTATTTTTAACAAGCGAAAATAACATGGTAATTAAAAAAGGATAATTAAAAGGAAAAGTAGCACAAAAAAAAACCAACAGCTAGGTTGTAAGGCGTTGTAGAAAACTAAAAACGGGAACATGTCTGCATTGGTTCTTGTCAGGAATAACACGGAGCATAAGTTGAATATGTTATATTTGAGTATTTGTACATGAGTACATGTAAAATGATTTTTAAACTTGTATTTTACTCATTTCGTTTAATGTCCCCCCCCCCCCCCCCCGGCCCCGCCCCACGTGTTTCCAGGTGGTGGCCATTGTCATGGACTTTCTGACAGACCTGCAGATCCTCCAGGACCTGCTGGATGCCTCGTCGCGCCGCGGCGTGGCCGTTTATGTCGTGCTGGATGCCAAGGGAGTTCCCGACTTCCTGGATATGTGCTCCCGGCTGCAGATTAACGCGATGCATCTGCGGGTGAGCACAAACCTCTTCAAACTGAACATGACGGGGCACCTCAGAGGGATGAGGCCAGCTGACGGCAACAGGAAACATGGGAACCTGCTGAGTCTTCCAGCTCCTGTGTTTGACTTCAGGAGTTATCGAGATTAAAAAAATGACTATGCTCATCGAGGAAATGTTCTGGTGACCTGAAGTCCTCACAGGAGTCATGATTTTTTGAGTAGTTGAAGAATAATCCTGTCCATGTTTTAAAGCGTCTGCTCCAAATTCATAAAACATTTAACAAGCAGTTTCTGCTGACTCTTGTCCAGGAAGAGTTTTAAAGTGATTCAGAAGCCGTGGAAAAATATGTCCAGGACTGTGCTTATAATTTGAAACATGTGGCTATAATATTTATTTCCTTCAATATCAGAGTAACGTAGACGCTAATGCTACACGTGTGCACGTAGTCAGCCGATGGCGTGCCTAACGGGCTCTTCGAGACACGCCCACAACTGACAGGAACATGCTCGTGAATTCTGTTGGCGCACTTAAAGTTGGTGAAACCTAATTCAGCGGAAGCTAATTCCGCTAACGGTTTCCAAAATTAGCGAAAAGGCTAACCCGCTAAACGAAACGATAGTTCTGCTGTTAGCTGTTAGCTGTTAGCGGAACCACTGCTGGCAGCCATTCACAATTAATGTTTTTTTTTATTTTAATTTTTCATTTAAGGACACGTTAACCATGAATATGGTAAAAATAATATGTATCTTTTATTTCTTTCTTCATAATTTTTTGGCCAGTTTTATGACACTACAATTACGAGGTTCTACATAGTTTGTTTTAGGGATATTTCCAAACCGTTTAAGGTTTCTTACTGGTAGTTTTCCTATAGTTCAATCCAGCTGTTGTGTCACTGCAGACGCCTTGAAAGTTAATTGTTTATGTGAATCTAAGTCGGTCCTTTCAGTGTCTCAGACTGTAAATCATTACTGGAACAAAAAGCTTGTCAGAGGCAAACTTCAAGCTCTTAAAATAGTTTTCGGTGAGCAGGCTGATGGTTTCTCTTCTGTCATCCGATTGTTGTTTTCCCTGAGAAAAATAGGTCAGATGTAGAATGTACCTTTGTATACTCAAGCCTGCACCTGATCGGGCTTTTAGTCGGCTAAACGTCCCGTTTGTTGGACCTGGATCCTCTTTGTTCTGTTTGCTGAAGTAGTAAACAACTCGAACCACAGTCGGCTCCAAACTAAACCTGCTGAACCTGAAACCACTCGTCGGGCTGTCGTAGAAATTTTGAATTCATATTTGATGTTTCCTGGCACAACAAAATGAAATATCAAATTGAATAGGAGATTTTTCTATAATGGTGAATTAAAGTGTAGTTTTCCAGCAGTTTTAACATTTTAATCCTCTCTTTATGTTTCATGGGCAGAAAAATGACGGTGAGTGTCGATGTTGGATACAAGTGAGCCGCAGTGTCATCCTATCCCCACCGAGACACAATACCCAGCCTTATCTGCTGTATGCAAACTTTTGGCAGCGTAGTTTGACTTGAGTGCTGGAATAGCTGCCCACATTGGTGTCGGTTACACCGTGAAATGCCTTCTCTGAGCACCGAGCTCTGTTACTCTTACTTCTTACAAGTGAACATTCATAGAGCCCGAGAACGGATCCAAAGAGGGTAACGTGATGCATCACCTCCCACTCTGGCGCTCGGGGAGAAGCAGAGCCTCCTCCCAGTGTGTCCACAAAAGCAGCTGGAGGACTCTGGATCTTGTCTGAAATCACAAGGTGCTCAGTTTGTCTTGGCGTTCGTGTAAATAAAAGCATGAGGCATGACGCAGCTGAGGATGTTTGATGTTCGAGGCTGACGGCGTTTACTCAGGGTCACCTGAAATGTGTAACTAAGTGGGCGTTTCTTTACAGAACCTCCGTGTGCGGACGGTGAGAGGTGCAGGGCTGGCCCTGGCCTTTGGAAAGCTGCCCGGTTCCTTAGGCTCCAAGTACATGCTGGTGGACGGAGAGAAAGTCCTGTTTGGGACCTACAGGTGAATATCCAGCACCGATCAGTGCTTTTGAGCTTTTATTTGGCTGGGAGAAACACTCGTCTACTTAATATAACAAAATCTATTTAAAAAGGTGATTCATAACCTGCAGGGTTGACTGGAGTGCAACAAAATAATTTAAAATGAAGTACAAAAAAAATTAACAAAGCCACGAAGTCTCAGGAAAAACTTAACCTCTGAACTTTTTAGTGTATGTGAAGAGTTGTTTGTCTGCAACACAAGCAGAATGAGGACAGAAAATCTGCTGAGCCAGCACATTATTAACGGCTGAAAGACTTGCTGAGGCGCATTAAACTTGAGGAATGACCTGAATCGTCTTAGAAACGTGCCGCAGCTTATTTATTAATCTGGCCATGTCCTGAGGGGAAACATATTGAACTGTCCGTTATAATAACACCGGAAACAAAATGCCTTCTCTAAATACCTGTTCAAATGATTAACCAGCCAGAGATGGAAAATACCACACCAAAGTTTTAACTCTCGCAGACCCAGCTTAAATTTTATATATTTATATATAAACATACATTTTTCTTGTACATCAGCCTTTTATACTGGAAACTGATGGAGGAATGCCTAATTCTGAAACCCAACAAAGTTAAGTCAGGTCCTCTGGACTGTTTCTTTTGTGGCTCCTCGGACTGAAGAAGTCTTCTGGATAAAAGATGAAACATTTCAACAAAAACGAAACCATTCAGTGGACCTGACTTAACTTTGTTGGATTTTTCTACCTGGATTATTGAGCATGAACTTTGATACTAATTCACAGTAAGCTGTATCCTACAAGCTATCTGTTAACTTTAAAGTTTTATAAACTCCAAACCATTACACCAAAGTTCATGCTCAATAATCCAGGTATAAAATCCAACAATGTTCAATCAGGTCATCTGGATGGTTTTTTTATTTATTTATTTTATTTTTATTGCTGAGACGTTTCGTCCTTCATCCAAAGGACTTCTTCAATCTGAGCCACCAAACAAAACTGATTCCCACAAACGGCGTACTCCATAGTGGAAAAAAACAGTTTGCTGGTGCTAAGGTGGCCTCTGGGGCCCACCCTGTCCCTCATCAACTCCTCTGAGACAGTCATGCCAAAGTGGATCAAAACACCAAAGTTCATGCTCAGTGAAATTCCACTATGGAGTATGCTGTTTGTATGAATCCATTTTGTTTGGTGACTCCTCAGACTGAAGAAGTCCTTTGGATGAAGGACGGAACGTCTCTCCAAACCATTGCATTAGAAGTGTTACTTGTCCAAACACTGCATTCAATAGTAAGGCTATCAATTTTTATTAGTTTTGTGCTCATGGCAACCCAGATTGATGTGCAGAGGCATAAATCAAAAGTAGAACAAAAAGAAACTAACCTCTTTTTCTTCACAAGAGAGATACAGTTCAGGCTTGGAAGTTTTTATTTGTGACCCTAAAACTGAGGCACATACCAAACTTTGGCGTGCACGAGCCGTTACACCCATAGTCCCAGTGGATTTTTCCTACATTAATAGCTCTGTTCAGTTTGTGCACAATTTTTGTCACGTTTAGTTTGATTTGTAATTTAAAAATAATGCAACTCCTCCATCTGTCTGTGGTAGCTGCCGTTCTGCCTGTGCAGAAAAAAAAAAACCCTGCAGCCCGACAAAGTGAAGTGTGCAAACATTAGTTTTAGCGTTGCCTCGATTGTTGTTACGATCAACACCTCCATCAACACATTCATACACTATTTATAACACTCTGCATTGTTACCAAGTAGAATCAGTTTGTTCACACCTTTTACGTACTGTGCTGCTTGAAACTGAAATATGTGTGACCCAGACCACACACACACACACACACACACACACACACACACGTGCTGAAGCAGCTTTCAGTTCAGTTTTAATGCAAATCAACAGAAGTCAAAATACGACTGATTTGATTTGTCGAACAAAAAGTCCCGAGTCGCCCTTTGACTCATTTAAACACGTTCTGACGAGAAGTTTGTGTGAACTGTGCACATGCATGAGCGCCTGCTCAGTGGAGCAGGTGGAGCAGCTGCTCCCCCTCTTTTTATTTTTTATTATTTTTTTTTTGTACTTAAAGATGTATTCTCGTTAAAAGCCATAAAATTACAAGAATTACAAGAATAAAGTCTTAATATTAAGAGAATAAAGTCGTAAAAGGCTTTTTTTAACAGCTCTTGTTTATTTTAAATTTTTTTCCACAAGTCGGATCCACGACGTGACCTGTCAATCAATCCAGTAGGCGTGTCAGCAAATGACTAATCCGACGCTATAAATGCTCCTTACCTGCAGAGAGCTGCTGCAGCCCATCAGAGCTACCACCTGACTGTAAGCAGGTTCAACGTCCTAATACTGATGATAATCTGATGCTGATGTGCCAACAGATTAACTAGCTCCTTATTTGTAAAACCAAAGTATAACTTAACAAGATGCTCAACATTCATTTTACCACAGTTAAAATACAGTAAACCTGCTTTATGTGTCGGAGTTCGCGTAATATTACGACTCATTTAGCTTCGGATTGGTCATTTGCTGACACGCCTACTGGATTGACTGACGGGTCTCGTTGTGGATCCGACTCGTGGAAAAATAAATAAATAAACGAGAGCTGGGAAAAAAAAAAGTCTCGTATGACTTTATTCTCATAATATTACGACTTTATTCGACTTTAAGACTGGCTGTTGGGTTGGCAATAGAACCATCAACCACCTGATGTTCGCTGACGATCTTGTAATCTTTTGGCCAGGTAGTGCTGGTCTGCAGCAACTGTTAAGGGTTTCCTTTCCGTATGGATTGGACTTTGACATTAAATATAATGCAAAAAAAGAATAACATCATAACTGTCGGGAGCAAAGAGGACACTAAACTATCTTTCCCTGACTTCACTCTGTCTGGCAGCATCCTCCAAATTAGTGATGAGAAGAAATACTTGGGACATTGCACAACCGCTGAGCTGTCTGATGATGGGGACATGTACACGCAGCGTTGTATGCAATATGTACAAGCTAATGTGCTTCTTCGGAAGTTCTCTATGTGCTCGGTATCTGTAAAAACTGCACTCGTTAAAGCATATTGTACTCCAATGTATACTGCACCTGTGGCGGCATTACAGAGAAAGCAGTATGCATAAACTTCAGGTGGTGTACAATGATGGCATGAGGATGCTGCTTAAGGTGCCGCGATGGAGTAGTGCCAGTCAGATGTTTGTAAATGCCAATGGACCAACTTGTGCTGCTGTGCTTTACAGATGTGTGTGTAAGTTAACAATTTCTGTAAATAGCATCATTTATACTCTGATCAACCCCGTACAAAGCTCAGTTAGGTTCTCTTCTAGTCTGTGGAATCACTGGCACCTTAATTTATATGGCAATGGATGAACATGCTATTTTTATTGTATTATTATTATTTTTATTTTTTTTTTGCCTGTTTTTGTTATTATGGCCCATGTGTGTTTGACCTTATGTTTTGATTGAGTGATTTATTCTCGTAATTTTATGGCTTTTAATTTTTTTTTCTTAACGGGGCCCTAAAGCTCCATCGTACTGTTTCTGACTTTCTTAGTAACAAACTTAAAATTAAAAAACGTAATATTTCAAATCGCCACCTTCAGCTTTGAGTTGGTTCAGTCCAACACATCTGAACACCGGCAGCGTCTGGCTCGATACTCGGAACGCATTCAGCTGTGAAGCTGAGAAAATGATTTTTTTAAGAGTTGGAGGAAGACTTCGTCTTTTTCTGGCTGTAAATGTTTTGAAAAAGAGTGAGAACATTGGGTGGTATGTGTTTAAGTAGAAGGAACTCACAAGTTTTAAAACTGTGCTAATATAAATACTGATAATTAACTGAAACCTTTTGACATCAGCCATTGAACTGATAATTTTGGGGACGTTGAACAAAAGTTTAGCCTAAATACCGTAGGGCCTAGTTTCATAGTTAAATGACTTGTTTCATTTCTCAACGTTTAAAAACGTCTGTCAATCAACATAAATGGTTAAATCGTGTCATCTGGACTAGTTTCTTTAAGTGGGAAATGTTTCGTCCCACATCCAGAGGACTTCTTCAGCCTTCACTGCTGCGTTTCAAGCCAATCAGCATTGAGTAGCAAGTCTGACCTAAAACATCTGATTGTTGTACTTGATGGATTGTTTTGGATGAGTGTGTTTTCGCGTGTTAAGTCTACTTTTGAGGTTCCAACAGGAGGTTGGCTTGAAACGCAGCAGTGAAGGCTGAGGAAGTTCTCTGGATGGGGGACAAAACATATCTTACTTAAATATACTGGTCCAGATGACACGATTTAATCATTTTTTGTTGTTATTTACCTGGATGATTGAGCTTACAACCCTTTATCTGTCAATCAGTTGATCAAATTTAAGGGAGTTTTAACCCCAGGTTCTAAAACAAAGGCACATTTATTATTTCCCATTTCCCCACACAATCAGACCCCTGTGTACGCAACAAAATAAAAATGTTTAAACAACTTAAAGGTTATTTTACAAGGCTATTTTATGTTTTTTTAGCTCTTATGGGAGACCGATTTAGCTGTTTTTAATGTTAGCAGTGATAGATTGATGATTAGAGGCTTTAAGGTTGATTGAGTTCTTGCTGTGACTCGTCTCTTTCCCTTCAGCTTCACTTGGAGTTCATCCCGGCTGGACAGGAACACGATCACCGTCATGTCTGGTCAGATTGTGGACTTCTTCGACACCGACTTCAGGGAGACGTACGCGGCGTCTGAAGAGGTCGACCTCTATAGGGAGTTCAACATCACCAAGCCACCTCTTCTTAAGCCCATCCTGAAGCCACAGGTGGAGCACATCCGGCCTCTGCCCGTCTCGACGTCTCGATTCCAGGTGTCCGCCGGGGACTCGAGACAAATCAACCTGAAGGTCCCGGCACATAAGTACCACAACCCAAAGTACGCTCTGGTTTTTGGGAACAGTGTAGGCCTGACGCGTTCTTTACAAGACCTCTCAACCCAGAGTGATTCCCTCTGCAATGGGCTCGATCAGAGGAACGGACTGCAGAACTTGCACAGCAGCAAGGACAAGGTGGGTCCAGTTTCCCCACTGAGTCCAGGTTCACCTGCAAAGCAGGAGGATGAGGACGGGAAAGGGGGTCAACTGAAGAACCAGACAGGCAACATGAAAAGACGCAGTTCCTTTAGGCACTTCTTGAAAGGCAGAGGAGACCAGCAGAGCACAGAGACTATAGAGGAGGGTGTGGTCAGTCCTCAGAGCCCCGCCCACACATGTAAAGGGCCAGAGACCAATGGCGTCGCAGGACATGGACAGGAGGACTCGTTTGAGATTGTTGAGAAACCAGAACTGTTGAAAGTCAAACCCAAAAGACCCTCAAAGGTCCTTCAGAAAAGCTTGTCTCTGCAGACAATCAACATGGGAAACGAGGAAGGTACGTGTTTCGCTTATAGCTTTAATTCTCTTTTCTGGATGCAACAAATACTTTTTCTGGTTCATAATAAACATATATTTAGGCCTGTCACGATAACAAATTTTGCTGGGCAATTAATTGTCTCAGAAATTATTGCGATAAACGATAATATTGTTTGAAATTTGACAATAATTAATTATTGTCAAATTTAAGAAGAATTGTTTTAATTTGTTTTGCATGTAGTACCATTGTTCAACCACTGGATGGCAGTATAAGACTGTTTGAACCGAAGGATGGGTAGTGAGGGAGCAGCAGCGTGTCTCTTTAAGAAAAATGGGAGGGAGGTCCCTTGACGTAGCATGGGTTGTCTCGCTTCGGTTCTCAAAATGGCGGACGCTCTGTGTGGTTTGAGCTCTTTAGCATAGCATTTTTCACACAAATCTTTTAATTAAAAAATCAGTAAACAAGTTCTCAGCTTCTTTTTGCAGAGAAAAACAACTTTTTACACGAAGGCGACCGTGAATTTTGGCGCTTCGACAAGACGGAGGTTTTTCCCCGAAGTCGGCCTGTTAGCTTAGCTCGTAGCTTAGCTTCTCCGCTTGGCTGCTTTTAACGATACAAACACGATTTTGGATCGTTTAAATGGATGTTAAAGAATTTTTAAACTAAAATTTCATTTATCATGCGATTAATTGATTTATTATTTATCGCGACAGGCCTACGTTTCTTTATAGAATTATAAAAAAATGTATGTTTAAAGTACATCTAAAAATTATACAAAGGACCAAAGAACTCAAACCAAAATGTAAACTTAACAAAGCTCGCAGATATTTACGAGTACAGGCCGAACGTTTTTGGGTTTATCTCAGGGCATTAAATTAATTACATTAAAAAAATACATTAATAACTTTATTTATGAGGAGCCAGCAGACCGTTTCCTCTGTTTCATCAGAAGGATTCAGAGATGCTGAGCTAAACCCAGAGTTAATGCATGAAACTTTGGGTTTAGGAAAGAAGAATATATATACATTTAAATTTTATATTTTTAACACTGTTTAATAAAATAAATTCTCTGGTTAAGGGTTGGAATATTTTTATGACACTTTGTGTTTCTGTTTCAGGACTAAAAAGCCGGCGGCGACATCAGAAGAAGAACTGCATCCAGTCATGAGATTCATTCAAACATTGTTGCACAAAGAGTTTCTCTTGATAACAAACGAACGCTGCAGCAGCTGAGTCACCGTATCGGCTGACGTCACTTGATGAGTGTTTGCGGGATGTAAAGCAGTGAAGGTCAACACGGAGGACGATTCTGCAGAACCTCTCAACAATGTCGCCAACAAACACTTCAGAAGGCAGGAGCTCCACGGCCAACGACGGCTTCTTGTTTTAAATTATTCCGCTGTGTTTTACACTCGCAGTACATAGGTGTACTACGTCACATCTTACAGTCCCGGTTGCTATGGAGACAGGAAAAGTGTTCAGTCGAGGCACCTCGGAGTGTCGCGTTACTGTGGACCCTGAGGAACACCGTGTGTGTTTTAGAGGCTGTGAATAATGGACGAGTTATTTATACTGAATAAACTGATCTGAAAAATTTAATTAAATCTTTTACAATTGTTTATGTTCAGCAAAAGCTGCAGAAACGCATTATGTGGTTGATTAGGTGATGAAACGTCAAGAGAGATAAAAATATTAGAAGGAAACTTGTCAGAACTTGAACAACTTTGTCAGCGAACGTTATTTTCTACAGAAACGGCTGATACTTTTTTTTTTTTACTTTGTTTCTGTGTGTGGCACAAACGGATCTATGCGTCCTTGAATAAAATCTAAAACCTGAAATATTCTCGTTTATTATGTTTCAGTAAGTTTATTTTAATTGCTTGCGCCTGACACAGACTAATAACGTGCTCTAAATTTCTGTTTTTAAGACTGAGAAACAGAAAAGTGCAATTTGTTCATTTAAAACTTGCCGCCAGTAAATCTAATTCTGAAAAACATTTTAAAAATGGGTGTAATAAGTTTTAAAAATGCAATTTAAGAATGTATGCAAAAAAATTAGTAATTTGGCTTAGTTTGTGCTCATTTAACGCTATGTGTCAATCATTTTAGGTTTCAATTGTCAATTTTAGGACGCCAAGAACAAAATACTTTTCATAATGTCCACTTGTGTAACATTGTAGAACACAATAAAATCTGTGCACCAATAACGGGGTGAAGAAAGGAGCCTGATTGACCATTAAATGTCAGCAAGTTCTAAAAAAAAAAAGAATCAAAACCACTTCAGCTAAAATATTTTTGTAAACCTGCCTCTCCATCCAAGCTGGACTTCAGCAGACTTCAGTTTCTGCAAATATGTTGCAATAATCGTGAAATTACTGTGAAAATTGTGTTTAAGAGGTGCACACAAACAGGAAATGGTGTGCAGAGAAAGCTCTAAACATCAAATGTCCATGTTCTATGACATTTAACAAATCTGTCAAGAATGTAAGGATTAAAATGGGAAAAAGGTGTTTTAAATGGAAACGTGTTTATTTTACACATGTAGCTGTTAAATAAATGAGAAAACATGTCCATAATGTGAATTTCTCCTTTCCATGCGAGTTTAAACAAAGTAAAGAGAGCTTGTTTATTTCAGGGCGTTTTCTAAAAACCGCTTTTTACGATGAGGTTTACAGGAACCGCACAGGAAGAGACTCCTCGCACCATTTACTGAGTTTATTTGATGAAAATGACTCGATAAGAAGAAATCTCACTTCACATCACTGTTCTGATCATATTATGGGGAAGTTGGGTTTTGAAAAGGTAAAATAAAAAAGTTGATATTTGAATATGAGCTCCTTGTTGCAACAAGAGACAGTGATGGTGTGGCGCCCTCTGGTGGACAAACAGCAACACTTCAGTTCAAAAGTTTATTTTAGTTTGATTACGTCACTTTAAATACATATAAATACAGAAAAAAAATCCATTTCATAAATTAGAAGAAATAAACACTGTTTAAAACTTGCAGTTATTGTTACATCCATGTATCGGTGCAGAAGCTTATTTACACGAAAAAAATGTTAAAAGTAAATTAAACTCAAAGTGATACAGATCTGAGCTATTTTTTATATCTCAGGTTAACGGGTTGCTTTTTAGTGATAAGTGATTGTTGTGAGGCACCGTTTTGTTTCTTTCTTTGTCCACTTATTCTGTGTATCTTTTTAATCACTTTATAGACCTCTTGAGTTTTCTGGTGCATTTCTTGTTTGTGGTTATTTTTTCATCACTGCTATAATTCCTGTTCATTACTGGGTATGTGTTTTAAATGCTTTATGGTTGTATTTTTTGTAACCAGGCTCATCTTCTTCAGAATTACAATGCATCCTTTATTAGTTTGAATATTGTTTATTACGTGGGATTATTTTAAGTCTGTTCGACTCTAATCTTACTGCATCATTTTTAGGATTTGTCTTCCTTTGACGAGGTCCGTTCATTCAAACACTCGTAATGCTAACAAGCTAAAACGCTGTAACCTTCCTCCCTCCTTTCTGCAGCAGAACCATCAGTTTTTGAAGTTAAATCAGTCGTGCATGCAGTTCTCAGAAATATTATAAACTTTACGCTAAAAGCTGCACAGAGTTTACTGTTCTCCTTCGACACTACAAGTGTCAGTTCCTAATTTGTACATTTTCTGTGAAATACTTAAACGTCTTAGCAGACACCAGTGCTCATGAAGGTTCATTAAAACGTGTTTGAGATCAGCTCTGTCTGCAGTTTCAGTCCTAGGAGGAAGCATTGCCGATGACCTTCCTCTTCCGCATCGACACCAGGTCATAAAACGGGTCCTTGGTGATGCTCGTCCTGGAAAACAGAAATTAGCATTCAGACTCTGAGCAGCAGAGAGAAATAAAAACCTTTGGCTACGATGAAATCTTTCCCACTATTTTATTCTTGTAGTAAGCAACCGTCTGGCTTGTTGTAAAACACTTTGATTCTGTTAAGAAACGTGAACGACAAGTTTCATAACTGTTTGTGTGACTGCTGAGTCAGCGCTGCTGCTTGTTGGTCATTTTTCTCTGTTGTTTACACTGTTGTTTACACTGTTGTTTACACTGTTGTTTACAATCTGACTGTTTATGTTATTTTAGCTTCTCATAAATCAAATTGTTCAGTTCGTTCAGGAGATGGCTGCCATGACCTTTGTTTTTTCTTTTATATATATATATATATATATATATATATTATATATATATATAT
>NC_056512.1:40378225-40469416 GCF_014905685.2 Nematolebias whitei
ATATATATATATATATTATATATATATATATATATATATATATATATATATATATATATATATATATAAGTTTTACTTTGTTTACAAATACTTTCACTGTAGAAATACAACAAGAAGTCTTCAGTTCCTTCAAGAACTTTGTTCTCTTTGAAAGCTGCTTCAGCTACTAGAAGTATTGTCTTCTTTTGTAACCTTTAGCTTTTAGCTAGCATTTTGAAACTTTAAGATTATAGCTTCCATCCTTCCCTTCATCCATCCATCTACTCATCCATCCATCCCTTCATCCATCCACCATCCATCCATCCACCTACCTATCCATCCATCCATCCATTATCCACTCATCATCCATCCATCCATTATCCACTCATCATCCATCCATCCACCTACCTATCCATCCATCTATCCATCCTTCCACCCACCCACCCACCCATGCATCCATGCCCCCACCCACGCACCTATGCACCCACCCATCCATCCATGCATCCATCCGTCCATCCATGCATCCACCTATGCACCCACCCACCCATCCATCCATGCATCCATCCGTCCATCCATGCACCCACCCATCCACCTATGCACTCGTCCATCCACACGTCCATCTGTCCTGCATCCGTCCATCTATCTATCCATCCACCAACCTACCCATCCATCCGTCCATCAATGTACCCACCCACCTATGCACCCACCCACACACCTATGCCCCCATCCGTCCACCCATCCATCCATCCATCCACCCACCATCCATCCACTCACTCACTCACTCACTCACTCACTCACTCACTCACTCACTCACCCATCCATCCATCCATCCATCCATCCATCCATCCAGCAAATGTGGAAGGATGAGGTGAAAGTTTGAGCTGAGCTTATCAAAAATGTCTTTCCCTTTAAGTTAATGTGGGAAACAGGATTAACTTATTTATTCCTTAAAACTATTAAAACCAGGTGTAAAAGTTATTGTTTGCATATTAATCTACATTTGGGCTCTGAAGCTGCAGATGTAATATTTTAACATATATTTCATCACAGCTGCTCAGTTGGCTCCTTCTCACCTGATTGCTTCTATCCAGTCGTCTCGTTCTTCTGCGCTGGCGGCGCTGAGCCTGTAGGACTGGTGTTTGCCCTGAACCACTCTGCCTTTGTTCTCCGTCTTGCAGGCCTTGATCTTTTGTCCTTTGGGGTTATATAACTCCAAGCAGAACTGTTTAAACACACACGCAGCACAGTTACGGAGGCCAGACGTTTTCTCTAGCAGTTTGTGAAAACTGTAAATGTTTCGTCGAACCGAGTCAAACCCGACCGTTTTCATGGAGTCCTGCAGCTGTCTGACACAAAGGTTCTCCAGAGGGATGATCCCGATTGGGTCTTTATCCTGGAGGAGAAAAATGACGTCAAACAGACTGAGGATATCTGACGTTTCTGCTCAGCAGAAGAAGGAAAACTTACTGTGGTGTATTTAAAATAGTACAGGCAGCTGTCTGTCAAAATGAACCATCTCCTCTTCCATGTTTTAACCCGACCGCCTGCGTCCAGGAGGAGAAAACGTTTAAAACGAGGAGCTGAACACAGTCTGACACTCGACAAACCACTCTGTTTCCTGTGGGGTCTCATCATCGTCTCACCCATTTTTAGGAGCCAACCCTCTCTGTCGGGATTAAAAAACGTCAGCGTGAGGTCATTCCCATCATCTTCTGGGATTTTGAAAGGCTCACTTCGAATGCTGGCATAAAGTTTCTGGAAACATTTTACAAGTAAATCAAATAATCTGGTTAAACTTTATTTCCTTAAAAATAATTTTGACAACAGACTAAAGGACGATAAATAATTTAGTGAAGCAAAAGCAATACGACAAGAAAATGGCTTTATTTGTTAGAAGAAGACGCTTTATAAACTCCAAATGCCACAAAACTCTCCCTGCATTTGGAACAAAGTTTCATGTCCAGGTTCACAGATTTGTCAAACTCTTCAGTTCAACACTTCATGATATCTACTCATTTTCATTTATACTAAACAGAAACATTCACATGTAAAAATAACAATTTAACATTATTTATCTGAGGAGCAGACGGCTTTGAATTTAACTCCACCACAGAACTCTCATCTTGAGCAAGCATGAAGGTGACAGTGGAAAGGAAAAACTCATAAAAGACAAAAATAACACCAAGATTTTTAACATTAGAGCTGGAGGCCAGATTAATGCCATCCAAAGAGAGTGAAATACTGAAAAATGTATTCCTAAGAAGGTCCAAAAACTAAAACCTCAGTCTTGTCTGTATTCAAAAGAAGAAAAATTAGCATCATCCAGGTTTTTATGTCTTTAAGACATGCTTGTATTCTAAGTAGCTGATTGGATTCATTGGGTTTCATGGACAAATATAACTGTGTATCATCAGCATAACAATGAAAATCTATCCCAAGCTGTTTAATAACATTATCAAGTGGAAGCATATACAAGGCAAATAATAGTGGTCTAAGCACTGAACCTTGAGGAACTCCATGACTAACTTTGGTGTATGATGAAGATTTATTATTAACATTTATAAATTGGAATCTGTCAGATAACATTGATGTCGCACGAGACTGTTGCATCAGAGACACTGAAGACACTTTGGCTGAGCCAATCAATTTTATATTACAACTATAATAAAGTGTAGGCAATACAACAACGCCATGGAGTGAAAAAAAATATTTTCCTCACTAGTATGGAGCCATTTCTCTAATAAATAGGTTGAGTGTCGGGTTTCTTTTTAAGAACATCCTGCTTCAGTCTGCTGGTGGAAGCAGAGTGGACACAGTATGAAGGGGCATGATTTCTTCTCTTCTGATGAGCTTTCGTTTACAGCGAGTCGCTCCATCCTGAACGATGGACCCACAGAACATTATCAGAAAGTCCGAGGCTTCGATGTGCTTAAAGAAAACAGCTAAAGGTTTATTTTCGCCTGCAGCCAAATTCAAAGGTGGAGCGATAATTTTCTTGTCTGCATTTGTTGTTTATTTGTTTATGTGTATGCGCGCACTGTTAACAATAGATCTCATGAATTAGCAAGCAGGTTTTAATGAGACTTTTAGAATTTAATCATAGGCTTTACATCCTCAACTGACCTTTTGGTGTCAATCTCATTCAAGATGGACACCTCAGCTAATCCACATTAGTCCGCATGTTTAACACCATTAGTTGTATGTATTTTATTGCCGTTTAAAACTTATGCAGATGACGTGAACCAGCTTTGACTGCTCCCACTTTACATTCCTGACCAGTATGAAGTGAAAGCCAAATTAATGAGGTGAATCAGCTGACCGTGAGCAGCTCGGTGGGCAGGTCCTCGCCGTGGTTAATGCCCCTGTTCATGGAAACGAACCGCTGCAGACTCGGCTTGTCTTTCACGTTGGGGTTGTGCAGGCTTGTGTTGAGCATGATGATGGCAAAAGACAGGATGTAGCAGGTGTCTGTTGCAAAAAGCCACAGTTTAGTTTTCTCTTCGCCTCAGCTGGAGAATGGCAGCCATTAAAAATAATGACTTTCTGTAAAACGCAGCCAGAGCCAAAGTAATTATACTGGGGAAAAAATCTATTAGTTTGAGCTGGAAAGGTAGAGATGAGACTTTTCCGTGGCTTTTATCTCACCGTAATGTGTCTCGTAAAAGATGTTCACATTAAAGACTCAGAAATGGTTTTAATTGGACTGCATGAAGTCACCTCTTACCTGTGGATTGGAAGACCCCTGGGTTGCAGTCACAGTATCGAGCTGCAAAAGCCTCCATCATCCTGTCAATCTTCTGCGCCTCTCCTGGGAGGCGAAAGCTCCACAGAAACTGCCTGCCAGGGAGCAGAAATGTAAAGAAAAAAAAAATCATAAATAAGCACTTAAAGTTGAGCACAAGCTGCTAAGTGGAAGCAGGAAGATCTCTTCTCCACCAGAAAAACGAGCGTAAAGGTAAAAGTGTCTTAATGTGTTGATTTTCACAAACCTCAGTGCCTGAACCAGATTCAGATCGGAGAACTCGTGCAGACCCACGAAGGCTTTCAGTACCTGCAGATGCATTTCTTCTCTGTGTGACATTTAAAAGCAAAGAATAAAACCTACAACTGACAGCACGCAGACTCCGAATGAAGTCTAAAACCATTTGAAAGGGGAGGAACTGGATTCTGCAGCTGCCAGGTGTAAACAGGTATGAACTGAAGGACTAACATTCCTCGAAGGAATCTCCATTTCATGACAGAGATTTTCACTAAGACCATCTAATACTGAGAAATAATGGACTCATCGGTGAATCGGGTCAAGCCTTGAAATTTACATTATACACAATCTCAGGCAATACTGCAACGATTGATTAGTTCCTGCAGTAGGTGTTGCGATCAACTGTCAGCTACAACCACGCCAGATTTTAGCTCAGTATCTGTAAATGTGTCTGTATTAATGTGGATTAGCTGTGGCAGCCATCTTGAATAACTCTAAAGGTCAATCATTTATGCAAACTTCAAATGATCTCATGAGCTACTGGACAGATTTTTACTGAAACTAATCAGTTTACAAATGGTCGACTTTTGGAGTCAACCTAATTCAAAATGGCTGCCACAGCTGATCAGCCTTAGCTAACAAAAAAGGCTATGACTCAGTCAGATTTGACCAGAAAAACTACTGTCAATTTTGCTGTATAAGTCGCAGTTTTTTGCATAAATTAGCATGCCCTGCAACTTATACTGCGAAGAGACTTATGCTTCCCCCCCCCATATTTATAAACCAATTTTTGACTGAAATCTGACGATTTCATTCATTATGACATGGAAAATATTGAACACTACCATTTTCAGCCACTAGAGGGCCCTCAACAAATATGGCAAGCCAAGCATCTCATTAATAGGTAAAAGTGACTATTAATGAGACACTTGGCTTGCCATACCAAGCCGCCTCCGTCTTGCACCAGAATTCCTGGAGCAAACGTCAAATCAGCTTCATTTCACCGCGCCGAACAGGCAAAGTGCATTTATTAAGGAAAAGTTCACACCTTTGCTATAACGTCGAGCAAACAATTGTTTTTAAGTTTTAATCTTGTTAAATTTTTGTAAAAGCCCTCCCGTGCACGCGCCATTTGGCAGCCAATTGATTAATCGATTTTTGGCACACCGGCCCACATTTCCAGGTTGTCAGCAGTGACGCATAATAGATGCGACTTATACGGCGAAGAGACGTATTTATGTTTTTTTCCACTTTATTAGACATATCTGGACTGATGCGACTTATACGGCAGCAAGGTAGTGTCACCATAACACAAAGTAAGTTGGTTTAAAATTGTGGGTGGTCGGCCATATGCAATTCTTCGAAGAATGCAAAAAGGCCTTCCATTTATTTTGGGTTACAATCTGTTTCAGAGGGAAAATTAAATCATGTTTTAAAATATTTCAACAAGAGCTATAAGCTTTCAAACAACAGCTTCTCTCTCTGCTGTTTCTTTGTCTTCATGTGAGTTTTAGCTGCCTCCGTTTGTAACGCGTCGTCGTACCTTTCTCCTAAAAAGCTTCCGATGGCCGTCTTGTTCAGTCCCTCCTCCTTGTAAAGAAACTCAGCCACCGACTCTGCTCGCCATTCGAGAAAACTGTTTTCAAGCAGGTATTTAATTCCCTGCAGCAGAAAGACAGATGAGAAGGTGGATGTGAACAACATTTAATCCCTTCAATCAGAGGTTTGTCACGTAAAAAATGCTATCTATTAGTTTCAAATCAGAATTTGCATGTGTGTGTGTGTGTGTCAGCCTCATCTTGTTTAAACTTTTAATATTGCTTTAATGTTTAACTAGATATGTCACATGTGAAGAAAGTTTTTCACCTTTTGAGCCACTACCGTCATTACTGAGCAGCAGGAGCATGAGAGGCGGCTGAACTTTGCACGTTGACACTGCTTCACCTCTGAAGGTGCTCAGAGCCACACCTTCAGCTCGTCAACCTGAGCGTGAACTTCTGATAATCAGTTCTTCAAATCCCTTCCACTTAAAGACCTGCAGACCCAGCAGTGCTCGCAGGCCGACGCTCAGTTTTAACTGGGGGCCCAGACGGGGGAAAACGAAAAGAATAAGGCCGCTCTGGAGACGAGACGCCTCTGCACCACTTCGGGGAACAGGATGTGGTTGTTCTCGCTCGCGCTCTGTGCGGCTGTGGGTGCACTGTGTGCACTTCTGAATGTCACACTTCTCCAACCTCATCCGCTGAGCAGAGTTCTGCAGAGGGTTTGTCACTAAATGTCTGATCCAAACAAAACGAACGACAAATCCACGCTGTTTCAGTAAACACTGCTGGACGGACTCGCCTGGAGAAGCACGAAGCACAATCAGGAATGTTCGCTTCAACAGGTCCAAATGTTTTTAGCCTCTCAACCTCATAAATAACAGCCAAGACTTGTGATCACACATATATTTGGTTGAACTAGTTAAACATGGCTAAAAAGTAAAAGAAAAACAATATTTTGTTGACAGCTTGAACTCACAGTACTTTTTTGTTTATCGCTTTAATTTTTACTTTTTATAACAAGTATAGTAAACATATGCTATTATAAATCATTTAGACGTTTTGTTTGGTTTCTGCAGATCATCTGATCACCACTGATTCTGGTGATTCTGTGCTGCTTGTCCTGTTGCACCTCACGGCCGCCTTTGACACCATCGACCATGAGATCCTCATTTCTAGGTTGGAGCAGTGGGTGGGCATCACAGGGTCAGCCCTCAATTGGTTCAGATCCTACCTCACTGACAGATCCTTTAGTGTCTCCATCAAGGATTTTAGTTCTGCAGCGGTAGAGCTTAAATGGGGGGTTCCGCAGAGGTCCATCCTGGGTCCCCTCCTATTCTCTTTATACCTTCTGCCGCTTGGTGCTATTTTCCGGAAACGCAACATACCCTTTCACTTATACGCCGATGACTGTCAAATTTACTTCCCCCTAAGACACAATGGTACATGCTCTATTCAACCTCTGCTCGACTGACTGGCTGACATCAGGGACTGGATGGCTTTAAACTTCTTAAGTTTCAATGAAAAGAAGTCTGAAGTCATGTTATTCCCTCCCAACGACACAATCACAAACCACTGCATCGACCTCTCCGCTCTAACCCTGTCAGAAAAACAAAGAGTCACTAATCTGGGAGTGATAATGGACCCTTCCCTGAAACTTAACAATCATGTAAGCATGATCGTTAAGTCATGCTTCTTCCAACTGAGGCGGCTGTCTAAACTGAAGCCCATATTGTCCAAAAATAACCTGGAGAAAGTAATACCTGCATTCATTACATCTAGGCTTGATTACTGTAATTCACTCCTGTTTGGTATCAGTCAGACCTCCATTGCACGGCTACAACTGGTCCAGAATGCAGCAGCCCGATTTTTAACCAGTACAGGCAAAAGAGAGCACATTACACCAGTTTTGGCCTCACTGCACTGGTTACTGGTTCACCTTTGAATCCAGTTCAGAATACTCATGTATGTCTACAAATCACTGAACAGTGTCGCCCCCCCCCAGCTCTCTGATCTGCTACAACCGTATGTCCCACCACGTTCCCTGAGGTCAGCAGACCAGTTGCTCCTCACAGTTCCAGGAACTCGTCTTAAGCGCAGAGGTGACAGGGCCTTCTCTGTAGCAGGACCAAGACTCGGGAACGAGTTACCTCTGCTTGTCAGACAGGCCCCCTCCCTCTCGGTTTTCAAGTCCCGTTTAAAAACCCACTACTATTCGGTGGCTTTCAACACCAGATGATCTGTGTTTTGATCCTGTACACTCCACACTGGTTTGTCGTCATTATCTGCATCGTTTTTATGTCTATATTCTGATTTACTTCATTTTGTATATTGCTTTGTGTGTTACCTGTTGTTCTGCCTGTACAGCACTTTGGTTGGCCTTGTCGCTGTTTTAAGTGCTCTATAAATAAAATGGTATGGTATCATCTCAGATCATCCCAACTAGGTGTTTTATGACTCACACTGGAAACCTGACCCCAACTCTGGGAACCATTAGGTCACTTGTTTGAATCTAAATGTCCTCAAAACTGTTATTGGTTCTTCTTAGAATCAACTTTTAGATTCTGAAGCATTTTGTTATAATAGAATCATGTTTCTTTGGTGATGGTTTGATTCTGTTTAGACAAAAAAAATGGCTTAAAATTTCATAAAGCAAGATCTCACAAAAAATAAACAAATAAATAAAATCCTCTGTCTTTTTCCCGGCAGACGCATTTCTAACATCCTTCTACTAATATACCCACTGTCCCTCCTCTGGACATGTCCAAACCACTGTCCCACCTCTGGACATGTCCAAACCACTGTCCTTCATGTCCAGAAGATGGATAGTGGTTTTGACATGTTCAAACCACTGTCCCTCCTCTGGACATATCCAACCCACTGTCCCTTCTCTGGACATGTCCAAACCCCTGTCCCTCTTCTGGATATGTCCAAACCACTGTCCCTCCTCTGGACATGTCCAAACCACTGTCCTTCATGTCCAGAAGAGGGATAGTGGTTTTGACATGTCCAAACAACTGTCCGTCCTCTGGACATGTCCAAACCACTGCAGCTCCTCTGGACATGTCCAAACCTCTGTCCCTCCTCTGGACATATCCAACCCACTGTCCCTCCTCTGGACATGTCCAAACCATCTCAGTGTGTCCTCTCTATCTTTATCTCCCAGTTGTTCAACCTGTGCTGTACCTCTGATGATCTCATTCCTATTCTTCTCCATCCTTGTCACTCCTAAGGAGAACCTCAACATCTTCATTTCTGCTACTTCCAGTTCTGTCTCCTGTCTTTTTGTCCATGTCTCTGTCTCTAGACCATACATCATAGCTGGTCTCACCACTGTCTTGTAAACTTTTCCTTTGACCTTTGCTGACACCCTTTTGTCACAAATCACTCCTGAAACTTTTGTCCATCCACTCCATCTTGCCTGGACTCTCTTCTTCACCTCTTTACCACACTCCCCATTTTCCTGGACAGTGGACCCCAAGTTCTTGAAGTCCTGCACCTTTGTGAGCTCTGCTCCTTGTAGCCTCACTGTTCCACCTCCTCCCTCTCATTCACACACATGTACTCTGTCTTACTACGGCTGACTTTCATTCCTCTTCTTTCAAGTGCATACCTCCACCTCTCCAAGTTCTCTTCCACCTGTTCCCTGTTCTCACCACTGTACCTGATCAAATACAGGGTTCCATCAGTGAACTGATTATTTAAAATAAAAAAAATAAAAAAATCTTACCACTTTTGGGTCCATGTTAAATTTCTTTTTACCACGTAGGAACCTCCTGTTCCTCAAAACACTTTTACTGCAACAAGAAACATCAACACAACATTTTTTAGAAAAAAAAATGGTTAAAACCTTTTGATTGTTAATCTTTTATTGTTGTTTTTACATTTTCTATAAATTGTCTAATGTTTAAAGCAAATGAAGAGTTTTAAGAAGCAGTTTATATCAAAATAAACAAATATTTGATTATTTGGATCATATTGTTGCCAAGGTTTTGTGTGAAGAATGATGGAATAATAAACATTTGTTAATTAAACTAACTTTGTGAGAGACCATCTGCATGTTTGCTTATTAAATGTTATTTTTAAATCTGCATTCTGTTGCGTTAGTCCATATGAACTATTTTAGTCTTCTGGGTTCTGCACTATTCATATGAATATCATACAGCAATAAAGCTAATTTTCATTGTTAAACGGTTTAGTGTGCATTGCATCTTGGTTAGATTTATTAAATATAACTTTATTACTAAAACAGAAACGTTCTAATACTTTTCAGATCATTTTCTCACCAATAAAGGGTGTGTTTTGTAAGGTGGTAGTTTCGTTGAAGTTTTAACGGCGAGCAACTATGGTTGACATGCCGATAATACAGCTACTGATGCAGCTAAATGTAGCAGCAGCTAAATGTAGCACTGTAGCATGCAGGAGGGGGAACCAGAATGGGGTTAAGCTGAGCAGTCAACTCAAGAATGGGCGAAAAGACCATTTACTTTCCTTTAACTCTGACAATAAAGGTCTTTTCAATGAGGCAATAGCTGTGATTAAAGCCAACAATTTTAAAATAATAATTTCATCCATTTTCTTTACCCAATGTTTCCTTTTCAAGTTGCACTTTCCCCAGGGGTCATTGTGCGAGAGGTGGGGGACACCCTGGACAGGTCTCCAGTCTATCACAGGGACATATAGAGACAAACACTCTCATTCTCACCTAGGGACAATTTAGAGTTACCAATCAGCCGAACATGCATGTTTTTGGTCTGTCGGGGGAAACCGGAGTACCCGGAGAAAACACATGCAGTACGGAGATAACATGCAAACTCCACCCAGAAAGGTCCCCAGCCGGGATTTGATCCGGCAACCTTCTTGCTCTATTAACTGCACCACTTACCGCTCATGAAAAGGCTAGCAACAAGCTAAAATTAGCATAAGGTTAGCTAAAAGTTGCAGAATAATAGCAAAAAGCAGAAATTAGCAAAAAAGGTTAGCTAAAAGCTAATACTGGTAAGAAGACAAACAGAGCAAGTTTGGTGAAGCAGATGTTTGAGAACAGTGATTTTTAAAAGAAATGCAAGAGATTTTAATGTAGAAAATATTTGTAAATATAGTTACATATTTTAACAAATAAAAACAATAACCTAAAGTCTTAGCTTTTGTTTCTTGAACGAGCTGAACATTTTCATTTATGAATGGCACACTGAATGAATGAAAAGCTTAAAAAGTATCCAGAAAAAGTATAGAATTGTAAAAGTATACGAGGAAAATATTAATAAAGAGTCTTTATAGTAGTTTGGTATAGGTGTGTTTTGATTCTCTAAAAAAAACTTCTTACTTTGTATAAAATAGCCCCAAAATCTTAATAATATGACCCAAAGCACGATGTAAAGATTCTGAAAAAATAATTAAAGTTGACTAACATGATGTGAATAAACATGTTCTCATGATGAGGAATAAGCTCCTGCCTTCTGTGACGTGTTTGAGTCTCTGCCATCATGAAGCTCATCGAGTCACAAACCAGGAAGTGCTTCAGAGAACTCACATCACTTCCTTCATCTAGTGGAAACTACTTTACATCAGGAAAAAGTGGAACCAAGCCTTGCGTGTTGTGCAGGAGGCCAACTGGTCTCAGTGTTGCCCAGACCGACTGCTGAAGCTGCGCAGACTCCGATGAGCTGCTGTAGAAGGCGTACTCACTTGTGCTGCTTTGGTTGGAGGTTGTGCGTCTCGGGTTTGACGGGGTTGATCTCCAGCCTCAGCTTCTGCGAGGAGTTCCATGTTAGTGAGAGACAGAGGTTTGATTTTACGTCACTTGCAGCTGCCAATGCAGTGAGTCAGGGCCAATTTGCCCACTGCTTTCACAAGACAACCTTCACATCCTTTATGTTTGCGTCAAAAGTTGATGAATAAAAGTAGATTTTTTTTTTAATGTGCAGCAGAACATCGAGGCATTTTTATTAAAAACCTTGAAAGATTCAGCACAGTACCTGAATGTCATCCAGCAGCTCAGATTTATGAGTCTTGAAGCTGTCACCCTGCCTCCTCTCAGCCAGGGGCAGTTTTGGAGGAGCTATAGGGGCAACAGGAAAACAAAAATTGGGGGCTATTATAATTCAGACTGTATCCCTGCATGGAGCTTTAGTGCACGTTCAGCAATGAAAAATGCCTCGACAGCCTCCCTGACGCCCACGCTCATTCTCACCGACCAGTTCGCATCACGGCATCATCCTTTAGAGAAGCGATCAATGAATAAGGCTGAAAATAGTAGCTTGTCTTCCTCTTTTTAATGAGGAAGACTTTGGGACATATCTGAACCACTAAAAGTAGGTTTTACCCTCATTTGTGGAAGATTTTTGTCCAAGAAGACAATTTGCAGCATAATAAGTCAAGTTTTGTTCTAAAAAAAAAAAAAAAAAAACTAACTAAACAAAACAGGAAATAATTGTGTGTCAAAGATCTCAAATGGTCAAAGCACAGCTGATGTGACACTTCTAGGGTCACAGTTTTACAAAAACGTTATAATTAAATAATCGAATCACCATAAGCAGCAATGAAAAGCATTGATTTGAATGAGATCCAAACAAAACAAGACAGATAAAATGCTCTGAAACACTTTTGCTGTTGACTTGACAAGCTGTTCTCGACAACTTAATATTTGAAAGTTAAAGTTTGATGTCGTACCTTTCCCCCAGAGGAAGCTGTCTCTTCTGCTTAAAGCCATGTTGATGTGTCGAGCGACGGACTGACGCTGCACAGGAAACAAACTGAGAGTCATATTTTGAAAAAGGGCCGGCGCTGCCATCCTGACACTCAACGGTGACACTGAATCCTGATGACGTGCAAAAATACTCTTGCAATCTTATTCTTAATACAGAATTGCACAACACTACAATTAAAGAGCTGATGTATGTAAATTTTTTACTTAAACAGCATTTTATTCTGAAGGTTTGGTAATTTGGTCATGATGATAATGATGTCATGACTAAAAATCTGCTCTGCTCTTTAGTCCACACTGTAGGGGTGTTTAGATCCTACTTTCTCATTTAAAATGTCCACATTTACATTCTACATTATTTTATTTTTTTGTATCTATAAAATTCAAAGCATATTTTCTCAAGCTGAAGCAGAAAACTGGTTCATATTTTCATAAACTGCAGGCTGTAATGCTTTTTTTTTTTAGCCAAGTGACCAAAAGAACTTCAAAATCTTACAGCTTATTCAGAAAAACTGCAGCTCAAGTGCTGACTGGAGCTTCCAGGAGAGACCATATTGCTCCTGTTTTAGCCTCTCTACACTGGCTTCCAGTGAATAGCAGAATAAACTATTCAAAATCCTCCTCTTTACATAAAAAGCCCTGAATGATCTGACTGCCGCATATTTAAAGCAGCTAAATGTTCCCTCGAAACCAACCTGAACACCTCACTACCAGCATGCAGGTCTTTTATCTGTTTCAATAATCTCTAACATCAAACTCGTTAACCTCCACACACACTTTTAAACTTGAGATCTGGACAAGTTGCCTTATCGCTCTCGTGCAAGACGGACGCATTTCTTCCCTCTCCTGTGCTCCTCCTGCTTTTTGCTCTCTGTCTGTGTATCGGAGCTCCTGTTTACACATCGTCCGAAACGTAAACTACTGTCATGGATCTGGTCAGCTGGACTTTCAACGCAATCGATGAAATTTTTTCAACCAAGCGGCAAGGTCCTGGAGAACCCTCATGCCCCGCTGAGATGCACGCGGCAGGGTACGTCATGGATCTGTGGGGGGGGTTGGAATCTGATGTGCCTTTTTGTAGTGTCTCAGGAGGACGCCAAAGATGTTTATATCAATGGAATCATGAGAGCAGGGTTTCTGCTTTTTGGCACCGGTGGATACGTTATCGGCTATTAAAGAAGACGGCGGCAGCAGTTTCAGCCACGGCAAAGCTGCCGACCCTGTGTGAAGGTTTGGTTCGTGCTTCGATCATTCAAAATCAGCTGATTTACGAGCTAAACCGTTAAGATGGAACATGCTGGGATGCACCAGCATGTTGGGGACGACCTTGGAGGGAGCTAATAAGCACAGACCAGTGGAATGCCCACAAATGTGGCCATTTTGGATCTTGAAAGTACCAGCAGAACTCAAGGCTGACGAGAAATAACAGTCTGCCTGAATTAATCAACAACTGTGGCTTATCTGAATCTGACTCCCCCGTTTGGCCTTGAAGCAGACTGACTAATCAAATTTCTCCTGGGATATGTATAAACTAAGAAAGCTTTGTCTATCAACCCCCCCATAACTTCTGTGGATGCTTACCAGAGCTGTACCAGCTGACATCAGCATCTTATCAGGACTATGGTACTTTCTGGAAGTGCTTCATGGACAAATCTCATCGTCTTGTCGTCAAACGCATATGTAATGTGTCTATAAATGTGCTGCTGGTAGTTTTCATCTTAAATTGTGTCCTGACAAGGACAAGGTGTGAAAAGATATTTTTGTAATACCACTATCCTCTCCTCATGGCCTTTCTCCATTTTTATCTAAAATACAAAAATAATGGGTCGAGCTCTTAGGAGCAGCAGCAACGTGCACTCCGCCCATCTTTCGAACAATTGTTCGAACATAATCTCACTGTACAATGATAATAAAGCTTATTCTGATTCTTATTCTGATTGATATATCCAAAAAAGTTATAATAATAAAAATGATTGCAGCTGTGATGATTCAAAGCAAATGATCAGAATATTTGAATTGAATCTCAACAAACTCCCATAAAATGAACACGTCAAACACTTCAAGCAACAGGGTTCTATGTGTGAATGCATTTCTTAAACATTTAAAGAATTCAGAAGTTGCACAAAATCTGCTTTGTGTTTCATCTTTAGATACATAAGCAGGTGCACAGATGCAGCCATCTTTTTTATTGAATGCAAACCCATCATTTATCAAACCTTCATATTTAAACTATAAACTGTTGTAAGTGTAAGTGTAAGTGAGTTTTTAAATAATTTTTCGAACCCAGGCATAAAAAGTGAAAACAACACAAGTACTTTGTTTCTGTCATCAGGAAGGAAGCTTGAGCAAAGAAAAGTTTCACTTCTAAAAATAAGGCCCCATCTAGTGGGGGCTTTATATAAAAAAAAATATATATTGTTGATATTCTGGGATTCTGTTTTAAAGACAGTTTTATACAGAATCAGGCCCTGCACCTGCAGACATGTTAAACGTTTCTATCGATTTGATCATATTCGATGTCGGGTTTTTTTTTTGGTTGTTTTTTTCCTGAAACTTGAGTTTGTTAAAAAGTTCAACTAAGGAATGAATGAAATGAAAGTCCAAATTCTCATTCTGGGCTCTGTTTCAGGCTGAAATAAATAGTAGTAGTGTATAAATGTATGCAGTAATACAATATAATGCATAGCACATAGTATATAAATAACAGTATTTGTGTTTTTAGTTGACTGCCATTAAAACGTATAAAGACAGACCATTTATGCGTCGCTGCTTTGGGTCCCTGTTGGCCAAGTGTTTGTTTTCTGGTCTCAAATGTTTCCACTTTTTTGTTTTAGGACTAAATTAAAAAGAAACTGCAAACAGTTTTCACCAAACTTGATTAGAATTAAAGCCAATCAGGGAGACAGATTCTGCAGCTGATATTTAATCAACAACAACATTTTTTTTACATATGTTCAGAGAATAAATCCATCCGACCATCCATTCTCTTTACTCGCTTCTTTCTTTTTGGGTCACAGGGGTCACACTCGGGTCACTGGTGCCCATGTCCAGCAGTCAATGTGCGAGAGGAAGGGAACACCCTGGACAGGTCTCCAGTTCATCACAGGGACACACAGAGACAAACAACCATTCACTCTCTCTCATAGGGACAATTTAGAGTTACCAGTCAGCCTAACATGCATGTTTTTGGTCTGTGGGAGGAAACCGGAGTACCTGGAGAAAACCCTCGCATGCACGGAGAGAACATGCAAACTCCACCCAGAAAGGCCCGGGATTTGTTCGAGGGTAACCTGCTCGCTGAAACAGTCGTTGTGCTGTGTTGTTTCCTGAAACTTGGGGAGGCAATATGTTAAATGAGTCCAAATACTTTTTGATTTGAGAGTTTATAAGTTTTTCTAGAAACTTGGCTAAAATGCAGAGTTTAGAGACTGGTCGATAGTTGTTTCATTGAGCTGGGATCACCTCCTTCAGCAAAGGTAGAACAAAGGCGGTTTTCCAAGCATCTGAAATGGAGTTTTGGCTTATGGACAGGTTAAAGATGTGGGACACGGGAACAACGATGATATGGGCGGCCAGCCGTAAGAAATAAGGTGGAAGTTCATCTGGACCTGCAGATTTTTTTAGAGTCTAGACCTTTTAATTGTTACTAACCTCACTGACTGAGAACGGGGAAAGAGAAAAGGTGTGGTTTACTGAAGACTGACTTGTAGGAGAGATTTGGTTTGTAGAAGTTTGACTATTAGGGGAAGTGGCTGATTTTCCATTAGTAACTGTGTCAAATAAAGAAGCGACAAAATGTTTGTTGAAACAGTTCAGGATCTCGTGCTTGTTAGACACAGGAGCAGAATTAACGAGAAGTTGTGATGGGAGGTCAGATGATTGGAGCTACTCAAAACCTGTTCAAGAGAATATATTACTTTCACAAAGGCTTAAAATAGTAAAATAACTTTTTACAAACTAGTACATTTAGTAGACTTACTGATTCAGTTTGTATAGTTTAACTTTTTTATGTCTGCCATGTTTGTTAAAATGACAGAAACGTCACTCCCACCTTCCTCCGCTCCATTTCTTCCTTTGAGTTTGTCTTTTATAAGGGCTGTATTTTATCAAATCCCTTGTTTTATTAAGAAACATGTAGCTAGGTTCTTCAGAAACTACAAACCTGCTGCTGGCTGACGCATCCACTCCTGCAGATGGCAGCTAGTTTAATCCCCTCTGAGGTTCCAGATCTTTATTTTCATAACAGCATTATTTAGAGTTTATTCAGAATATGAGTAAGCAAAAAAAAAAAAAAAAAATTTCAGCCAAGGCTGGCTTGAACCAGTTAAAATGCTTCAATATCTACTCTTGGATAATGAACAGAAAAGGTTCACTCCTGTCAGACAGAAACAGACAGGGAAATAAATGGCTGATAAAAACCTTGTCCATTATGGCAGATGTTTTAAAGATGCACACCAGTTTTACTATTAATTATACGTTGGAAAGTAGAAAAACAAATTACCTCGTTACTAAAACTAGTTCATTTTACACATGAATAGGCCAACGGGTAAAAATGTGCCTGTCAGTGCGTTTTCAGATGAATTGTTCAAAGCTGATCTTCATCAAATTAGGTCTTGTTAGTCTCTGCTGTCAATCATGATGAAGGTTTGTTATTTAAAAAAAAAAAAGGCAATAATGCCAGCTGCAAGTTGTTCAGTCTGTGGGGCTTTGATGGTTTCTGTCTTTGTATTCTTTGGTCCATAATGAGGAATGTTTTGTTCCCACAGCATCAGCCAAGAATAGATTACCGAAGAGACCTTTGAGAATCATGTCTGAGAGTCCAGCATGTCAAAGAGAAGTCAGTGTGAACATCTTCAGGTGGCGTCTCCCTGGAACCAAGGGACCGGTGAGTCATGCTGCTGTGTTTTGAACAAACAGCTTGTTCAAATTGGAGCCTAATTTTGTCTCCACGGTTCCCAAACGTATCTGTCTCATCTCGTTTTATACCCACCTTGGCAGCCGCCCCAACGTTTATGAATTGGTCTAATCTGGAGTACGTTTGTGAACTGAGGAAAGGCAGATATGGATTTATATCAGCATCAGAGTGGTCACCATGCAGGTGTCAAAATACAACTTTAGTGCTCTTCAGATGAGTTGGGGGTGTCTGCATTGATATTGTAACTATTTTGAGATTTTTTTTTTTTTAACATGTCCAAAATTCATTCAACAAAACAGCTTTTTTTTCACGACTTACAAGAAGAAACCGAGAACTCCACGAGAGAAATGTTCTGGAGACATTCAGTAAACTCCATGAGTGTTGAACGCCCACAGAGGGACCACCTTTAAACAACGGAGACTCACTCAAAACAAATAGACACAAAACGACCAAAAGAAGATGGAAAACTATACACCAAGAAGGCTTAAAATTAGAAAAAGATATACAGCATAAACCAGGGCTATTCAACTGGTGGCCCAGGGACCAAATCAGGCCCAAGGGGGTGCTCAGTTTGGCCCACCAATGGGTTCATTTTTAAATAAAACAAACTTCCTTAATGACTAACTGCTGGATGTCCAGCCCCTGAGCTCTTGGCTTTCAGTAACTTTGCCCCCCTGAGCAATTTAGTTGACTAGCCCTGGTATAAACTGATTAAAATAACCTGCACAATGAGCCTGGACCCAAAGTGGCAAAAAAAACACATACAAAGTGACAAAGTGTGTTGTTAGTTGTTGTAAAGTGTCATAAAAGCATCACAAGTAGGTGAAACAAATACATTAATTTTAAAAAATGGCACAAACATTCAAGTGGTTTGGGTTGCAATGGGAGTGTTTTAAGTACGTCCTATTGGAGAGAGACCTTGGTGCAGATCCAAGACCCATTGGAGATATTTTACCGCCTGGCAACGCTGCAGAGTGCCTCCAAATGAGCTGCAGGAGGTAACTGGGGAGAGGGAGGTCTTTACCTGTTGTCCCTTCAACCCGGTCTAAAATAAGCATCAGAACATCAATGCATCCACAGATGGATGGAAATACCAACAAAAAACAAATTTAACAAAAACAAGATGATGAAATTCTAAATTTGACACAAAACAAATGCTAAATGGTTGAAATAACAACTTAGCAATAAAGTATGTGCAGTCCGCCACACACACACACACACACACACACACACACACACACACACACACACACACACACACACACACACACACACACACACACACACACACACACACACACACACACACACACACACTACTGCATGATACCACATAGATTAATACAAATTACCAACAAATCAGGTAAACAGTCACATAACCTCACAACGAAATGCATACAAAACTCAAAGATACAAAACAAAGCCCTCATAAAAAAGGATTAATTACCAAAACATCCACAAACAGATGCAAAGTGGCACAAAATGACTGCGCTCAGGAAATAAAATGACAAACAAAATGACCTCAAAGGCATGCAAAGCACGAAGCAAAGGCTCCAAACAAAGGTAGATTTGACACAAATGTCATAAAATAATTATATATATATATATAAATTATTCATGAAAACCAAAAGTAATAAAAATGACTAAATGTAATGCTGAGATTTAAAGCAAGTATAAAGCCAGTGAATTTCAGAGATGTGCAAAGTAACTAGAGAACGACAAAAGACTGCAAAAGAACAAAATGAGACCAAACAGACTAAATACTGCGAGGCCAAATGACAGTCTGTGCCGACATGTCTGACAATGAGCAGCTTGATTAATCTGATGAGAAGCAGCTTCCCTCATGGAGGAGTTCCACCGACAGGTCTAAACACTAAAACGGATCCGTTTGTGTGCTCCTTCTGAGCTCTACATCAGTCAAAGCTAACTAATTGTGTTCAAAGTGATTTGCAGTAACTGACGAGCTGAAAGTCTCACACAGAAAGTCTCAAAGATCGAGCCTTTAGTTTAAACCTGCTGCCTGAACCGCAGGTGCACATACTGAGGCAGAGGAAAGGCAAAACCGTCCTTCATATTGGTAATTACTGAGCTGCCTTCATTCCAATTTGTGTCATTTAGGGGTGCTGTGCTGCACAAACGAGAAAACTAAGTGTGTGGATTTGCCATTAACGAGAGCAGCCTGCCTCCTCGTTGGTCACTTGTGTAAAACTTTGATTTGCAACACGCTCTATACAAAACTTCTTTAGTCCCATTCAAGGTCCTGGTGTTTTATTCAGTTGCTATAGTAACTCAAAACCCACAATGCTAATGTTGGTTTGTAAGATTAGAGGGCTTTAGTTGAGATATATGAATCTATTTCCAGCAGACAAATGTGGGCAGATAGAGCAGAGAATTGGTGTTGAAATGGGCCTCATGCATACATTAGGCACTCCCACAGCGGTCACGTAAAAAAACTGATGTTTTTCCACCAGTTTCTTATAACAAACCTACTGATAATAAACTGTAGCGTGATAGACGACAAAATAACATTGTTAAAAAATAACTTTTTAGGTTGATGCTTGGAACAAAAAATATTGGACTATAATTGTTTCAGCTTATTGTGACAGTAGCTTTTATTACTCAAAATACTTTGTTAGTTTAAATTTCAGAACTGTAAGTGACATTTGGTAATGGTGAGGCTGTTTGCCTCTGTGAAGGATTGTGCCGTGCTTCGAGCGCTCAGACTCTGATGCTTCACGAGCCTGGAACTCGCTGGCATGAAGGAATCGACCTTGGAGAAGGCTACAAGCACGGACCAGTGGAATGACCACAAATCTGGCTGTTTGGATTCAACTCTGAGTGAACCAGCAGAAACGATGAAGGCAGACATGAAATCAGTAGAGTCAGCCTGTCCCAAAACAATTATCTTAACTTGGCTTCCCCGCTTGGCCTTGGATAGGCCAACTTATCTCAAATTGCCCCTGGAGGATATGTAAATCATGAAGCTCTGTTCTTCTCCCCCCACCCCGAGAACATCTGTGGACCCTTACCAGAGCTGAGCCGGATGACAGACACTGTCCCATCTTTATCAGGACTACGGAACTTTCTGGCAGTGTTCACGGACTATCTCACCGCCTTTGCCCCCCACAAAATGTCTCATGTCTATATTTTGTGCTGAGAGATTTTTTTTATACCTTCTTTTCTCATGTTTTTCTTCCCTTTTCTTAGCTAAGTGATAAAGTCAGTGCTTCACAACGAAGCTGCAGCCTCCGTGCACCACCGTCTACCCTGTGGACGGCTGCACTGAAATGTATTTTCGCTGTGCTTAACTGTGCAATGACAATAAAGTTGATTCTGATGTTCAGTGGTTTAGCTGAAAATGCTAGTATCCTTAGACATGTAAAGGTGGTATCTCACTGAGCTGCAATTTGATGAACAACATTCATGGGGAGAGTCTCTTGAACTTCTTGCAACTTTGGCAGAATTTTCAGTTTCCAGTGAGTCCTGTAGATGCGCAGCCTTGCCGTGTGTTTTGTCTAGAAATTTTACTCTTGAAGCACTAGAGTTTGATCCCTTCTCCTCTGACAGGAAACATCTGAGGCAAATGTTCAGATCTAAAAACCACCATGATGATAAAACCTGGACATCAAAAACCTGCTGATCTTCATTTTGAAAGCGTACGCCAGCAGATGACATCATAAAAGTGGGGTGGCTGCTGAGGAGAGTTTACTGTACAGTCGTGTGGGTCAGAAGTGGACAACAAAGTTACGCATGGCCACAAATGCAGTTTTGAAAGCAGTTCTCACTAAAACAGGCACTTATTTTTAAATCCCTGGTTTATTAGCATTATCTGTGTGTTCAATAAGCGTTAAAAAAATATAATTTCTGGGATTTTAGTCAGAAAAATCAACTGAATGCCTTGAACATGAATAAGTTGGGTGTGAGGTTGTTCTGAGGTGAATGTAGCTCTGAACACACACTGTTCTTTATTTACCACAAGCAGCAGGATCACACCTGCTTCACGTCACGTTCAGCCCAGTTTCTTTTCTGAACACTTCCCATTTCTCAGGCCAACATGTAGTGAACCTGGTTCTTCTGTGGTCAAGGCTGAAGGAACCATTCAGTGTTTTTGTGGCAGTCATTATTGTGGTAATCTCCACAAGCAATGACTCACTTCTCTGTTTATCAACTATGATGTGCACAAAGTAAAGAGTTAAATGGAGTTCAGCGGAGAAATCCACTCAGGGTCACGTTGTATAAAAAACATAAATGAAATGTTGTTCTTGTTTCTTCTTGGACTCATTTGACTCTTTTCTATAAGAGCTAAAAAAAAACCCATTTTCTTTAAGAAATGAAGCAATTTGATCAAAGTTATTATAAGAGAAAATATGTGTTTATATTATTTCAAAATTAACTGGAATGTAGTTCCTAATATTGTGAATTATGTGAGTAATTCAGTCTCAGTGAAACCACACTGACGATTAGTTTTTATGTTGCCAAAAGTTTTGGAACCGGCCAACAGCAGTTTAATCTTGCAGTGACAATCCAACGACGGTTTCAGCTTCTTTAAGCTCTATTTTTTCTGCAGCTTCCTTTAATTCAAAGCTTCGATGTTTTTTTTAATTTTATTTATTTTTTATTTTTTTATTTATTCATTTCAAATTAAAAACACAATAACAATTTCAAAACAAGAGAGTAAAATACAAAACATAAAATGAAAGGCAGCAGAAGAAGAAAAAAAAATCTTATTATTTCTGCCCCTTCTTAAACAAAATCAATTCAAACAATCAATTCAATCAATAATCATCTATAAATAATACAACAAAATTACATAACTGATCACAATTTTTCCATTTATATTTCGTTTGATATTAACTAACTTAAATCTATATGTATCTATTCAACAATATGTTCTTAATCTTTTTCTTAAATATAAACATTGACTTTGATTTTTTTACATCATCATCCAAACTATTCCAAAAACCTATTCCCTGTACTGAAGTAGACCTACCCCTTAAACTAGTCCTAAACTTTGGTTTCACAAAAATATCTGTTCCCTTTAGATTATAACAACTTTTCCTTTTCACAAAATATGCTTGAATGTTCGAGGGTAGTATATAATTCTGAGCTTTATACATAAGTAAGAGAATATTATAATCCACCAGATCATAAAACTTAAGTAATTTCAATTTAGAAAATAAAGTAGTTGTAGGATGACAGTAATGTTTTCTTGTTATAATTCTTATAGCTCTTTTCTGTAACACAAAAATAGGCTTAGTTATAGTTTTACAAGCTGTTCCCCAAACATCAACACAGTAAATTAAATGCGGGACTATAAAAGTATTGTACAGCAAACACAAAGCATTATCATTCAAAAGATCCCTGACTTTATACAGTACTGCCATGGACTTAGATATTTTAGTTTTTACAAAATGTATGTGTTGTTTCCATGACAGTTTATCATCAATAATTACACCCAAAAACCTTACCTCATTCACTCTACATATCTCAACACCATCAATTTTGAAAGGAAAATCCACAGTTATCTTTTTTTTACTAAATATCATAAAATTAGTTTTAGCAACATTCAATGATAATTTGTTCAATTTAAACCAAGTTTGTATTTTAACAAACTCCATCTTCATCAACTCAAACATCTGTTCCAAGTTTTTACCCGAACAAAAGAATGTGGTATCATCAGCAAATAAAACACCTTTCAGGATACCAGACACCTCAATTAAATCATTTACGTATAAAATAAACAACTTAGGTCCAAGAACTGAACCTTGAGGTACTCCACATGAGATACTGCATAGATTAGAGCATACATCATCAATCTGTACAAACTGTTTTCTGTCCCTCAGATAACTAGATATCCACTGTAGAGCTGGACCTCTAATACCATACTGTTTCAATTTTTCAAGTAGAATGTTGTGGTCAATGGTGTCAAATGCTTTTTTTAAATCAACAAATATACTTATACAATGTTGTTTTTGATCTATCGCTGTAGTAACTTGTTCTATCAACTCCATAAGAGCCATGGATGTTGAATTTTTTGATCTGAACCCATACTGACTATTACTTAAAATATTATGTTTATCAAGAAATTTATCTAATCTGGTCACAAATAATTTTTCAAGAATTTTTGAAAATTGTGGCAACAAAGATATAGGTCTATAGTTGCTAAATATACATTTTTCACCATTTTTAAAAAGAGGAACTACCTTGGCTATTTTCATTCTCTCAGGGAATATTCCTTTTGAAAATGATAAATTACAGATATATGTGAATGGCTCAATAACATGACCCATTATTTCTTTCACAACCATCATATCCATGTCTTCACAATCTATGAGATCTTTTGTCAGTAAATTTTTGAACTACCTTCATTATTTCTTCTTTATCAGTTCCATGTAGAAACATACTGTTTACACAACCATTGATTAAATAACTCACATTTTTATCCACTTTAGGAATTGAAGCTGCAAGATTAGACCCAACATTTACAAAATAATTATTAAATCCATTAACGATTTCATTTTCATCCTGAATTTCCACATTATTTTCCACAAAATGTTGTGAAAGTCCCAAATTATCCTTGTGTTTTTTTATAACATTGTTCATTACTCGCCATGTTGCCCTCATGTCACCACTACATTTGTGTAATAATTCACTATAATATTCTCTCTTATGTTTCCTTATAATCCCTACTAATTTGTTTTTATACTTTTTATATTTATCTTCAGCCTCTTGAGTTCTGGATTTCATGAAACAAGAATACAGATAATTATTTTTTTTACATGCGTTTCTCAATCCTTTAGTCATCCATGGATGATCAACTGTATTTTTCTTTATATAATTTTTTTGCACACATTTTTTTTTATACAATACTTCAAGAATCTTCATAAACTTATCATAAGATTTGTTCACATCGTCTATATACACTTCTCCCCAATTTTGTTTAGCTAAGTCATCTTTAAATTCATCTAATGCTTTTTTGGATGTGTTTATTATTTTATTCTTTCTTATAAGTGTTTTTGATATACTGACATTGTTTTTATAAATAGTGAACACTGGTAAATGATCACTAATATCAGTCATCAAAATACCACTCACCATATCACCATCTGTTATATTTGTGAAGATATTATCAATTATTGTTGCACTTTGAGTTGTGATTCTTGTTGGATTTGATATTAACGGATACAAATTTGAACTATACATTGAATTTATGAATGCACTGATGTTATTTGAATCAGTTTTATTTCCTAAATCAATATTGAAGTCTCCACATAAAAAAACTTTTTTATTTCTGCTCTTTACTAGTAACTCCAATATTTTATCGGTAAACATTTCTATCTTTGAGCATGGTGATCGATATACACAACTTATTATAATGTTTTTTCCATTTTTATTGATTATTTCTATTGTTATCATTTCCATCATATTATCAACAATTGTAGACATTTCACTGATTACTTTACATTTTATTTCCTTATCTATGAATAGAGCCACTCCTCCACCTTTTTTATTTTTTCTGATGTGTTGAAGACAGGAAGTAAATTATCTGTTAGTCGGCTTCCACTCAGGGAAATAGATGAAGGCAGATAAACTCCAGCACTCAACATCACTTTGATTAGGATGAAACATGCAAAGCAGGCTGCAGCTTCCATAAGGTCACAGAATGGTAATTTCACTTTGCATTGCTAATCAAGTCATCACAACTGGAGCGTAAAAAGAAAAGGTGTCTCTTTGACACTTTGTTCAGTCTGACAGGCAGTTTGTGTCGAGGGAGATACGAGGTTCCTTCATGGTTTGCTCTGAATTACAGGAGGGGATCACTTTGACTCAAACGTGATATAAGTAAAGACTAAACCTGGCTGTAAACACATCATGTGGTATCAGCTCTCTTGGAGAATATGTCTTTAGCTGTTACATTTGGAAAAAAGAAACCATTCATTTTATTTTGTTTAATAAAAACCGGTGATTTGTCACTAAATATCGATCATGATCTTGCGGTTTTGTGTTTATAGTTGGAGTTCGTGTTCATATATAAGAATAATTTAGAGTTTCTTAGAACCAGCTTCCATGCATTTAAAGAATAAAATGGAGGAGCATGCAAAGATCTAATTAGGAGATATGGCTCTATTGCTAACCCGTGCTTCTCTAAAACTTCAACTTGACATCTTGAGCTCCTCTTAGCTGCTGGAGGAACAGAGGGCTTGTCCAAAAAGAAATGACCATGAAGGCAGAAATTAAAGGGAACTAAGACTGTTCTGTGAAGGTGACAGCCTGAGAAGGGAGCACTTATCTAATCAGGGTAGCAGCTGGTTGCTGTCAGAGCCGATAAAGGAACACGAGAAACGGCTCTACTTTCTCATTTGGAGGAGCGAGTGATAAGCACTCAGCAACGACAGCTGCCACACCTGAATCCTCCAAATGACGAAGTGGAGATCCGATTTGATTTGATACGTAACGAGGCTGGGATTATTAATACGACTGAGAGACATGAGGAAACAAACTGCGGCACCGAATCAAAATTCTGTTTTATTAACTCGCTCAGATCTTTGCACTGGATTATCAGTTTTTATTACTGAGCTCGTGCAGGGTGTTTGTGGCCTGTTGGTTACGTTACATGCTTACTGTCCAGATCTTTCACATCAAATCTTGTAAAAGACTTTTGTTTTCCGACATCTTCAGAGCTACACATCTTGGGTTATAACAACTGCAGTCCCTTTTATTTTTACCCCTTTATAAAACTTATATGTGATAGCTTGCTGTGCTGCAGTATTTTGAATGTCCTGGAAAAGGCTGCATGAAACCGCAATGTTCTTCTAGAAGCAGACCTGAAAGTTAAGTGAGTTCATTTAATTCAAATAGTTCTTATTGGCAGTGGTGGGATGTAACTAAGTACAAGTACTTTGTTAATGTACTTAAGTACATTTTTCATGTACCTGTAGTTTACTTATGTAGAGTTAAATGAGGGTACTTTTGACTTTTATTCCACTACATTTTACATTGAGGATCTGTACTTTATACTACTCATTCAACTTTTATTTATACAGGTTCATCCCACTGAGCCTCGGGGACTCATTTACAAGAGAGACCTGATTTAAGGGTGACGACAACAGTGAACAACAAAAGCAATAATAGACAATCATGAAGGATGCGTAGAAATTGAGATTTTTTTAAATACTTTTATTTTTTTGTAAATTATAAATGGATTAAAAAACATATAAATTATTTTTAATTTTTTTTTTTTTACTACACTACATTTCTATAATGCGTTGCAAGTTACATTCACATTGCGGTATTTTGATTTGTTCGTTTGTTTGAAAGTAACTAATGGTGAGAGGGGAGTTGGTCCTTTGAATCACTGCCAAGTGGTCAGGTAACGTTAGAAATCTTGAAATAAGATAGAAAGGCGCTATCTAAGTGCAGTCCATTTACCATTTAGACCCGACTTCAAGAAGAGCTGGGCCAATGACATATATTCTAGTATATACGTGAGCACAACACCGCTAATACACCCCAAACGGATTCCAACGCAGAGAGACAACCAGAAGATATGCATCACCCACGGCCTTATTGAAATATTATTGAAAGACTATTGAAAGACTGTTCAGTACAGCAGGACAGATTCTTTCCCAAAAGAGTCGGTCTGGACTCAAAAAACTTTGAAAACCAACTTCTTCTGAACAGGAAATTCTTGCTGCAACATTAAAATGTGTCAGTTCATGGGATGTTAGGAGACAAGAGATGTCGCCAAATGGCTCAACACTCGGGTCCAAGTTTTGAAAATGGTGCCAGGAAATTAAAATATTGTTCACTATTGACCCGTTACAAGTTTGACTAGACAGTATTTTAACTAGAGTTGATGACAAACTGGAGTTGAAATGATCAGAGTCTATTCCTTTGTTAGGTTTAATGCTCCTTTTGTTCAGGCAGACAACTTTTACTTAAATGTGTTTACTGCAGTTAAAATGACACATTGGTTTTGCTTTGTGTTAAATAAAAACTTTCAAAGGTAAAATCATTCCTCTTTCTTATTTTGCTTAATGGCATTTAAATCTGCATGTCATCCCTGAAATTCTGACGCACAGAATCACAAGTCCAAGTGTGAACTGTGTCACAGAGTAAACACAATAAAAACATGTATTATCTGCAGCATCGTTCATTAAAATGGCTCAACACTATTAATGTATTACAGGAAATATACATACAGTAGGAACACTTGATATTGTAGACCATTGCATTAGGTAATGCATTCAACAAGTATTTTTAATATTTTAAGTATTTTTAAAAGGAAGTATTTATTCACTTTTACTTAAGTAAAAACATTAGTGTGGTACTTCTACTTTTACTAGTGTTAGAACGGGAGCTGGCTGCAGGTCACCGGTCGCTGCAGATAGCTGGGGTACATTTTTATCTGTTTATTTGTACTTTTACTTAAATACAATGTTTGAGGACTTTCTCGACCACTGCTTATTGGAGCAACCTATCACCAATTGGTTCCTTACGTCACCACAAGATGCTTTAATGACTTAATTTTAATTTATATACATTTGTAAGGATTTGACATAACAACAGGCCTGTTCATGCTGGAAACTGGGAAAAACTGGAATAAACTGATTTAGTTTGAAGAAGGTTAATATTGCCACAAATCTTTAGAGCAGCATAATTTAAGGACATTATTTCTACTGTTTTTACTTATATAGAACTTTTCCTTTCAGAAACTCTGCACACCCACCCATCTATATATTTTCTTTACGTTCTCCTTTCTGGTTCACTGGCAGTTGGTGCCAATTTCCAGCAGTCGGTGTGCAAAAGGCAAAGAACCAGAGAGTTCTCAAGTCCAGCGGGGACACACAAAGAAACACACACACTCTTACACACACCTACGGACAATTTAGTTACCAATGAACCAATTAATCATTTGTAAGAGGAAACCACAGCACCTGGAGAAAACTCACAAGTGCACAGGGGGAACATGCAAACTACACACAGAAAGGCTGGGATGCAATCTTCTCTCTGCAGGCTTCAGCTATAACCGCTGTACCACCATGCCGCTTTCTTTGCACTATACACAAGTTTTTATAGCTAAATGGTTGTCGCTTTGCAAAACAAGACCTTTATTGTAATTAAAGAGCAAATGTCTGTTAAGTTATGAAATTGAGTTTAGCTTATTTTAAAAGGATTCCTCCTGGTTATTATTCTTCCAAAAAAAATCCATTAAATGAGCCGATGGGGAAAAAGGCAGACAACCAAATGGGCTCTGCAATCTTCACGGCTTCATTCTTACATTCTTACCTGGGACAAAGGGCCAGGAACAATTTCATATTTATTTCCCTGACTTCTTTTGTTTTCGTTATCCAGAATAATTTACTCGCCCAGAGTCTGTTGTGTCTGTTTCCTCACTGGAAGGTTTATAAAGAAGACATCCAGCTGTTTGGACGTCAAATCAGACCACCTCTTTTCTTTCCTCGCAGCGAAGGCAGAGACGCAGCATCTTGTTCTGGTTCTTGCTTCTAATTAAGGCGGCACTCTCTGCTTTTTTAAAGTTCTGGGGGGGAAAAGCTATTCCCCTCTCCTTCGTGAGGAGTGATGCTGGAAATACATTGAACAGGAAATTAAGAAAACATCACAGCCTTCAGATTAGCATTTTTATCTTGCTGTTAATAACAAATGTTCATAAACTGAAATATGGTTCACGCAGATAAATAAAGCTTTAAGGTGTAAAAGTCCATGTAGAAATGTTTTGAATGATCAACAACACTTTAGTAAACAGTAGTCCCTCGTTACTTCGCTATTCGTTTATTGCGGATTTTCAAAATAAGATTGGACATGACACAATTGGATGATTGATAGATGAGCCATGGGTTGTTTATTTAAAATAAAATTATTTTTAAATGATTTTGCACCATGTGTGCAGCCCACAAGTGAAGGGGAAGCTCCCTCCTGCAGCTGATCAGCTGATCACACATTTCTCCTGCCGCAGCTTTGCTGTCCAGATGCACCGATCGACTTTTGTCTTCCAACTTAAAATTCACTATATGTCACATCGTAAAATCGTCCTAATCACAAAATATAAAAGCGTTAAAACTTATTTTAAATTATTTTAGAACTTCTATGTTCAGTTGTTTCAGTGTAATAGATCAAGAAGTACATTTCTGCTCCGTGCTGCTGCATGGAGCTGTGTGACATCCCTTTGATGTCCTGCTGCACTTCTCTTCTCTTCAATGTAAATTTAAATACTGTAACATTTTAAATGAACAATCCATGCTGCATGGATTGCTTATTTAAAATGTTACAGTATTTAAATTTAAATTGTTTATTTAAGGAGGGAGATTGGGAGTAACGGGTGATGAGTGTGAGTACAGCCTGGCACGTCATGACAAAATGTACCGAACTTGAATTGAACTTGAACTTGGACCACTGAATCCCTTCGCGGTTTTTCACTTATCGCTGGTGGGCGTGGCCCATAACACCCACGATAAACGAGGGACCACTGTAATCTAAGCTTTTTAAAAAGAATAAAAACATTGGAGGTCTTTAATAAGCAACACAATTTTAGACTGGGGGGATGCAGCAGCTCAGTGGTCAGTGCAGCAGCCTTGAAATCCAGAGGCTGCAAGTTCAAGTCTGGACATGCATTTAGCAAGAAAAGAGAAGCCAAAAAAAAAATAAAAATCCATTCTTTGAGGATGAAATTCTAGGACACTGCATACTTTCATTTTATGTCATTTTTCTCAGTCTAAAACTGTCACATGCACTCCTTTAAGGGATGCTGGACTTTTTAATTGCATCTGTTCCTACCAGTCTATTTGCAGTTTTTGTTTGTTTGTTTTTTTTCCAAGAAGCCTTAACGTTTCTCCTTTGTGACTAATTCTTGGAAAAGTACGAGCCCAGACTGCCGCAGCCTTGACGTTTATTAAATAGCTAAAGTGTGGAGTGTGTGGATCCCATTAATGCGATCCTTTTTATCACCTTCATCTCATTTTCATGTCTGACTCATCGAAGTCTTTGAACGACTATTTAACAAACGGTTGGATAGCAAAAAGTCAAGAAGCCTCTCCCACTCGTGCATGACACTTTATTTGTCAGGAGAACATTGGCTGCTAATGGATGATTCCTCAGCAGCACCTATTTCAGCTAAAATTAGTCCACAAACATGCAGCATATGCTACCATCATCATCACAACACCTCATGGAAAATAAGGAGCACCTCATGAAACAAAGGTGTGGGACTGCTTGAAGGAATGACTATTGCCCACTGTTTTTCATGGACATGATGCATTAGCACTCAAAATATGTGTTGTAAATGAGTCTCAGCTACTACCAGTGGTAAAGTCTACGTGATACTTGGGCATACGGAGTATACCCACTAGAAAAGCTTAAGAATTTCAGTATATCCACTTAAAAGTGTCCAATATCATTGGGCACATGTCACTGATACGTTAAACAGCAGTTAAACGCTTCCGTAACAATCGATCGGTATGAAGCGCTTGTTAATTACATCTGTTTATCCAGCGAATTATTGCATAATTAATACTTCTGTACTTACTACTTAATACTTGAACATGTTTTCTTTGATACTGTTTTACAAATTATATATCATGTTTTTAATACAAAGCCAACTGTTGTACAAAGTTTGTTGTTTATTTATTCAAATAAGCATCAGAGAAATTTGGAAATGTTCAATATGCTTAAAAATAAAAAAATAAAAATTGATGATTTTCATTCAACCTTTATTTAAACAGATAAATCACGTTGAGCCTCGAAGACTCATTTACAAGTGAGACCTGTTTGGACAGACAAAAAACAGTGGTTAACTGGACACATGTAGGAAATTGGAGGCGAAAAATAAATTCCTATCAGACTTTTTTCTTGGCTGAGAAAAACCCCTAATATTGAAAAAACACTTTGCACAGACAAGCACTTATTTACGTAGACATTCTGCAGAGCAGAGCATAAGAAGGAAGAGATGAGAGCGGTCAACAACGCCTACAGATGCTCTCGAGGTCACTGTAATCAGTCAATGTCCTCCGGTGAGATCCATAAACATTCTCAAGGTATGTCGAGAAATGGCCAAGGATAACCTCTATGAGTATCCAGGAGTCCTGAAATGATGACGCAAAGTTTATTCAGCTGGTTTCATCTGGTTATCAGTTGGAAATTCCTCAGGGAGGGGGTGGTGAGCGTCAGATCACATGTTCTCCAGGCGACTTTAGATAAGACGGCCTTCAAGGACAACCAAGGCGACCAAATTTAGATAAACACACAGTTGTTTTGGGGACAGGCAGAACTTAATGGCATCAACCTTGAGTCTGTGTCGGTCCACTCGGTTCCGAAATGTCCAAATTAACATGGCCAACACCGATGGAAACGTGTCTGAGTAAAAATCCCCAAGATCTGATCCATTCAGCCCAAAGCATTTGAGTCCGGGTACTCCAGACATGAACCAAGCCATCATAAAGGCAAGCAGCGTGATCGGGTCCAAATTTGCTGCTGACGACTTCCTTGATTGTAGATAAAATCAGCACCAGCTGAATCCAAAAAGCAGGAACCAATTATCAAAAATCCAATTAAATATGCGTCCTTAAAATCCACAGATGGCAGCAGAGATAGACACATCATCAAGTTTTCCAGTCGATGAGCTATCCAGCTGCGTACGTGCCAACAGGGTAAATCGGCTCGCCCAAAGCCTGTCTTCTCTTCGAAGAAATGTTGTAAATTGAGATGAGGGACCAACTGGTCAACTGGTCAAACATTAAAGTACAACAACATAGTACATTGTACTACCCAGTGTACTTTGGTTTCTAAGCACAGTATATGAACCGACCGCGGTAAAGCTAGTTTTACGTTGGACATCCGCGCTCCGTGGCTTCAGCGGTGTCCAACGTCCTTCATAAAACTAACTTTACCACGGTATACCCACTAAAAACATGTAGACTACGCCACTGGCTAATACCATACCCAAGTTTTAGCTTAATATCTGCAGAAACTGACCTAGTTGTAAGCGTTTGAGTTCAATCATGTTGCTTTGCTGTAAGGATCATGTTGCATCGGGTTAACTCCAAACATAATTCAGTTGTAGATTTACAATTAATGATTTCTTTCTTAAAGTTTTGGTCAAATCCGTTCAGTGACTCATGAGGTATTTTGGTGATAGACAAATATGCATGTTCAGACATGGACAAAAACATTATTGCCCTGCCGTGCCACCTTCAGCAGCGAACGATATGTTAGAAAGGCGTTCTAAGATCCCCTGACTTCTACGTGAAGCTGCTGGTGAATCCTTGTTTCCTTTGGGGAATTTGTTTTGTCTCTTTAAATCAATGTTATTTGAGGCAGGCAGGAAACATGTGGGCAGCGTCTGTGACCTTTCTGTCGCAGTAAGAGTCCATTCCCAGAGGTGCTGCGCTGCTCGCGCTCCACACACGGATGGTAAACTGCATCATAAACAGAATCTAATGAGTTTTTCCTGCTAACTAGGCTCAAGGCTTAAAAGAAGGATTGATTTTTATTAATGGAGCTCCTTTGTTGCTCTTTTTGTGTCAAAGTCTTACTTGAAAAATGTAATAAATTCCATAAAATAAACATACCAATGTTGCAGCGCTTCTGAAAAACCTCATGTTGAATTAATGTTCCACTGTTTTCTCATCTATAATGTCATTAAGCTATATTTAATTCATGTGAGCTGCAATAAACTGTGACCTCGGTCTTTTAGAGCACTGCTCATACAAACATGTCATTTTATTTGTCTGCTGCACTTGCTCCTCCAGTCCACCAACGATGCTTTTTAGGAGGAAAACAACTTGCTTTTCCTAAAGCGCTGTCGTACTTTGTGTGGTGAAGGAGTGAACAGTAAGGCAGTGCTCAAGCAGATGACATAAACTAAGATTAATTATTACCAGGGTCGTGCGTCTTTGGTCCGTGGCCAATATGTGTCTTGATGCAAAGTCAGTGATCTGATTCAATAAAGCTACAAGAGCAACAAATAATACGATTTGGCCTTTAATCACAACGTGTAGCAATTTAATGAGTTTGTTTCAACACGTTGAGTTTTAATGAAGCATAATGGAACAAAAGAAATAAACAGTCCTATGTCTGCCCTTGAGACCAATTGTTAACGAGCTAATTAAAAAAAACGACTGTTCACTATCACGCTTAGTGATGTCAGATACCCAGAGTTTCAACTGAGACACGACAGACCCCAAACACTGTATAACAGGTAAGTGTTTTATTTATAATAAGGTGATTGACAGGAACGCAGGAGGGAGCTGCAGGAGATGGGATAGTAGTAAAGTAGGAAGGTGTGGTCATTGTCCAGATATATAATTGATATTGGTTTTTTTTTTTCTCTTTAAAGGTGTGAAGCAGATACCAGAAGATTCTAGGGTGGCGGAGCAGAACCAAAAGACCAAGTAAGTGAAGGAGGAATGAAAACAGCTGGACGGACCTCAAGGCTGGATGAAGAGATGTCTCGTCGGTTATGGGTTTGTTGTAGGCAATTCCAGAGGGTGGATCCAAGGAGGACTCATGAAGCAGAGACCAGGTGTTGGCTCGAGGCACATCCAGGAAGCGTGGGGCTGATACAAATATTTCAAAGAGAGTAAAGTTTAGTGTTAACCCAAGGAGACTACATTTCACTAGAGCTGGACATGGTACCATAATATGGACAATGTTTGAGCAGACTGATAGTTCCAAATGGCCTTAACTGAGGAGAACCTCATCAACTGATGGAAGGCTGCTGGTTTTAATTGGCTCCACTCTGCCACCCAGGAGCTGCAAAAGAGTGAATGGGAAAACTATGGTGGCTGATGAGTGCAAAACATCTGGAAACAGTGAAAACCGCTGCAAACTTGCTCCACAAAACAGAAGTGCTCCAGACCACTAGGGGCAGTCAAACAAAGAACAAATCATAAAAGAAACTTGGAGGAAGAAAGACGTTTGCCAACCGCAAATATCACAAGATATCTTTCTTCCTCCAAGTTTCTTTTATGATTTGTTCTTTGTTCGACTGCCCCTAGTGGTCTGGAGCACTTCCGTTTTGTGGAGTGAGTTAGCAGTTATATTCAATGTTTGCAGTTGTTTTCAATGTTTGCAACGTTTGCAATGTTTGCATGTGTTTTTGTGTTTGCGTTTGGTTTTGTGTGTGTGTGTGTGTGTGTGTGTGTTTGCGTGTTTTTGAGTTTGCATCGTGTTTGCTGCACGTTTGGTTGTTTGCACCCGTCGGCCACCATAGAAAACTCCATAATCTCCACGCGCACAAATTAATCTTATTTTAAAACAGAAAAAAACCTTTTCATAAAACATGACTCATAATTAATAAATAATACACAAAAATAAGGCTTGGTGCAGAATTAATGACCCCGTCAGAAGCCGCTGTGATTATTATTCTTCAGTAACTCAGTGAACAGCAACGCATATTTTCTACATTTTAAAGATTTTGATTCTAAAATATTAGTTGATTCACAACCTTGAAGCACAGTTTCCGTGTTTGTTGCTGTTTACAAGGGTGCTGCTGCAATTATCCTCCTGAACTGTAGGTGTCATAGTTGGAGGAAGAGAAGAAGGAGAAGCCTGAAGAAGAGTTGTCCCCTGTCAAAAATGAAGAGAGGGAATCTGTTCTTCACACACAAACTACACTTGAACTTTTCTTTAATGTCAACTCATCAAACATATCAAGCTTTATACGTAAATCTAATTCATCTCAATTTTATCTTAAACCACAGTGGTGCATGGTCTCTTCACTGAAGCAGCCACACCTTGCACTAATCAGTCAATCTTCTCATCCCTATTTATTCATAAAACCTAAATGAGGTAGGAGTAACAGAGTATAAAGAAAGGAAGCCTGGCAAAAAGTAAAGAAGATCTCAGGAATCTAACTGAACACTGAGGGAAGTCACTACAAGGTGTGCTGATTACAAACTGAAATCTGAGGCATATATTATATGAAGGTTTAAAAAAGGGGCTTTCTTTCTAACTTGCTTGAATAAACCTAAAACATTAAATTAGTTGTTTTTGGGCGGGTAGATTAAATAATGCATTTTTGTCCCTATACCTTAGTCTAAACATTTTTATAATAAATATTACTTTTTTTTTCAAGACAATTCTGCATTCTCATCTAAACAGTTATTTTTTAAAAGGAAGGGGGGGGTTACTTGTTTAAAATATAGTTAGATTTGTCAAGGCCAAAAGCTTGAAGCGACAAGCAGAAGATGAGATTAGAAAATGCAGAATCCACTTTACTATCATCCCGAAAGCAACACTGTCCAGGACTGTGTGAAGGTCTTGTAGTATAAATCAATTTCCACTAGTTCGTGATGTTTTTTATATTCTTTGTATGAGCGTAACTAAATAAATAAAATCACATTTTTTTCCCCCTTTCTTTACAGACAACCTCGTGAAGCAAACGTGAAGTGAACCTCCATCTTTCTGGCCACTGTTGCAGCAACAGATGGCCTCATCATCGCTGTTGTCATGGTCGTTTAAAGAACAGCGAGGGCCTCCTTTGTAGCCTGGGGAGGCGGGGTGGGAGAGAAATCCTTTACAGCAGGCAGCAGCTTTCTTTGTGAAAGCACGAGAGAAGCGATAATAGTGTGTCAGAAAAAAAAGGGTTTGCTTTGGCACATTTCGACACAACGGACTGATCTGATCCGTTGCACCAGTGATCCTCAACAACACGTCTGAGGAAACGGTTCACAGCACATCTGCTTCACGAGCCTCGTGGCCTCAATAAGACTCGCTGAAGGAACAAACACAGCACACAAATTAAAGAATACAAATACATATTATACATCTACTTCCTAGCCTTTTTAGAGGTCATGAAAGACAGCAGTGCAGAAAAATCTATCTAAAATTAGCTGATTGTGAAAGATCATTCTTGTGACACGTTACTTTGTTTTTTCTTAAAGTAAATATTGTAGAAGAAAGCAGCAGTTTTAGCTAAAGAGAGCTGGAAGTGCAGATACAACTATTTTATTTAATAGTCACTCAAATTACACAAAAATACACTATTTAAAGAGACACAACAAAAATAAATCTGTTATATAATTATTTTCTGGTAATCCAGATCAATAAAGCTGAGATCATGCAGAATAACTTCAATAATATTTAAACTTAAGTCAAATGTATATTTTAGTCTGTGTATAGTACACTGTGTGAATGCTAAGTGCTAAATGACGAAGCTAAAACTGAGTTGTTAAAGTGAAAGAAGCAAAAACATTAACTAAAAGCTAAAGGGAGGAGAACAGTAGCTAAAAGTAGCAAAAGCTAAAAGGTAACATAATCACAAAAACAGCAGTTGTAGACTGAAGCTGATTTTTAAGATAATATTTTTGAATAAATGAGTGCAGTAAAAACATATGTAGAGGAGTTCTAACCCAACCTGTACTCTAAGAAAATTAGTAAAACATTTTATTTAATGCAACACAACCTATTTTTCTTTGTAACTTTAAATAAATGTGTGCAGTTTTCCGTGTTCCTCTCTTTATCTGTTGCAAGTAAAGCTTTGTGCACTTGTGGTGGGGTGAGGTTTTTCTGGATTTATGTCTCGTTTTGTGGCCCTCTGTGTAATTATTCTGTGAATTGGTGTCAGCTCTGCTGCTCCATTTTCATATCACAGATTTTTATTTTTTCAGATAATGACAAATAAATTGAGTGCCAAGTCACTTACGAGGCTCGAAACAGGCCCATGCTTCTCTCAGAGATTCTCAATTTTCCCCTTGTCATTTTTTTTATATTTGGCGTTCGGGGCGTCGATTAAAAGTGGGGAAAAAAATCATTTATTTTTTACTCTCAGATGGTTTGATGGGACTTGGAACAGATTCTAATAAACATGTTTGGTTGTTTTATTATTTGCCCCAAAGCTGCAGTGTAATTTGTATAATTTGCTCCCTGGAGATGAATTAGTGAAAACCATCAAACCCAGCAGACGATGATGCAATTAACACTTTTTACACAGAAATTCACTTAAAGTCAAACGTCAGTTTGTTTTTCCAGACATGTTCCGTTAAAAGCAGCTTCAGTTTTTAGCAGATCTTTAAGTAAGTTTCTTCAACATGTCAATATCAGTAATATTAATTGAGCTTCCAGAGGCATGAAAATATAACAGACTTTTGTTCAGACTTAATTTTTTTTGCTTTTGTGGAGCCAATTAAGACGTGGTTCAGCTCTTAACATTTCTATAAGAATGGATGAACGGTAAATAAGAGCTCATTATATTTTCCTTATCAGTTGCTTGTGGCGTTTGAAAATGTCATAAGGTGAAGAACAATCAGTAAAGTTTGAAGGGAAAAGAAACTGCAGCAAAACTTTGACAACCTAAACTCAGATGGTAAGAAAGTTTACAGTAATAAGCGTCTTATTAGAGTAAAGATAAGGAGGCAGGAGCTATAAATAACTAACACTTTATGAAATAAAAAGACTAATGCAAAAATACAACACAGAAACCACAGTAAGAAAACAACCCATTGTGCCACTTAAACCATCGTATACTCAAAAGTACATTAGCTGGTACGATCGATGCACAATTTTCACATCAAATCAGTTATGTGAGAAAATTGTCAAATATAACTTTATTATAAGTGCTGGTAAATAAAAATTAACAGTAGATTCATAAAACTTGAGCAGGTTTTCAGCCACTCACATTCAAAATCCTGACCTTTCTGACTATATTTAATTATTCTCCATGTGTTTCATGGTGGATTCAAGATGGCCGCTGGTTGGATTCTCCTTGTGTCTCTGTTTGGCCTTATCACTTTGTGGAAAATCCAGAAAATAATTCACCATCCACATCTATGACTTGAACTGAAGGCTTTTAGTTTTAATTGAGTCAGTTGGTCTGAAATTCATTGATACTTGTGGCACTTTTGGATGACGTGTGCGTATTGACGTGTTCACATCAGCCAGACTGAATTACCTGGAATCTCTGGACGCTCTTGGAAGAAACTTTTCTAGTGATTTTATTTTAATTTGTTTGTCTGTTTCTAGCTATTACAGGTGCAACAAAAAATTAGATTATCATGAAAAAGTTAAATTTTTTGTCAATATTTCAAAGTGAAATTCACAATATATAGATTCATTACACAGAGTGAACTATTTAAAGCCTTTATATATTGTAAATTTGATGCTAATGGCTTACAGATATATAAAAAAAATTAATTGTCAGAAAATAATATGATGGATGGATTAGATGTTTATGAAATGTTCAGTCAAAATAGAAGAGGGGGTGTAGACGTGTTTGTAATATCATCATTTAAACGTAAGGTTATTGATAATATGACATTGTGTAGGATTCCAGCTCTTTCTGCAGGTCCCCGAGTCCTGGGCGGCACTAACGAGCAGCAGCTGTGGGTCATCTCCGTAACGAGCTCCAGGAGTACAAGAGGCTGTGGACGTGTTCTTTTTCCTGCTGGAGCATTTGCCATTATCCTCCTTGTGATTAACTAACCTAAGAATTTAACTTACTTTGTCGTCTCCTTTGTGTTTCCTAGAACCTAAAGTGCTGTGACTGCAAGTCCAGTAAAACATGAACATGCACAAAGTCATATTGCATGTTGGAGTAAAAACCCAATGTTGTCATACATGATCTAAAAAATGTTTGAGGCGATCAAAAAGGAAGAAGGAAACAGAGAGAACAGAATCTAGAACATTCGTGGACTTATTCCTTTGACTTTCTTTATTCAAACCATAGATTTGGTCATAATGTACGCTTTTTCTTTCATTGTAAAAAGGTTCAAATCCAAAATAATTCATGTTCACTGTGAATGCATGCAAAACATAATTCTAATTCCCATACTTTATCCAATCTTTATTTGTTGCTTCATTAAAAATTTAACTAACTTACATTAAAAAATAATAATAATTATATATATACTGGTAACTCTAAATTGTCCCTAGGTGAGAGAAAGAGAGAGTGAATGGTTGTGACTGCTGGATATGGACACCAGTGACCCCTGTGACACAAAAAGGAAGAAGCGGGTAAAGATGATAGATCTTCTTCCATGGAGTTCATTATGATTCAAAATGGACCATTTCAAAAAGTGACATTGACTCTGGAGTTCATTGTAACTGGTTTGGGATGGTTGCCTCTGCTCTTTTTCCACCATCCAAACTATCCATCCAATCAACCTGGGGTTGCATTTCCTTTTGCGGCCATGTCCTGGGAAGTTGGCTACAGTCCCATGAGCCTTATACTGTTTTTTATTTTATCATCCAGAGAAACAAGAAGCTGCTTGGAGATTGTGACTTTTACCTTTTAACATAAATATTGTTAAGGCCTGACTAAGAAATCATGACAAGAAAAGATAAGAATGCATAAATGACTTAGAAGGGTTTTATTTTAACTAAACCAAAAAGAAACAAAACTTTATCTAGTGAGGGGGAAAGGATGAGTACATTTCTCTGAAAGTAGTAGTTTGTATGAACTCCACTGAAGACTCTGGCCAGCTGTATCCTCGATGTGATTTCTGAATGGAATGAGATAAGAGAAGTCAAAACCAACCTCTGTTGTTCATGTGTGTTGTAGGTAGTACCAGAGCTGAAAAGACCAAAAGGTAAAACTGCTGCTCATTACTGTGATGAAGTGAGGACATATAGTCTGTGCGGCCAGCTGGTCACCGAAGTAAACAACAAACATAAACAAAGGGAAGATAGATGATGACTCTCAGCAACTTAATATTTGATTTACAATATAGTTAACCACAAAGAGGATCGGGCAGCATGGTGGCGCAACTGGTAGAGCTGCTGCCTCTCAGCGAGCAGGTCCTTGGTTCAAACCCCGATCCAGGGGCCTTTCTGGGTGGAGTTTGCATGTTCTCTCCGTACATGCGTGGGTTTTCTCCGGGTGCTCCGGTTTCCTCCCACTGACCAAAAACATGCATGTTAGGCTGATTGGTAACTCTAAATTGTCCCTAGGTGTGAATGAGAGAGTGAATGGTTGTTTGTCTCGTTTGTCTCTATGTGGCCCTGTGATGGACTTGTGACCCGTCCAGGGTGTACCCCAACCCTCGCACAGTGATTGCTGGACATGGGCACCAGCGACCCCCGTGACCCAAAATGGAATAAGCGGGTAAAGACAATGGATGGATGGATAAAGAGGATCAGTAATGTGGGTTAATCATGTTTTTAAGGCAATACGAGGGAGACATCCATCAAACATTTATCGCATTTTTCAGCCTATAAGTTGCTGCTTTTCTTTTTTTTTTTGCATAATTTGCATGCCCTGCGACTTGTACGTCAAAGCAGCATATGTATGGATTTTTTTCCTTACTTATAAACCAAATTTTGGCTGAGATATGAACATTTTCATTCATTCTGACTGAAAATATTGAGCACTATCAATTTTCATCCGCTAGATGGCGCTTGAGAAGTATGGCATGCTGTTGTGTCATGTAATAGGTAAAAGTGGTTATTAATGGCACAATCGGCTTGCCACAGCCTACCACCTTCGTCCAGCTCGCCTGGAGTAACCATCAAATCAGCTTCATTTTGCTGCTCCGCCCCGGCAAAATGCAGCTAATTTGACCCTTGAAGTGCATTTATCAAGTAAAAGTTCAACTTAGACACACCTTTGCTGTAATGTCGAGCAAACAAATACTTGTTTTAGGTGCTTATCTTGTTAAATTTCGAAGAACTGTGCAGCGTTCCTCCTTCCTGATTTCCTCCCTTTCTGTGCGCTCCCGGAGCGCCGAGGCAGCAGATACTTTTGAAAATGCAACTGATTTGATCGTCAAAGTGCATTTATTAAGTAAAAGTTAAACTGAGACAAACATTTGCTATAATTCTGAGCAAACAAATAATTGTTTTTAGGTTTTAATTTTGTTAAAGTCCTCCCGTGCATGCTTCCGCGGCTGCCATTTGGCAGCCAATCAATTTTGTTGGCACAACACCGGCCCACATTTACTGGTTGTCAGCGATGACTCGTAACAAACGTGATGTGTCAGTGGTGACGTTTAATAGATGCTACGTATTTATGGATTTTTCCACTTTATTAGACATATTTGGACTGATGCAATTTATAGGGCGGTGCAACGTGTACGGCAGAAAATACAATAATATGTTATGCTCCACGTCAACCCAGCTGAGTTCTCTTCCACTACTCTTTTGTTCACTTTAATTTTGAAAGTGTGGCCAGCTCCATGTGTGATTTTTGAACAGCCAGAGCAATTAGATGTACTGGTCCATGCCCCCATTATTGGAACTGATTTTATATATATATATATATATATATATATATATATATATATATATAGAAATGAAACATGTCTAAAATGCAAAACTATTTTAGCGTATTTGTAAAATAAAATGAAAAATCACTTTTTCTGTTTACTCACCAAGACGTTCAAACATCCATTAAATAAATGCTTTTAACAGACTCAAGACATGAAGCATCTTCTCAATGAGCTGAAAGGAAACCAATACATTTATTTTATAATTGACAGTTTTAATCTTCCAATCATTTAAACAAATATTTCAGGTTTTTGTTATTTGTAATACCAGCAGATGTTTTTCTCAAGATGAAAAAAATTCAATGTGTTTGTTTTTGTCTCCACTAATCATTTATAAAAAGAGAGAGGCGTGTTGTGGTCAGGAATGTTGCAGCACCTGTGCAGCTGCCTCATGCAAGGACGAGCATCACATGCCGAAGATTTTTTTTAATGATTTCTAACACCTCCTCCTTGACTGCGTGCAGCAGCAGAGCTGTTACCTAGTTACAGGCTGGAGAGAGCGACCTGCAGGCGTCTGGTGATGCTGCGCATCAGTTACACTCCGGGAGCAGACGGAGAGGAAAGTCAGGAGGAAGCAGACGGAGGGAGGATGAGAAGAAAACACACAGACTGATGAAGCTGCGTCTCCCGCGTGGTTTCACCCACAAATCCTGAACAAACCCATGGAGGAATCCACGCTCTGGGGAAGATCACGGTGTGGAAAGTCTGTGAGGTAAGTTTTGTTTTTATGCAGCTCATTATTTTACTGAGGATGACTCCAGCTGTTGGGGATGAAGCTGTAAAGCCTCTCATACATTCCATGACTCCAACTAAACCAGGACTGAAGCTGATACTTCCACAAGATAGAGCAACTTTTGGATGAAGCAAAAAAGTAAAATGATTTTTACACAGGCTTGACTCACATGAAACCACCTCCTCACTCAAATCAGATTTTGTTTAGTCTATTTAAGACATTTTTTAAAATTTAATGTCCAGTTTTGTCACATTTTTTAGTTATTATCTTAAATGTAATTCTTTGTTCTCAACATTTATGTGACTCTGGGATGTTTTATTTATCTCTTTTTTTTTTTAGCTATGCTGTGCTTTATTGATGGTAATATTTTACACCATTATCATCTTCTTGCATGAATATTTGTGCTAGAGGACCATAAATATGAGTTTATCTACAGGCAATGCCAATTTTTCAAAAGCAGGTTGATGGCCGATATAAAATATTTATTTTTATTGACATAATAATTATTTTCTTGCATGAATGATTGTGCTAGAGTACAATAAATGAGTTTCGACAGCCGTTACCAGTTTTTCAAAAGCAGATCGATGGCCAATATAAAATATTAATTTTTATTCAGTATGTAGTTTTTTATTTAACAACATAAAACAATAACTGCTTGAATGAATAATAAAAAAAATAAAAAATAGCTTTATATGTTTATATACCAACCCTTACAAAAAGTTATACACTTAAAAATGATACAATCAAGAACATCCTCACTTTAAATAAACAAATAAATAATGGGCTACATTGAGGTGGTTGTAGCAGCTGCATCGTCAATTTGATTAGTTGTACGGGCAACACAGATTGTTGGTTTTATTTTATTTTAATGCTCAGTTATGTCCAGTTAAAATGACTTCTCATTTTTGCACTACTGAATGAACAAATGTGATTTTTTTTTTTGTCGTTGTGCACTTTTTGTGTGTGGTGCCTTTTTAGTTTTTGTTGTTTTTTTGTTTATTTGGTTTGTTGTATTTGATGTCATTTTGTGTGTGTTTTCCGGAGAACGTTCAACCAGCAATTTGAGAGCAATTTTGTGACTGAAATTTAAATTCAGTCTTTATATTGTGAGTCATTTACTCATCATAACCTCAGAGCAAAGTGTGCTGGTGTGATGTAAATCATCATCTTCTTTCACCTTTTCAGGGGTCACAGCAAATCATCCTCCTCCATCTCATGCTGTCCTCTACAGCTGATGTAATGTCATTTAAATATATCTATTATACAAACATTTTTTTCTTCCTCGGATGTTACACTTTTTAAGTGATAATTTGTTCTTACAATGTTTGTTGTTAAAGATTCACATTGGACCTTTCTTGGTTTTTGAAGATGTTTCACCTCTCGTCCAAAAGGCTTCTGTAGTTTAAAACAGGCTCATGGGGAGTTTTAGATTTAGATGATTGAGTAAAAAACACTTGAAGTGTTGAACTGATACTAAACCATTTGATCTTGATTCTAAACTTTATACCTGGAAAAACAAGACACCACTACTTGCCGTATACCATCTCAACAGTGAAGCATTGTGGTGGCAGAAAGCATGTTGTGGGGGTGTTTTTCAGCTACAGGAACCAGGAAACTGTTGCTAATTAGAGCCAAGTATAGAGATACCCTTAATAAAACCCTGTTCCACAGAGCTCAGGACTCAGAGGTCCACCTTCAACATGACAATGATCAAAGCAGAAAACAAGATTAAAATCAAAATTTAATTGAATGATGTGAATTACTTCCTAATCCACTGCATGTTATGCACCTTATATGCAATGTACATGTCCATCCATCCATCCATCCATCCATCCATTATCTTCCTCTTGTTCTGAAGTTGGGTCTCAGAGGCAGCAGCTTGAGCAGGGAGGTCCAGACATCTCTTTCCACAGCCACCTCTTCCAGCTCTTCTGGGAGGATTCCAAGGTGTTCCCAGGCCAACAGAGAGATGTAGTCTTTCCAGCCTGTCCTGGATCTTCCGCTGGGTCTCCTCCCATTTGGACATGCCTGAAGCACCTCCCTAGGGAGGCGCCCAGGGAGCATCATTGCCATATGCTTGAACCACCTCAACTTTCTCCTCTTGATGTGGAGGAGCAGTGGTTCTACTCAGTCTGTCCCAGATAATTGAACTTCTCACCCTATCTCTAAGAGAGAGTCCAGCTACCCTGCAAAGGAAACTAATTTCAACCGCCTGTATCCACGATCTCATTCTTTCGGTCACTACCCAGAGTTCATGACCATAGTTGAAGGGAGGAACATAGACTGACCGGTAAACATAGAACTTTGCCTTGCAGCTAAACTCCCTCTTCACCACAACAGATCAGTACAGAGTCCGCAATACTGCAGACGCTGCACCAATTCGTCTGTCAATCTCACAATCCATTCTTCCCTCACTCATGAACAAAATCCCGAGATACTTGAACTCCTCCACTTGAGGCAGAACCTCACCCTCGACTCAAAGAGCAATCCACCCTTTTCTGACTGAGGACCATGGCCTCAGATTTGGAGGTGCTGATCCTCATCCCAGCCACTTCACACTCAGCTGTGAACCATTCCAGTGCGAGCTGAAGATCACGGCACAATGATGCCAACAGAACCACATCATTTGCTACGACCAGAGATGGAATCCTGAGGCAACTTAATGGGAATCCCTCTCCCCCCTGGCTGCACCAAGGAAATCTGTCCATGAATGTTATGAACAGAATCAGTAACAACGGGCAGCCCTGAAGGAGTCCAACTTCCACCCTGAAGGGGATTCCTGCCACTGTGGAGCTTTTAACTATTTTGGCCACCTCAGTCACAGTTATTGACAGACCAACCAATCCCCCAGCTCAGCCTTCTGCATGAAAGACATGCCGGTGGAATTGAGAAGGCCCGAGAAGTATTATTTCCACCTCCCGATGATATCACTGGTTGAGATCAACAGAACTCCACCTTCACTGAACACAGTGTTAGTATAGGGCTGCTTTCCCCTCCTCAGCTGCCTGATGGTTTGCCAAAACCTCCTCAGTGCTGATTAAGAGCCTCTATCCAAGGCCTCACCAAACTCTTTCCACAACCAAGCTTTTGCCTCAACAACAGCTAAGGTTGTGGACCGCGTAGCCCTCTGGTACTGCTCAGCTGCCTCTGGAGTCCTACCAGCCAGCAAGGTTCGATAGGACTCATTCTTCAGCTTTACAGTATCCCTAACCTGGGGTGTCCACCACCAAGTTTGAAGGTGGCCAGTGCAACAAGCACCAACAACCTTGCGACCACAACTCAAGACAGCCACCTCAACAACTGAGGCGTGGAACATGGCCCACTCAAACTCAATGTCCCCGCCTCAGCTGGGATGCGGTTAAAGTTCTCCCGGAGGTGTGAGTTGAAGATCTTTTCTGAAGGATTCTTCTGCAAGGCATTCCCAGCAAACCCTCACTACATGTTTGGATCTACTGGGTCTGTCCAACATCTTCCACCACCATCTGATCCAACTCATTACTAGGTGGTCATCAGTTGACAGCTTGGCTCCTCTCCACCCAAGTGTCCAAAACAAACGGCCACAAATCCGACTACACAACTACGAAGTCAGTCATCAATCTAGGATCTAGGACATCCTGGTGCCAAGTGCACTTACACCCTTATGTTCAAACATGTTTGTGATGGACAAACTATGACCAGCACAGAAGTCCAACAACAGAACACTGCTCGGGTTCAGATCAGAGTTCCTCCCTATCACGCCCCTCCAAGTCACACTGTCATTGCTCACATGTGCATTGAAGTCTCCCAGCAGAATAAAGGAGTCCCCAGCTGGAGCACCTTCCAGCACCCCTGCCAAGGATTCCAGGTGAACCCAACTATATCTAGTCGTTACCTCTCAGCCTCACGCACAAGCTCAGGCGCTTTCCATGCCAGAGAGGTCACATTCCATGTCCCAAGAGCCAGCTTTGGTAAGCCAGGGTCAGAGCGCCAAGGCCCCCACCTTCGGCCACTGCCTATGGCATCATGCACTCGACTTGTATGACCCGTCCTGCAGGTGGTGGGCCCACAGGAAGGCATTGTATGCTTTGAGCAGTTTTCTTTTGTGTTTTTTCATCTGCTGTCATAATAACTGAAGGTAAAACACATGCAGCATGCAGCAGCCGCATCATTCAACTTTTGCCATCATCAAGTGTCATTACCACCAGGTGTGCAGGCTACAAGCTATAAACATCTGGATCCTTAGTTTCTGTGGTTTCCCCTAGTATACAGATTAATTTTACAGTAATGCTGTGACTCTGGCACCATTATCACCAGTGGATAATAAAAGCAGCGTCAGTCTCATTAGAGCTCAGATGACACCACAGGTGCTGGTTCATGAAAATGTGACAGGACTTGTTTTTAATCAATTTGTAGTTGATTATTTATAGATTAAGTCTGTAACTTCCTGCGTCGTCTTCTTAGAACGCCATCATGTTTATTTTATTAATTTATTTTTTTAATCTGGCTTTTCTTCCTGAAAGCACACGTTCCCTGCTGTGTTTGTAACAGAATGTGATTACCAGCTCACAGGATTTGTTCCCTTCAGTTCAGAGGAGCAACAGCACATCACATCAAAAATCCTTCAATTTTAAAATGCTGCACTTATTTATTTTTTATATATACACCCCGATATTTGTTTTACTGGGGTGGATTTGCACTTTGGTTGTAAATGATGCCATCAACTCTCCACTTGATATCAAGTGACTCATACCCACGCATTTAAGTGAACACACACAGATTTTCCACAGGCAGAAGGTTTTTCAGCACCGACCAAGTAATTTCAGATGGAATTAATGGGGAGAAAATGTTCAGTAAACTGGGGAATCTTGTTTTCTGTTAAACGATGACAATCGCAGAAGCACACTTATTTAATCAGGCTGGCTTGGACTCATTTTCTTGTGTTTTTCTTTAATTTAAACTTTGAGTGACCCTATGACCTTTTATGTTATATCCCATGTGACAATGACGGAAATGTTTCCAGAAAAAGTGTCCAAGATCCGCTTGTTGTTGTTGCTTTGTTTAATGTTAGCAGATGCAGATATTTTACAGATAATTTAATAAAAATATTCAAAGGGGGAAACATAATTCAATTTTCTTTAAAGTAAATAAAAATCACAGCAAAAAGCATAAAGTGCTGGTTTTCATGTATTTAATATCAGAACAGATGGAATAAGGGCAGAAGTGCCATGTAAGTGAGAACTCCTAAGGTGTTAAAATAAAGCGTTCTCCGAAGAGAAAAGATTAATTTCAGACAAAAATATTGTATTTCGCTATTCTGATAATATTTAGGAGCTTATTCCAACGTTTCAACGTCTTAGTAAGAGCATTTTGGATGAAAGAAGCTACTGAAACAAATTATTAAATAAATATTTGCATAACATAATTACACAACATGATTCATAATTTATCTGCAAAGCAACATCTTATATTAATCAAAAAATAAATAAATTAAATGCAAATCTGGAATTTCCAAAGAGCTCCTTTTCATCTAAAGTCCCTTGGCCTAATTTCACAAAACAACCATAAAAAGACACAAAAAAAGTAGAATAAATTTATACAGTAAACAACTAAATTAGTAGCAGGTTTTTTTTTTTTTTACTTCTGAGAAGCAGCAACATAATAAACCTAGTTATGTGAACATTTTATATTTTTAAATATACATTTTATCTAAAAATAACAACCGTCATACTTAAATTACAGTTAGTCATTTGTGTTTTTTTGCAAATATCTTAGTTATTCTGGTAGTAAACATTAGGACAAGACTGTCACAATAAAGTAATGAATGAATTTTACATTGTCTGATGTGTTAACAAAATAAAGGTCCAATTTATAATAGTTGCATTAGCTCAGCATTAGATTCTTATCCCCAAATACAGATACATGTTTTTGCACCCTTTATGAGTTGGGTTATTGTTTATTTGTTTTATTTTTATTCCAATTTGGGTCAAATTCATTGTTACCTGTTTGTGTAAGGATTTTTATTACCAAATCGGAAAATCTCACTAGAAAAAAAAAATAAAAAAAAATTGTTTCCTCATTCAGCCTCTGAAATTGGCGTCTACTGTAGCTCATATAAGGCTTCTGGGTGAGGCAGAGAAAGGTCAGCAGAGCTTAAAAGCAAAGAACGAATTGGACGCTGGGCTGAGTGTGAATTTCCCCAAGTTTATTAAGTTTGACTGACTCACCGACCCCTGAGGAGAAGTCTTTTTCTTTCCTCTTCGACCTCAAAAAGGCGGCGGCAGCACCTTCAGGACCACAGAGCTCCTGCTGAGTTAAAAAGAGACGAGGAGCACAAAAACCTCAAGGACACGTCTGTAAAATATGCAACAATCACTATGCAGAGGCACGAGCCCCCAATTTATTCAAGCTCTACTAATTTGTTTTTATTACAGGCTGGAAGAGACTCGGGGGCACCTGTGATCTGCAGAAATGAGCCCACACACAAACTGCTCCAACGACTCAACAAGTACGTGAACAACTTCTTTTACCTGCACAGATATACAATATGTGTTCACACATGGAGACCAGGAGGAGAGCGCATGTTGTCACTGCAAGAAGACTGAGAACATCTGCAGAACTCAAACTGAACTTTTACCATCAAAAGCTTCTGACTGCTTCAGTTTCACAAGCAAAAATGTAAAATAATTACCTGTTTTTAAATTATTTGCTAAATGGTAAAACTGAACAAATGAAATATTACCAACATTTTCACACTATTACACCATTTTAACTAGCAAATAACTTTTTAATTATCTATGTGACTCATTTTTATTGGAATGAGAATTGTTTGTTAAATGAAACATTCATAAATTGTATTCATGTAAAGGACTCAGTTGTCACAGCCCTATTTTGTCATTGGTTTGTCATTACCTGTCTAGTTACCAAAGGTAAAAATAAAAATGATCTTTTTTTTAAAAAAAAAGCTAAAAAGAAGCAAAAAAAAAAAGGTTGCTTAAAGAACTTGTCTTTGCTTAGAAATAAACCCTCATATAGTTCTAATGGGTCCTCTAATCCAAGCTGAAATTGATTAAAGTGCTTTACATAAAAACTCAAATGCTATTTCAAATAAAAATAATAATAATAATAATAAATATAATCCACAAAGAAAAACACTGGCAAATGTGTAGCAATTTCTTAAAGTGCAAAACTGGTGTTAAAATATGTCAAAATAAAATCTTATTTTTCTTTCAACCTTACTTCAGTTTTTAGGAGATTAACAAAATGTATAAATCAATATTATAATCATCACAAATATCATAAATCTGAACCGTTTTGCAGCCTTTACACCTGCTATTTGTTTCCCCTCAGTGATTCATTTGTGTTTTTGAACAACAAGATGTTTCATGATGGCATGAACAAAAACTAAGGTCACGGGAAGTAAGAGTGCAGAAGGTGCTGCAGCACCACCCCTTTAGATGCAGGACTTGCATGTGTACCCTATTTTTTGCCCTATAAGTCACGTTTTTTGCATAATTAGCATGCCCTGCTACTTATAGGTCGAAGCGATGTATTTATGGATTTGTTTTCCCATATTTAGAAACCAATTTTTGGCTGAGATATGACCGTTTTCATTCTTCTGACTGACAACATTGAACACTACCATTTTTCAGCTTCTAGATGGAAGCAGAGTAGTAGTAGCAGTATGGCTTGCCATTGTGTCATGTAATATATAAAAGTGGCTATGATGATAAATTTTTAAAAAGTTCAAGACAAAAACAACTGGACTTTATTTATTATACTTTAATTTATGCTTTCTGGAACTTTTTTTTTTCTGGATGAAGGAGAATCTTCACCAGCTATTAATGACACAATCGGCTTGCCATAGGCTGCCACCTTGTTCTGCTCGTTGCTTGGAGCAACCATCAAACCAGCTTCATTTCGCTGCACCGCCCCAGTGAAATGCAGCTAACTTGACCACTAAAATGCATTTATTAAGTAATCGTTCAACTGAGACACACCTTTACTATAAAGTCAAGCAAACAAATAATTGTTTTAGGTGCTTATCTTGTTAAATTTCGAAGAAATGCGCAGTGCTCCTCTTTTTATTCCTCCCTGTCTGCACGTTCCCGGGAGCACCGAGTTAGCAAATACTTTTGAAACAGCTGATTTGACCATCAAAGTGCATTTATAAGAAAAAGTTAGACTGAGACACACCTTTGCTGTAATGTTGAGCAAAAAAAAAAAATTGTTTTTAGGTGCTTATCTTGTTAAATTTCAAAGAAATGAACAGCGGCTCGTCCCTCTGCGCGTGCTTGCTTCTGCAAATTGGGTTTTGAAATACAGATGATTTGATCGTCCAAGTACATTTATTAAGCAAAAGTTATACTGAGACACACCTTTGCTATAATTTCGAGCAAACAAATAACTGTTTTAAAGTGTTAATCTTGTTAAATTATTGTTAAAGTCCTCCCGTTCACACTCCTGCAGCCGCCATTTGTCAGCGCATCGATTTTTGACACAACACCGACCCACATTTCTGAGTTGCCAGCGGTGACGCGTAACAAACGTGATGCATAATAGATGCGACTTATATGGTGAAGCAACATATTTATGGATTTTTCCACTGTGTTAGACATATTTGGACTGATGCGACTTATAGGGCGGTGCGACGTTTATGGCGGAAAATACGGAAAATGCACAATTTGTCACGTTATGGGTTTTTGTGGGCTCTTACCTTCTTTAAGTTTCCAGGATCTTTGTGTTTCCTTTTCATCTGATGACCCTCTGTGTTTCCCTCCTCTTAATTGTTCACCGTTGGTTCCAGTTGGGTTCATGAGTTTCCTCCCTTTAAAAGGTCCTCCTGTGTTTCTCCTCCTTGTGGCTTCATTGTATTGCTACATGACAAACCCAGCACAATTAATGGATTAATAAAAAAATAACGAATAAACCCATAAATAAAAGCAGATTTCATAAGTGCTGTTTAAATACTGAGTTTTATAAATTTTATATTAAAAAAAAAACAAAGTTGTAGCTGTTTGTGCAAAAATTTACAAGCTACAAAAAGTGGGCGGAGCAGCGTAGGTCATGACTGCAGTTTTATTTTTTTTAAAAGTCCTAGCACACCATATAGTTTCTCATGTCCATATTTAAATAAGACAACATGCATTTCACTGCTTATACTTGATATAATGATTGTGGGCATTTAGATTTCTACAAGCCCACTCATGCTTACAGCACCAGCTGAAACACTTTCCCACAGCTGTGCTCAGATGTCGTCCTCTGTCCATCCCGTGTCCCTGTGCTGCTGTGGGTTTGGTCCCATGGAACCTGAGCATCAGCATCCAACTAATTCAAGCTGGTGGAGCATCATGCAGTTCACCCAGACTCTAAAAATGTTGTTACGTTAAGAGTTTTATTATGAAATTATTTCTGCAAGTTTGTGCTAAAAAGAAATACTTTTCATCTGCTTCAATTTTCAGTTTCTTTGTTCAAGAAAATAAAATTATTTTCAGCCTGTGTGCGTCATTTTATGAAGGTAGCACTGGAGGTCACCTTGCAGAAGTGTAAAAGAGATGCTTTCAAAGATGTTGTTTAAACACCGTTTATATTTAAAATTCAATATGCTGTGAGTCACACAAGAACAAAAACCAATCTAAAGATCCAAACGCATCATATCTTTCAACACGAGAGTACCAAACTATACAATTGTATGATTTTCTTGTGTACTTACATTTAGGCACCTCTTGGTTTAATTCTTTACGATTCAGAGGGTTGTGATATAATGATTAAATAATTATTGATGGATTTCAGTTATCTGCAATTATCAGGCAACTTGTAAGCTTATGATGTTTATTAATCACTGAGACTGAAATTAAAAAAAGAAATATAAATTTATGAACTGAAATGACTATGGCTTATTTTACATAAATAAAACTAAATTGTTTGCTTAATTAAAAAAAAAGTGCACAGCACCATATGCCAAAGGACCTTATAATTCACAAGCTGCTGAGCTACAACTAGCAATGTTTTTAATGACATTGATGAAGCAGTGGATGCTAAGGATTATTGTGTTGCTCTTTTCTTAGACCTGTCTAAAGCTTTTGACACTGTGGACCATGACATCTTGTGTCATAAACTCTCAGAAATTGGTTTCTCAGATCACACCACTGTTTGGTTCTCTAACTATCTTTCAGACAGGAGGCAATGTGTTCAACATAATGGTATTTCTTCCAATTTTCTAAAAGTCAGTAATGGTGTACCACAAGGCTCCATCTTAGGACCCATCCTCTTCACAATCTACATAGTTAATATAGGTCAAAGCATTCCTGATGCATCCCTACATTTCTATGCTGATGACACAGTTGTTTATTGTCGAGCTAAAACTGTTGCTAAGGCTCTCCAGCTTTTGCAATCCGCCTTTGACATCATGCAGTAAGATTTGTTCTGTCTCAAACTTGTCCTAAACGTCGATAAAAACAAAAGGATGCTATTTTTTCAAACAGGAAATCAGTCCCATTATTTCTTCCTCTGATTTTACCCTCAAATGGTGTCCCTATTGAGTCTGTCGACTCCTATAAAAATTTGGGTATCTTGGTCGACTCGCAGCTCTCCTTTAAGCTTCACGTGGAAAACCTAGTAAGGAAACTGAAAGTTAAACTGGGTTTCTTTTTCAGACATAAATCCTCTCTAACTCTGAACGCTAGGAAACACTTTGTAACTGTGTCTTTCCTTCCCTCAATTGATTACAGTGACATTAACCTGGATGCTGTCTATCACGGTGCATTAAGATTCATAACTGGCTGCAACTACCATACCCATCATTGCACCCAGACTCTCCCATTGGTACATTTTCATCTTTAAATCACTTCTCGGTCTGCTGTCTGCATACATCTCCTCCTATAAGCGTGAGTGCAGCTACAGCGTGTGCTCTCAGGACATTATTACATGCAGTGTTCCCTCAGTGAGGACTGAACTAGGGAAAAAAGGCCTTCTCCTACTCCGCTCCTGTTTCCTGGAATTTCTTGCAAATAGATCTGAAGCTCTCAACCTTGACATCTCTAAGTGACTTTAAACATCTGTTAAGTTCCTGGCAAAAACCAAATCAGACATGTTCCTGTTTTTTAGTTTTTCAAATCGCCTTATAATTTAGCTGTTTTTTGCTACTATTCCTCTCTTGATTGTCCTTTTGGTTGCTATTTTGTTTTGATTTGTAAAAAATATTAAAAAAGAGAAACTTAAATTTGTATACATATGCCTATTTTATGACTGTCTATTGTTGTTGTTATTCACTGTTGTCATCACTCTTTTTTAAGAAATCAGGTCTCTCTTGTAAATGAGTCTTCAAGGCTCAATGGGATTAACCTGCATAAATAAAGGTAAAGATGCTAATCTATCTTTACAAACACTATAGAAAACTCACACGATTCGCATCTGTCATATCACTAGAACTTTAGACACAAATCAAACTTTAAAAGTCATTACTGAAGATTGTTATGTTATGATGATTACAGCTGTTATTTACAGACAAATAATATTTAAGGTTGGATTAAAAAGGGATGTGAAAACATAGCTTTACTGCAACATGTTTATAATGCAGAAAACTACGGTAACTCAACTGGGACAAACTGCAACATCTAGCAAAGACTCTCCTAACCTTTTTAAAGCAGTGACACAAATTAACCATCAAGATTTATTATAACGAGAGACAAAACTGGAAGCTGGACGTTGAAGCCACAAAAGACAAGCGCCCCCTAGAGGCTGGCTCCTGTACAGCTTTTAAGCACCGCCCCTCCATGAAAACTAATGGAACTTTTTTTTTTTTTTTTTACTAAAAAATAAAATCACTTATACTAACACTTATTTGTACATATTTTTGTCAGGTGTTGAGTTTTTTTAATTCACATTCCTTGCTGTTGTATGTTTTTTTTTTTGTAAAAATTGGCGAGTTTCTCTGTCATTGTTAGCCTGCGAGCAGATTTAGAGAGGGTGGAGACTTACTGAAGGTACAAACCCTCACTTCTAGTCCACAGATTCAGATTTTTTGGCTTCAATTCTGATCAATGGGATATGCTTTGTCCATCTTTAATTATAGTGATGAATGTTAAAATGTGTTTTTGACATTGAAAAATCTATTTAGTCATTCATGAATATGATGCAAATGTCTAAAAATAGATTATAACTTAACAGAGTCTAACTGATATACCTTTTAGACAACTTCACACGATAAAAATCAATGTTTATTCTACTTTTCTCACCCAAATTACCCACGTTGTTGTTGTTGCCTCTAGGTTTTGTGCTCTGTTCACGCAAATCCATTCATAAATGTATAATAATCTAACAAAGCAGCGAGAGAGAGAAAAGTCCAATACAGACGTGTGAAAGATGGTGTGAAACCATCAGCGGAGTAGGTCTGAAGTGTCTGACCGGCGTGCATGACACAGATAAATCCACCAGTGTTGTGCTGTTGGTGCAAAGTGATCATCGAAAACACAAGATAATAATGGAAATGACATTTCAGACACACAGCCCTGACAGCTTGACTTTTTTGTTTTGTAAAAACTTGAATTCTTTCTTATTGAGACTCTGAAAGGATCAGAAACACTTTGTTTTTCTCAGCGAGATTTCCGCAGGCAGTGTCAGAGATTTGAAAAGATTCATATTTCATGCAAAATAAAATATTTCTGGTCTTTTGACATTAGGTCTATAACGTTTATAAAATTATAGTAAGATAATGCAGCTCTGATAGGGAAGGCTTGTTGCTCAGGGTCAAATGTCCTCAAGGTGTTCAGTTAAATCTTTTAAAATATTTCTTATTGTTCTCATCTCTGCTGCGATGACCCATAATTACTTTCCTTTCACAATAAAAGTGTTCACTTGAACACAACAGTGAGAGCATTTTATAAAGGAAAGATTCAAACTGCAGGAGTGCTGCAGTGTTGTTCTGTTAACTGCAGATAAATTAACATGTTTACAGAAAAAAAGTGTTTTTATAGATACAGTATCAGGACAATCTGCAGCTGAGGGGCTAAATAACATTTTTATCACATTTTGGTCACAACAACTTATCTTTTTTTAATTATTTTTTAATGTTTTTTGTTGTTTTTCAAGAGTAGAAAGTACAAATGGAAGCAAAAGCAAATATATGTTTTAATAGATTTTGGTAAATGTCCTTAATCAAACCTCCACCCCAAGAACTGAGGCAGCTCACGGCTGGTTTTGTAGAATAAAAACTTTATTGTGTGTGTTTTAATGCAGGCTTTGTTCGTCAGCCTTTCACTTACAATCCTCCGAGCTGCTGTTAGGTGACAGTCAGGTGCAGAGAACACGAGAAAACTACGAATGGAGAAAACTACGAATGGAGAAAACTATAACATTGGCTGATGGAAGGTCTAACATTTCTTAAGAAAATGCAAAATCTAGTCAATAAAGTCAAAAATGTGGAGACTGTAAAAAAGTGTGGCTTTCATGAAGCGATTGGATACAGAGAACAATTACTTGATTTGGGGAAATAAAAGTACTGGTGGTGCAGAAAATCAAAACCTCAATTACTGAAAACAAATCACCAACTGGAAACTGAACTGACATAACAAGAAATTTTGAAATTAAACTTTTTTTAATGAAAGAAAAGCTACAAACAGATTATTTGAACCTCTTCCAGACTAAATTTTAACTTTTTTTTTTTTTTTAATCAAGCGGCTCCTCAGTTTTTCTGTAATATCTGCTGTTCCTGAAACAACTTGAGGCTGTGAATGAAAACAGGCTCCACAGATTCTTCTTCTTGACAGCAGACAGAAAAACCCAGAGGAGTTTATTTATTTACCACAATGTTTTATTAAGGTTTGCGTGTCCTAGCCCTCTGAGCGGACGTTTTCGTCTTTTGTGCTCTAAGATGCACGACATTCCTTCATGTTTAAGGAGAAACCATTAAAACCTGTGCAGAAACACACCGCGGGGATAGGATAAAAATCACAAAAGCTCAGGGTCGTGACAGCAGAAGCTATTTACTGATGTTCCGTTTGCATTATTTAAAATCTGTTCCCATTATTTTCCCTCAGGGGTGGAATATGAGCTAAATTTTGAGTTGTTTGTCGAAAAAGTCACAATTCTTCTGTAAATTGAGAGTGATGAGACGTTTAATCTCTTCTTGGAGCAGTTCTGCTCGTCTGTCCTACCTTTTTTTAAAGCATTTATTTTAACTAGAAAAGTGTGAAAGTTGTTGGTAATGTCGTAAAATGAGGAGTTTGTATCAATAAAAAATTATTAATGTGTAACCTGCCCCGGTTTTCTTAGTCAGGTTTTTTTTTCTGTTTATTTATTCAGTTCCTTGAGTTTAAACTCTTTTTTTTTTTCTGTCTTTTGGGTTCTTTTGCTTGTTTCACTGTCAGTTTAAATTCTTAACCAGGTCCTCTGGACGGATTCTTCTTTGTTGAAACGTTTCATCTTTTATTTAAAAGGCTTCTTCAAAGTCTCTCATTCTCTTCTTCGAGACTGAAAAAGTCTTTTGGAGAAAAGATGAAACGTTTCAACAAAGAAGAATCCGTCCAGAGAACCTGACTCAACCTTAGATTTATCTACCTGGATCAGAACATTTAAATCCTTATACTTCTGTGTTTTTGTACTTCATTGTTATGTTTATTTAGTATTCTTGTGTAAGTCTTGTTTCTGTTTCCCAGTCCTGTTTGTGCCATTTCACCCAGTTTCCTCAGTTTTTACAGTACGTCTACTTCCCTCACCTGTACCTAATCAACAATCCTCCCAGGTGTTTCCATTTCCCACTTACCTCTGTTCTATTTATTCAGTCTCTGTTGCACCGTTCAGCATTTGGCCTCTATGCCACAAAGTTTGTGCTGCATGTCTTTGTGTTTACCTCCTCGTGTTCATTTGAGTTTTCATGTTAGTTTGTTTTGCTGCCACATCAACCTTTTGTTTTGCTGTCTGAAAATAAAGTTGTTTTATTTGTTTAACCTTTGAGAACCCTGCATCTGTCTGCGTTTGGGTCCAATACCCTACACCAATAACATGTAGATGTTTAGTTGTTGAGGCAGAAAATGAGTTTAACAGTAAATCTAATGAAATACTCAACCAAAAAGCTACAAAATTGATGCTTATTATCCACCTCTTATGCATTTTTAAACCAAAATCATCTTATGAGAAAAGACGGAGGCACTTAGTTTTGGTCAAACCTTGTAAATGTTATGCACGACCTCTCGCAGTATGAAGAATTTTGTTTGGGCTCTGAGTGTGTTGGAGATCAGACTGTTCAAACTGCACCATATTCAGCTCAAAATCTGTGACCTGAATTTGATCCATTTTTGTGTTTTTAAGCAAAGATGGCTGTGGTAACCATATTTAATAGTTGATTCCAAAAGTTAATGAGTTGTAGATGTACATTTATTTTCTGAACGTGTCATTAAAATCCATCAAGTAGCTTGAGTTATTTTGCTAACCGACAAACCACACATGCACAAACACTGTTGGGGAGCAAAATATGATGACTTTTGCTTTTTTGCAACAAGTGAAAACAATTCAGAGCCCTAAAGACGCACCAGAATTACCGTATTTCCCACCGTAGACGTCGCACCGCCTTATAAGTCTCATCAGACCAAAAATGTCTAAAAGTGGAAAAATCCATAAATGTGTCGCTTCGCCGTATAAGTCGCATCTATTATGCGTCATCGCTGACAACTCGGAAATGTGGGCCGGTGTTGTGCCAAAAATCAATTGGCTGCCAAATGGCGGCCGCGGGAGAGTGCACAGGGGGACTTTAACAAGAGTTTTACAAGATTAATAGTTAAAAACAATTGTTTGTTTGCTCGAAATTAAAGTAAAGGTGTGTCGCAGTTTAGCTTTTCCTTAATAAATGCACTTTGACGGTCAAATCTGTTACCATACCATACCATTTTATTTATAAAGCACTTTAAACAGCGACAGGGCCAACCAAAGTGCTGCACAAACAGATAAAGCACACAGCAACACATAATAACGTAAAATCAAAATATAGAAACAAAATAATGGCAGATAACATAATGACTAACACAGTGTGATGCATACAGGTTCAACACAAATCATACAGTGTTGAAAGCCAGGGAACAGTAGTGGGATTTAAAAACTGTGAGGGAGGGGGCCTGTCTGACAAGCAGAGGTAACTCGTTCCAAAGTCTTGGTCCTGCTACAGAGAAGGCCCTGTCATCTCTGCGCTTAAGACGAGTTCCTGGAACTGTGAGAAGCAACTGATCTGCTGACCTCGGAGAACACAGTGGGACATATGGCTGCAGCAGATCTGTGAGATAGGAGGGTGCTGAGCTGTTCAGTGATTTATAGACATACAAGAGTATTTTGAACTGGATACGAAAGTGAACCAGTAGCCAGTGCAGGGAGGCCAAAACTGGTGTAATGTGCTCTCTTTTGCCTGTACTGGTTTAAAAATCGGGCTGCCGCACAAGAGGACTCGCTGTGCATTTCTTTTTCTTTTTTTGTGCACAAGATAACCACCTAAAAACAATTATTTGTTTGCGCGACTTTATAGAAAAGATGTGTCTCAGTTGAACATTTACTGTAATAAATGCACTTCAATGGTCAGGTTAGCTGCATTTTGCCGGGGTGGCGCAGCGAAATGAAGCTGATTTGACGGTTGCTCCAGGCATGATCCCAGAGCTGGACGAAGATGGCAGACTATGGCAAACCAGTTGTGTCATTAATAGCCACTTTTACTTATTACATGACACAATGGCATGCCATACTACTCAAGTTCCATCTAGCGGCTGAAAATGGTAGTGGTTCAATATTTTCTGTCAGAATGAATGAAAACAGTCATATCTCAGCCAAGAATTAGTTTACAACTATGGGGAAAAAAATCTACAACTAAGTCGCTTCAGCGTATAAGTCGCAGGACATGAAAATTATGCAAAAAACTGCGACTTATAGGCCGAAAAATATGGCAATCATTTTAAAAATAAATGTTTTCTTTTATCTGCTTTCAGAGCTAAACTGAACATAAACTGTACGGGAACGTCTAATCCCCAAAATGTCCCCCGGGCGCTTTCAATAGCTGCCCACTGCACCACCTGGTGGTGGATGGGTTAAATGCAGAGACTAATTTCGCCATTGTATGGAAACATACAGTGCTGACATTGTGATGACATTATTATTATTATTATTATTATTATGTAGACATATCTGACAAGCTGAAGTATTTGGATCTTTCTTGAGTTTCTGAACTTCTTGCTGCCAAATTTATCGTTTTATATCTTAATTATCCAGTGAGTGTGTCAGCAACAGCCCTGCCCCCTCCACTCTCCCCCCCCCCGGTGGTTTCATCTTATTGATCATTTCACCTGTTTCAGTCAGACTGCTCATTTGAAAGGTTTCAGGTGATGTAGAATGCACATTATACTTATTTGGAGCTGTTCGACATAAAGAAATGCACCTAAACGGTTCCTGAATTGTGATCAGACTTCCTGCAGCTGCTCATCTTTGCTCCTCGGCTGTCAGAGCAACATTCTTCCTGAAAAGCTTCAAACCTTTACAGCTCGGCTGTCAGAGTCTCTGACCTGTGTGAGATGACACCCTCATGTCTGCGATCAGGCAGCTTCCCTCAGATAAAATGTTGGTTTCTGCAGAACAAACTGCAGTGAAACAGAACTCCACCGGTTTGATGTCAGCTTCCAGTCTGTTTTTATTTTAACACATGGATACATGCAGACCATCACATTTTGTAGAAGCAGCTGTGCATGGGAGGAAAAACATGATGATAACAATAAATAGGAGCAAATGATAAAACTGCTTCAAGAAGAGGAATGTTGGGAAAATACAAGAGCTGTTGTAAAAGGTCTTTCCTCCTTTTGAAAGTTTAATTTCTACTCTGGAGTTTGTAAAACTGACAAACTTCATGTTGTATGGACTGAATTTACACAAGTAAAATGGGTGAAACTGACTTTGTCTATTATTAATCTTAACTTTTATTTAACAGGTAAATTCTGTGTAAAAGGCGGTCTGGGCCTGAATGCAGCCTCCAGCTTTTATTTTGCCTTTTTTTACGTTTAAAATATTGATGAACTGTTTGTGTTCCCGTCCATTTCAGTTTGGCCCTGGTTTATTTATTTGTTCAATTATTACTGCGGCAGCTGAAAAAATATATTCCTGGTGATCTATTGCTTTAGATTTCATTTAATTTTTTAGTGATCTGTGTTGTTGTATCACACTTAGGATGAACGCCTCCTGTGTGTTTCAGAGGCATTAATTGACGTGCCTCCGCTGGTGCACTGTGCCACCATGTTCCCTGTATGTTTTTAGCTTTTTTTATTTCTCGTCTTTGTTCATAATCATTTAAATTTCTTATTGAGGGAACTGATTCTCTATTCTTGCTTTGGATCACTGAGTTAATTGTTTTTGATTATGTGGCTTTATCATTTTCTGCTTTATCTCCAGCTTTCTGTTAAATTTACTTTCTGTCTGTCTGACACACCTGGCTTCTGTTTGCAATCAGCCCACCTGTAGCCTGTTTACTAGATTACTCTTCAGGAATATCTTCTCAGCACTACCAGAACATGCAACATCTTTGGCATGCAAAGTAACAAATAATATCCATTTCTTCAAGGAATGCTGGTTTCATTCCAGTTCGTTTTGCTTTGTGTTTTCTTCCCACTTAGTCTCAGTTTCTGTTCATCACACCTGTTGTGTGTGTCTGATTTATTCCCTCAGAGTTTAATAAACACCTCGTGTTCATATTTTGTGGAATCCTGGCTGTTGTCAGCCATGATTTTCGTTCCACCTTTATTTATACAGGTAGTCTCATTGAGTCACGAGGACTCATTTTCAACAATAAAAAGCAATTAAAATAAAAAAGTGTTAAAAAAATAATCAAAGTGCCATGTAAAACACTAAAAACCAGAACACATTTGTTCTTTTAATGACCTCATCAAATGTTTAAAATTCCTTAACTAAATCAAAGTGGACAGCTTCAGTTCCTGTTGCCAGGTGTTCCACGTTACAGGAGCAGAGTAAGAAAATAACTTTATGCTGAGCTCAGTCCTCCCTGAGGGGACGCTTGATGGCTTGAGAGCGCACGCTGTAACTGCACTGATGATGACGTGTAGGAGATATAAGATGGCAGCAGACCAAGGAGTGATTTATAGATTAAGCTGAACCAGTGTGAGAGCCTACGTGTAGATAATGATGACCAACTGACCATGAGTGCAGTGATGGGTAACAGAGAATTGAGAGAATACTCCTCTCAAACCAGCGTTCCTCTCTAGTGAACATCTTCATCCCTGAAAGAGCGACTGCTGGCCTAGAGACGAGTGTTACAATCCTTCTCACAATACTGTTATTGCAAGTATCTCTCAGCCTTCTGCAAGTGGCCATCAGGGCCCTAATGATCAGTCGTTAGGCTGATGTTCACAGGAACAAATAGTTCTGGCTGTCAACATCAAACTGGTTGATCCACTATGAGAATGTGCTATTTATAAGACTGAGTTTGTTGCAGCTCCTCAATCTGAAGAAGTATTTTGGATAAAAGACGAAACGTTTCAACAAAGAAGAATCCGTCCAGAAGACCTGATTTAACCTTATTAGATTTATTTACCTGGATTTTTGAGCATGCATCAGGACCAAGTCCTTAAATGGTTCTTGGGGAAACAAAAGAAAAGGGGCAACAATTCATTATTCAAGCTGATGCTATGCGGCGTTTGAGTAACTGCACAAAAAGACACCTTGTTCATTTATGCTATGCATTAATAGACATATTCATTTTCATTGTTTTCATTCTAAAAGGTCCACTGTAAAGCTTGTGCTGCTCCAGACTTTCTGATTGCTTACTTTTTCAACACTTAAAAACTGTGTCACCACCATCTGCATGACCACAGGAGATAAGTTATTGAGGCTGAAGACATCAAACAATTCAAACCAGGTCGTTTCAGCCCGAGTGTCCCATTTTTTTAATGTATTTCGAAGTTTGCAGTCTTTAGCCTTTGACAACCACAGTCCTGCAGGAGATGATTGAATTTAAATATGAGGTACAGGGCAGTGTATGTATGTGTGTGTGTGTGTGTGTGTGTGGCACAGCGCCTCCCCTCGTGTCATTCAGAGAGATGTCTCTCCTGTGCGGAGCCCCAATTTTACAGCATGGATGAATTTTCCATTGAGCGCCTTGAAAGATTCTGGAGGCGCTTTGTGAGAAGATTAATGAGGCAGAATAAAATGTGACAGTTGTGACGCAGATATTCCACTTCGATTTGCTACAGTAGCGAGATGTGACATTAACTTTTATAAGACGTCAAAGCGGCAAAGAAAAGTGAACAGATGTTCTTGTTCCATGGTGGAGTTTGAAAGGTCTATTTTAAGATTTTCTGTTGCCAGTGAATTCTTGAAAATAATATTTTTAGTTTCGGAAGACGTGAAAAAAGCCATTCACACGCTTCCAAAGTCCAAGGATTAGGAGCTTTTTGTTTACAGACTTTTGTGTTGCTGCCAGAAAACTCAAAATATGGTGCGGTTTCTCAATTTAAGCATTAGAATTGTTTGCTTCATTGTGAATAAATTATTAGTATTTGAGATTTGATGCATTCAGTTCACCTGCACATCTGTTTTTGTCACAAATTTAGGATGAAATGTCTTAAATTTTTTCTGAGCTGAATGTCTGGAAAGCAAAGCAGCATATAATTTAAGGAAAACATTCAGTGATAATGGCTATTTTCAGTTTACTATGAGGGAAATGGATAAATAATGGAGGTAAAAATAGAAACTTTCTGGTGTTGGATGTTGTTGAGGAACAATTCTTCATGCATTCATCCAGCCTGTAACAGACTGAAAACAGACGTCAATCTGACAAACTAAAACTCCTTAAAACAAAGAAAGTTACAGCACGTAAGAAGAAAACGTTCGAATTACAACCTCACAACGACCTGGTTCACTCAGTGCTCAAAAAGATGAATTACCGTATTTTTCGGACTATAAGGCTCCGTCAATTTTTATTTTTATTTTTATTTTTTTGAGAAAATTAATGGATTTTAAGTGCTCTTTATAGTCTGGAAAATACGGTAGCATTTAAATCCCTCGGTGCAACGTTAAACCAGTTCAGCTTTATTAAAACTCTTTATCTTCATTGGTCGATGAAGATCTTGTGAGCAGACATGATGTGGAAAACTTGACAGAAAAAGGGTCTGAAGAGACGCATTCAGATCATTTGAGTGAATCACCTGGGGGCAGGATGACAAGAAAGGTGAAAGAAAGCACGCCTTCATTTTATGCCCAGTCAATATTGATTCATTTAGAAACTAATGTTAGTTCAGAGAAGCTGTAAGGAATAAAACAGAATCAACATTTAAGCCTCTAAAACCAGAGGGTCGCCTCCAAACGAACCATTTTTACAGACGAGTCACACATTTAAACGTGGCACCTGACACCGGAAAAAGAGTTTAATTTTATGGTAAAAGGATGGGTAATAAATGACAGCTAAAATGTGTCAAAGAATAAAGTACTAAAGGAAAAACATGCAGAACAGAAGGTAAAATGAGAAACCGTTAACAAAAGCTTGGATAAGAAAAACAGTGGCTAACAGCTAGGATGAGCAAAACAATAGCTAAAACCTCAGTTTTTTAAATAATAGCTGAAGGTAAAAATTTATAAAATGGTAGCTACAATATATCATTAGTAAAAAGGCTAAAATCTAGAAGTAGCAGGAAAGTAGATAAAAGTTATAATGAGCAAGATCATAGCTTGAAGGAATAACAAAACAGCTAAAAGTTAAATGTAACAAAACGGCAAAGGAAAGCAAAAATTAGCTTTATGACAGCTAAAAGCTAACAACAAAACCTGTTTAAAAAATGTAATTTAGAAAAATCATAGCTTCGCTTAAAACAGCCAAACCATAAATATAAACTAGAAAATAGCAAAGCTGTAGATATAAAGCTAAAACCACCAAAATAGGAGTTAAATACTAAAACTATCAGAATCATAGCTAAAAGCTTCAATAAGCAAAAACACAGCTAGAAGATCAAAGTAACTAAATTGTAAGAACAATTTAGCAAAACAATGGCTAAAAGTAGCTAAAAGCTTAAAATTAGCAAAACTGTAGAAGCAACACTTAACAAAACAGCTAAAAGATAAACAGAACAAAACAAGTTAACATTAGCAAAATTAGAGCTAAAAGCTAACAATAGCAAACCTCTATAAATAGAAAATATAGTAAAATCATAACTTAAAGCTAAAAATATCAAAACCATAAATATAATTTTTTTAATAGTTTTTAAAAAAAACTAAAACTAACCTAACAAGAGATGAAACTCACATTTGTCAAACATTAGCTTAAAGTAAGCAAATACACAGCTTAAAGCTCTAATGAGCTAAATTTAACAAAACTGTAGTTAAAATGTACATATAAAAAAATGAAGCTGAATACTAAAATTAACAAGATGGTTTATTTTTAAGTCTTTGTAGCTAAAAGCTAAAAAAAATTGTATAAGAAGACAAAAATTTAAAAGTTTGCTGAACATCTTTTTCATTCATTCAACCTTTTATTTAGACAGGTTATTCCCATAATCTTAATGTAATCTTAATGTTAATCTTGATGTATTTCTATGAGGGAAGTTTCAGAATTAAAATTAAATAAATTAAAAAGTACTAAAGTTACAAATGCTAAAAGTACCAAACTGTTCAGGCGGCACCGCACAAAGTTTATAGAAATAATTTGATTGCAAACAGCATCCAGAAGAAAGTGTAAAAAGGAAAACAATCAACATTTTTTGTTGTTCTTTTGCTTTGTTTTGTTTTTTGAATGTCCAGAGGACCAGATTTAACTGTTTTTTTTTTAGATTTTTGTACCTGGATTATTGAGCATGCATCAGAAAACAGTGTTCACACAAGAAAAACCTGGAGCCACAAACATCTGAATTGACCAGATGATTTGGTCTCGAGAGGAACAAACGTAATCCGAGTTGTTTTTGTAAATTCCTGTGGCTCGTCTTTTTAATCCTGAGTATCAGCAGCAGAAAACAGAGTTTTACGTTTAGTTTGTATCAATGTTCTCTACTCTTCTCTTTGAACCACTTTCCCAGGAGAAAATATAAAAAAATCCATCTAAATTTAATTTGGTTTGGTTGATTTACGATTCTGATGCCCCAGTTCTCTCCTCCGGTTTCCATAGCACCCAAATTTGACAAATTTAATGTGAAATGCCAGTAATCACCGGAAATTGAAGGTATTGCAAAAAGATTAATGTGTTTGCTAAAATCAGACAAAGTCTGGAAAACAGAAGACATTCAGCCTATTTGCTGTTTTCGTTGACTCCTCTTGTGTTTTTTTTTTGTTTTGTTTTTTGTAAAAGACAAACGATTTTTATTGTCGCTGCAGACGTCATCATGAATGTGATGATAGAGATTCTGTTGGTTTGTCTGAACTGAGCACATCTGCAGTTCTCACTGTTGATTTTCCATAAAGAACAAAAGAACCAAAACGTTTCTGACGTGAATTTCTCCGTAAAAACGCTCCAGCCCGTCTGTTTGGAGGCTGAGCGATGGTTAATGGGGAGTGAAATTGAAAGAGAAGTGTCTATAGGGTTTCATTTCTACTTTATTGTTTTATTTAATCTCCTCTTCATCGTTTTAGGTTTATAATCCTGGCAATACACCTTTTAAAGAAAGGATCTTTTTCTGATTCTTTGAAAGACTTATTGGTAAAACCCTCATGTCTGTGCATCAAAGCTCCCACCAGCCGTCGGTTGCTGAGGGAACACGTTAACTGTTGATGATGTTTGCAGCAAGAAGCTGAAAAAGCTTGACTGGTCAGAAGACAAACAAAAAAAGATTTAAACGCTCTATTTTATGCTCCAGCCTTTTGAGATTGTGTGTATAAATATCCAAAATATGATGCCAGACTCTGACATATGACTGATTTTTACATATTTGTTTTCATTTACACAGGCATGAATAAGGGAACTGAAAGTAAAAACCTTCAGATGTGCATTTCATTACAGACGGTCATCTTACACAGACTGATGGAGTATTTATGCCACAGTTTAATTAGAGCACCTCTGAGTTTTATTGATTTGTTAAAAAACAAAAAAAAAGAATGAACACAAACTACTTCATATGTCTTCAAATAAAAACAGCCAATTGCTCCATTTATAACCATAACGTCCGTTTGCTTTTTAAATTAATAAAATATGACCTGATAATTTGTAAAGAGACAATCTATAAAGTTGTATATAATCTTTTATATTCCAGTATGGATGGTCTCATTTTGAATCCCTTCTGGAGTAATTGGTCCCTCTGTTAGTCCGACATATTTTCTGTTTTGATTTGTGGAGCTCCTTTCTTTATATCCGGGAGCTCTTTAGCTTAGAGGACTGGAGTTAAATAAATCAAAACATAAATTATGAGAGTTTGGTACAGTGGAATACAAAAATTAGACTACTTCTGGAGTAGGGGTGGTCCTGAAGGAGGAGTTGGAGGTGAAGAGTGTCAGATAGGGGGATGTGTCTGAAGGTAAAGTAGAAGGTCTGATGGTAGATGTTGTCAGTGGTTAGACGAGAGGTGACTGTGAGCAGCAGTGTGGTTTCATGCTGAGAGAGCACCACAGATGCCATCTTTGCTTTGAGGAAGCTTATGGAGAAGTAGAGAGGGTCAGAAAGAACTCCATTGTGTCTTTGTGGATTTAGAAAAAACATATGACAGGGTGCCGAGGGAAGAGGTGCGGTATTGCATGAGGAAATCTGGAGAGGAAGAGAAGTATGTTACAGGGCATGTATGAGGACAGCAGGACAGTGGTGAGATGTGCTGTAGGAGTGACAGATAGCTTCAAGGTGGCGGTGGGAGTGCATCAAGGATCAGCTCTGAGCCCCTTCTTGTTTGCTTTGGTGATGAACGGACTAACAGATGAGGTCAGGCAGGAATCCCCGTGAACTATGATGTTTGCAGATGACATTGTGATCTGTGGTGAGAACAGGGAACAGGTGGAAGAGAACTTGGAGAGGTGGAGGTATGCACTTGAAAGAAGAGAAATGAAAGTCAGTCGTAGTAAGACAGAGTGCATGTGTGTGAATGAGAGGGAGGAGGTGGAACAGTGAGGCTACAAGAAGCAGAGGTCACAAAGGTGCAGGACTTCAAGGTCCACTGTCCAGGAAAATGGGGAGTGTGGTAAAGAGTTGAAGAAGAGAGTCCAGGCAGGCTGGAGTGGATGGAGAAAAGTTTCAGGAGTGATTTGCAACAAAAGGGTGTCAGCAAAGGTCAAAGGAAAAGTTTACAAGACAGTTGTGAGACCAGCTATGTTGTATGGTCTGGAGACAGAGACATGGACAAAAAGACAGGAGACAGAACTGGAAGTGTCAGAAATTATGATGTTGAGGTTCTCCTTAGGAGAGACAAGGATGGAGAAGATTAGGAATGAGATCATCAGAGGTACAGCACAGGTTGAACAACTGGGAGATAAAGTTAGAGAGGACAGACTGAGATGGTTTGGACATGTCCAGAGGAGGGACAGTGGTTAGGACATGTCCAGAGGAGGGACAGTGGTTTGGACATGTCCAGAGGAGGGACAGTATATTGGTAGAAGGATGTTAGAAATGCACCTGCCAGGAAAAAGACAAAGAGGAGATATATGGATGCAGTTAGAGAGCACATGGAGGTAGTTGGAGTGAGGACAGAGGATGCAGAGGACAGAGTGAGATGGAGGAGGAGGACTTGCTGTGGAGACCCCTGGAGAGGGAAAAGCCAAAAGAAGAAGAAGAAGAATTATAAATGTCTTTCTGAAATATTTTAGGACTCTAGGGGTATTTTATTTTCAGTATTGTCGTTTTACTCCTGTTCAGGCTGTCGAGGCGCTGGTTTCTATTTCCATCTGTCAGCAGGGGAGACGCCTGGTAAACTCTGAAAATGTCACCAGTCTTCCAGGTGTTATTTATTAATTTACTTCCATTCAGTTTCAACCAGAGGGGCAGACGCATCAATCAGGTTGATGTCAAACTGACTGACTCGTTTTTTTTTCAGCCTTTTTTTCTGAGTAAAAGTTGTTTCTGTGCTTTTTTTTTCTCCAGTAATTAGTCAGTATCTGTTTACAGCACCACCAGTCTCTTCCTGCAGATTTTCTCTGCAGATCCTGTTAATCAGGAAGCTGCTGCTAATAAAAAGTCAATTATCACTCTCATCTAAAATCCTCTTTTCATCTCTGCTGAGGTCAAATTCATTACCCAAGTAACATCCATCCAGACATGTTTTAATTGCTTCCTATTTGTTTCATCAGCATTAATTATTCATCACATTTGCTTTCATTTCTTTACCTGGTTTTTGTTCTTGGAAAACAAATTAACATTTTTTACATTTGGATATTTTGTTTATTATCCTAATTTAATTTTTATTTGTCTAAAATAAATCGGTAAGTAATGTGAGGTGCTGATTGCCTACACATTTGTTCAATATGTTAAATTAAAAATAAAATATAAAAACAAATAAGTTTATTTCCTGAAAAACATAATTCATCTGCAGTAAAAGTTTTTTTTTAAAAACCTTCAAACTTAACTTCTTTCACTACACAAGGAAACACTTAGAAAATAAACATTTTAGAAAGAATGCATTTTTTTTTGTTTATTTATTATCATGCTTGAATAATTTTATTCTGTAACACAGCAAAAGTTAAAATTCAAACATCTTTTTCAGCTTTATTGTTAAATTTTATTTCTAAATGAATTTTATTGTATTATTTTTAAAATATTCATCATTTTGTGGGTCCTAAAAACATAAAATCTTTGATTTTACCATTTAAATTTACAAGAAAAATACCATAAAAAGTATAAATGTTGATGAAATTATTTTAAAATGTTTTAAAAGAGTTTGCTCAATCGTGCCTTTTTTTTTTAAATATGATCAAAATATTTGTAGAAATTAAACCAGTTAAGCTAAAACTGCTCAGGATTGTAAATATAATTTAAATTGAGAAGCTGAAATGTGCAGCTGTTTGTTTATTCTTGAACAATACAAACTTTTAAAAGCTCAAATTTTTACGAAGCGGTCTCTAGAAAAAACAAAATCAGACTTTCTTGCCTTTTCAATGTGGCCCCATTAGAAATAAAAAGAGGAAAATATGAATTATTTCGATGACTGATTTTTTTATTCCTCCAACAGAACAGAAGGGAGGCAGCTGAAACAGCAGAGGGACAAATCAACAGGAAGAGGTGACGCCTCACTTCCTGGTGAGATGTCGGCTGAAGCGTGGGAAAATAGCAGCCTGGTGAGCCCCTCCCCCCATCTGCTCATGCTCAATGACAGCGACCTGAATGATACGCTGTTCAACGCTACCAACGCCACCTTCCTGGATGTTCCCTCCGGTCCCAGCGTGGCTGGAGTCCTCATCCCTCTCATATACATGGTGGTTTGCATCCTCGGCCTCGGTGGAAACACTCTGGTGATCCACATCGTGCTGCACTACTCAAAGATCGAGTCGGTGACCAACATCTACATCCTGAACTTAGCCATTGCTGATGAGCTCTTCATGTTTGGCCTGCCCTTCCTGGCTGTTCAGAACACCCTCCAGCTGTGGCCCTTTGGCTCCTTCATGTGCAGACTCGTCATGACCGTCGACTCCATCAACCAATTCACCAGCATCTTCTGCCTGACCGTGATGAGCATTGACCGCTACCTCGCTGTCGTCCATCCCATTCGCTCCTCCAAGTGGAGGCGCCCTCAGGTGGCCAAAGTGGTGAACGTCACAGTGTGGGCACTGTCCTTCCTGGTCGTCCTACCCGTGGTGGTCTTTGCAAATATCCAGAAGACAGGGGGCACCTGTAACATAGCCTGGCCTCAGCCGGCAAACATCTGGAGGGCTGCTTTCATAATTTACACTTCCACGGTCGGATTCTTCTGCCCTCTTCTCATCATCTGCCTCTGCTACCTGCTCATCGTCTTCAAGATCCGCAGCTCGGGTATAAAGGTCCATGCCACCTCCACCAAGAGAAGAAAGTCGGAGCGAAAAGTGACACGAATGGTCGTGATTGTAGTTGCGGTCTTTGTCTTCTGCTGGCTGCCTTTTTACGCCCTCAACATCATCAACCTGTTGGTCAGCCTGCCCTCAGAGTACCAGGGTCTTTACTACTTTGTGGTGGTGCTTGGGTATGCCAACAGCTGCGCCAATCCCATCGTCTACGGCTTTTTGTCAGACAACTTCAAGAGGGGTTTCCGTAAAGCTCTCTGCCGCTCCACGAGGAAAGTGGAGAACCACGAGCCTGCGGAACGCCAACTGCAGCGGGAGGAGGGCAGGAGGGCACTGATGCCCAGGGAAAGCCTGAGACGAGCCGTCAGGGATGACAATGACAACGACGACGACGACGAGGTCGTCTCAGAAATGACTGAAATCTACAGGATCACCCAGAACGGAAACTCCAGCGTCCAGCCGCAGAGCTCGCAGCTGATGTTCTCAGAGAGAGGAGCTGCAGCCACAGATCTGGAGTCGCCAGATCGGAACGGTGGCGACTCCAAAGGAAAAGATCCTGCGAACGGGTCCTCGTTGACGGTCCCACTGCTCCTCAATGGAGCAAAAAACGGGAGCAATAAAACCCTGCCAGAGGACAATGTAGATCAGAGTACCTCACTGGAAATAAGTTATTTATAATGTAAAATATGGAGTTTAGTTTTATGTTACTGAAGTGAAATTATTGTCATCCTGACTTTAAGACAAATGAAACAAAAACATTTTAGAAAATACTCAAATGAGCCTGATTGTTTTATTTGATCCATGTACTGAAATGTTGGAGTATTTCTAACATGTATGTATAATATGTACAGGTAATGATGTCTACCTTTAGTCTGATCACATGTTGGTGTTTCTTTATATCCCACAATGTGACCGTTGTCTCCCCGTGAGCGACAGCTGGCATTTCAACGTTGAGTGTCGTTTCAGTCCTCATGTGAGTGGAGTTTGAAATATGGAAATCTCGGGTTGTGCTTCTTGCATTCGTATTTATTCTCGTCAATCTTGGCTAAGTGCTGTTTTATAATTAATTTATTTATTTTTGTCAGGTTAAGATGTCTACAAACTTTTTCTTTCAGGCCAAAATTAGCTCAAATTTAGCGTCGCAGTATGCAAACAGTTTAGATGTTGAGAAGTCTTTGCAGTGCTCACTGGGCTGCTTCGGTCAAAGCTAAAGTCTAATCTTTGTGAACAAATCTCAGCTAACTTTTTCAACATTCACCTACAGCCTGATTTATTTTTCCTCCCTCAAATGACTTTTTTTTCTTTTATGATCATAATCACAACTGTTTATGGTAACACATTCTGCTGCACATCGCTGACTGTAGCACATTTGTTGCTGCATTACATCATCGTTTCCTGTTCTTTGATGTTTATATTTAAATCTGCACAGTTAGTTATGATCATATGACTGTTCTCTCTGGCCAGAGCTTTACAGTAAGATGACAAGAGTAACCTGAACTTGACCCATCTGTGCAGAGTCTGACATACACATAATGAAAAGTTCCCTTTCCTATGAAACATTTATTATGAGTCAAATCTAAGAAGAAGATAAAAACATGTCCGGTAGAGTTCACTTTGGCAACTAAATGGGGTTAAATGTGGGGCATGATCTCGGTTTGTGGAATAAAAACGTTGACTCCACCGGGGTTGCCGCTGCAGGCCTCTGATTCTGTTCGTGGTGTTCGTAGATAGGATCTCAAGGAGCAGTCGGTAAAAGGACGACGTTGTGGTTCTGTTGGCGTCTTCAAACCACGACCCTCTGCTTGCAGTGTTCCCATGAGGTATGGGATTAGTCTTTGCCTCAAGCAAAAGAGTCTACGGATTGTGGTGTTCATGAGACTGCGTGGATACAGGGAGATATGGCTCAACAGATCTCAGCCTTATCTGCAGTAATGAGGGCTTTGCTCCAGTCTGTTATAGTGAAGGAGTTGAGTTTAAAGGAAGAACTCTAGATTAACTTGTCTATCTCTGTTCCAACACTCACCTGTGACCAAATGAACAAAGATGCAAGCATCTGAAACCAGCTTCCTCAGCAGAGTGGCAGAGCTCAGTCTTAGAGATAAGGTAAGAAGCTAAGGGTCTCTGATTCGCTCCACCAAAATCATCCAGTTGGAGTGTTTCATATATCTAATCAAGATGCTTCCTGGAAAACCTCTCCCTTGGAGGCACATCCTTCTAAAAGAGAGGACTCTGTACCTGATGGAAAGATTATATCTGGTGTGGAAAGGTCTCAAGAGGAGATAAAAAGTATATTTATTTTATTGACTGGTTTTGTCTGGGACCTAACCTTAATAAAAGTGGATAAAAAAAACTGTATGAATGGATACAATGACAGCTTTATTTTATAGAATCCAGTTCAATATATGAGTTTATAGACTGTAAAGTCCTCAATGGTGCACTGAGCCTCTCTAACAGGTGTTCATCACAGGTGTAGGTGTTGAAACGATACCACCCACGTCAGACGTGTGACTCTAAGACCTTTTTATTGTTGTTTTTATTTGCACAATACGCAGCTTAAACTCAAACTTTCTCTTTTTCTTTCTTCATTTAAACTCCTACCTTTGGATATTTAGCTGAACTAAACATTGGCGGCTCTGCGTGAAAGCTGGTAGAGAAGATGTTTTAAATGTTGTCTGACATTTACTTAATGAAGTAAAAAATCGGTTTTGTGTTGAATTATCTTTGCCACTGAGTTAAGCGTCGCTGCTGCTGACTGGTGCAATATTTGAAAATGAGTTTGACATTAAGCTCTAGTCATTCATCAGAACCTTTCATTCATGAGTTCGAACAACACAAACTTGTTGTTTTTTTTCTTTTAACCAGCTGTAAATATAGAGGAACAAAGCTTCAGTGTTGCTGCTGCTCAGCTGGTCATCAGCCCACACACACCCAGCTGCAACCATCCTCTGCAGAGCCCCAAACCATCATTAAAGGCACATTAAAAAGGGATTTGCCTGCCTCGTACTTTATTTGCAAAGCCCCCCTGGGCTCATGGTTTGATGAGAAACTGAGATTTGTTCAGGTTGAGTAGTGCTGTGTGTGTCTGAGTGGGCTGTTTACTACTGTGTGTGCCGTGCATGCGTTCATCTATAAATACTGTAGTTATGAGGCGGTTGCGTGATCATCAGCCCCCCACCTGTGCTTACTGCGCAGGGAGAAGTGATGACCAGCAGAAGGATCTGCTGGTGACTTTGCTATGACTCAGTGACCGTCTGCCTACAGGCGTCCACCCACGAACAACATGGAACAAGAGTCATGTTAACTCTAATGACCTATTATTCAAGGTTTTGTTGGCAGAAAATTCTTTGTAAACTCTGAGCAAATGATGTTATCAGTTCAGACGAAGACATATGGTCCAAACAAACAGGTCAGTCAAACCTGCTGATTCTGTTGTTCACATTTGACAAATTTCAGTCTGTTTGAATGTTGTGTGAATCAATCAATCATCCATCCATCCATCCATCCATTTTCTTTACCCGCTTATTCCATTTTGGGTCACGGGAGTCGCTGGTGCCCATGTCCAGCAATCACTGTGCGAGGGGCGGGGTACACCCTGGACGGGTCGCAAGTCCATCACAGGGACACATAGAGACAAACGAGACAAACAACCATTCACTCTCTCACTCACACCTAGGGACAATTTAGAGTTACCAATCAGTCTAACATGCATGTTTTTGGTCTGTGGGAGGAAACCGGAGTACCCGGAGAAAACCCACGCATGCACGGAGAGAACATGCAAACTCCATCCAGAAAGGCCCCTGGACCGGGGTTTGAACCAAGGACCTGCTCGCTGAGAGGCAGCAGCTCTACCAGTTGCGCCACCGTGCTGCCCAATCAATCATTCAACCTTTATTTAGACGGGTAAATCCCATTGAGCCTCGAGGACTCATTTACAAGAGAGACCTGATTTCAACAAAGAAAGATGACAACAATGGACAACAGCAACAACAATAAACAATTATAAAAAGTCATAATACAGGTTTTTTTTTTTTGTTTGTTTGTTTTTTTTTACAAACAGGATGGCTAAAAGGAAAAGGTAACAAAAAAAACAGCTAGATTCTAAGGCGAATGTTAGAAGGTAAATATGAGCAGAATTCAATGATTACCAAATCTCATAAACCCAAAATATTATTATTATTATTATTATTATTATTATTATTATTATTATTATTATTATTATTATTATTATTATTATTATTATTTATTTGTCAACAGGTCAGTAAGAGATATTTTCTCCAAAAGGCTTTTAGAGAGGCTGAATCTCTCAGAAGTAAAGCTGGGCAGAGGTTCACCCGTCTGTTAGGAACTGTGTCTAAAAATAGTGAAATAATTTCAGAATAAAGTTCCTCAACCGAAAATTGTGAAGACTTTGAATCTCCATCATCTCCAGCTCATAATCTCATCAACAGATTAGAAGAATCTGTAGAAATCTCTGAGCTCAAATGACGAGGCTGAAAGTCAGTATTGGTTGGTCGTGATCTTGGGGCCCTCAGGGGCCACTTCATTAAAACCAGGTCTGGTTCTGTTTTGGGTTCAGGAACTCTTCCACAGATCATTGTCTGTAAAGACAGTTCATCCAGTTTTTCAAAAAAAAAAAAAAACCTGCATTATGACTTTTTATATTTGTTTATTGTTGTTGCTGTTGTCCATTGTTGTCATAATTCTTTGTTGAAATAAGGTCTCTCTTGTAAATGAGTCCTTGAGGCTCAATGGGATTTACCTGTCTAAATAAAGGTTGACTGATTGATTGATCCACAGAGGCTGCTTAAAGCTCTATCAAGCAAAGAAGAGGCCAGATGTGAACACCATCCAGAATCACTGCTGTCTTCTCTGGACCAGAGCTCGTTTAAAATGGACTGAGGTGAAGTCCAGAACTGTTCTGAGGTCAGACGGATCTCAATTAAAGTTATTTTTGGTAATGAAGACACCAAGAAAACCATCCAGCCTGTTGTCTGCTCACAGGTTGAAAGCCTGCTTCTCAGATGGTATAGGGGTGCATTGATGTCTGTGGCATGGACAGCTTAAACATCTTGAAATGTCCTTTGAATGCAGCAAATCATAAAAAGGTTTTAGAACGTCTGCTCCCATCCACCAAAGAGCAGTGACTGTAGAACAGCTAAAATCTTACATCAGATGAATGGGACAACATTCCCTCCAACAATGTCAACATCTGGTCTCCACGGTAGTTTTATGCGCTGTTGTCAAAAGAAAAAGGATTTTCAAAAATTATATTAAATTACTAAATTATTTTTTAAAAGGCACAGTTTCTAGTTTCAATGTTTGACATGTTTTCCATTATGAATTAAATGAGTTCATGCTATTTGGAAGCATCGCTTTTTATTTTTTTAAGTTTTACTCAACGTCCCAATTTTTCAAAAATGAATGACTTGTAATAGCTCTGCATTTACAATAATAGTACAATAATCCATAATTCTTGTGTCAATGCACGATGGCTTTATTAAATCATCTTACTACTAATGCAAGCAGAGTGGCAGCCGTTGTTGCTTTTTGTTTGCAGAAATAAACTCTCACTTTAGCTGAAGTGTTGACTTCAGTGCAGGAATAGATGCCACAGTAGGAAACAATCACATCGAAGTGGAGCTGCAATAACATCATGTTTTCCTTCGTCTCTCTGCAGACTGCAGAGAATAATTCAAACCATCAGGGCAAAATTGCAAAACACTTCAACAGGATGCCTTCTACTAAAGATTACACGTGTCCTGTTTTGATGTGCTGCTGCAGTTTCTGTGTTCATATCCTAAACGCTGTCAATGCTTATATTCTTAAACTCTCATTGAAATAAAGAAGTGGGCTAGTTTATGAAACTGCTAATGTTTTCTGTAATTATTTTCATCTCAGAGGGGGATTACTGAATGGATCATTCCGTCTGGAGTTGTGTTGAGGACAGATGTGCAAAATGAACCTGAGGAGACGCAGATAAATAAGTGTTCAATTAACTCACATATGGAAACGAGCTGAGACAAGAATCAACAAAAAAAAATTTTACAAAACAAAAGGAGAGGAAAATCTGTGAGTTCCTCATGAAATCTCCAGAAACATTTTTAAATTAAAGCTCTAAAAATGTTTGAATAATGCATATCACCCGCCGCCTTTCATGGCAAATAAACTGAGATTGACTTGTGATTATGTAATGTGCAATTTTATTTCACAAAATTACAAATTATATAAATGACTCTCAGATACTCCCTCAACTAAATTTAGACTCTTAACTATGAAGTTACAGTAAATGATTGAAGTAGAGAACTTGTTTTTCAAAAGGCCCTGACAGTGTGCAGATGTGTTTCCATGTATGGAGCTTGTTCCGGTCAAGCTGACCTGATAGGAATTTGTTGTTCTATATCTTGATGCATCAAATATCTGGGCACTCGACCAGAAAAATATTTTCAAGTGGAAACTACTGATAAGTCAATAACAACTTCTTATATGGAAGTCTGGGGGTATGGCCGGAGAACAGATCTTTGTAAAAAAAAAATAATCTACTAATGTGTGTGTGTGTGTGTGTTGGTATAGTGTAATGACCTTTATATAAGCAAGAGAGTATAAAAGTGAACAAGGCTATATTGAGAGAGGTCTTTTTCTTTAAGTCTTCGGGTGTCCAGCTGTTCAGCCTGCAAGTTTGTTCTTCAATAAACCCTGATTTTTTTTGCTGTCATCACATGTTTCAAGATCTGTTTTATTTAAACAGTTTAAAATTAAAATGTAGACTTGTATCACTATATTTTGATGCCCAACGTGGGGATTTTTCTTTTCATTTTGTCTTTTTATAGATATCTTTATGTTCAATAATCTCAATAAGATAGGGTTGACCCCAAACCTTAATCAGGTGTAGATGTACACCCAACAATTATTTTTATTAGTTTCATTAAGGTTTGTCATGTAATTCATCAAATATTTTGCTAACAGACAAACAACTATGGACACACCCAGACACAAGAATAAATATTATTGGCCTTTTCTGCTGTGGATGTCCAGGAGATACAATTAACAAATCTAATATAATTTCTAGGTTTGCAATTAAAACGATCTTCAAACAAAATCTGATCCAGTACAGTGAGAGGATTTAAGATTGTATCATTTAAAACAAGCAGAAGTCTTGATGTTGTGCATTCTGGATGTGGAGCTGCCGAGTCTCCATTCGAGTTTTCAATCAAATTTTAAAAATGTCTGTTTTTAAAACCTTCAACATGAAAACAAATAAGTTTTTAGCCATAAAGCTGCTTTTGTTTTATGAAAAAAATATGTGGAGGATAGATGGATCTTAGAGGTGTGCAGGAGGTTTACAGATCCATTTAAAATTCAACCAAAAATTATATTTTATTCAATTTTGTTTGGTGTTTTTGTGTTTTCTATCTGTTCACAGACTGCTTTAACACCGGAATTTCTCAGCCTTGAGATCAATAAATTTCATCCATCCATGCATCCAAAGGAAAAAATAAGCCACATTATCAGATAAATCAATAAGACAACAGTTAAACCAAGTGAAATTCGTCTTTTGCAGACCGTTATTCTCTGTATAAAACATCTATGAATCAGTTTGGTTTTCAAATCCTACAGCCTGGACTGAATTGCTGTGATTGCAAAATTTAACTCGGCTTCAAACTTCAGCTATTTTCACACTTTCCATCTGTTTTGCATTTGAGTTGGACTAAAAGAGCGTTAAAAACTCTTTAGTCTGCAGAGACGGTCTCTCACAGTCACGTCCATGTTCAGATACACGCTAAAGATTTCTGATCACACACTGAGCTGACCATCTGCTGTCAGAGCGACTGCAGAGACCCCCAAAGGACGTCAGAGGACGTGTTTGTCATGACTCACAGCTCAGCAGCCGGGAGCTGATGCAACACGGAGAGCAAGAAAATGGTCCATTTTAACCAGGATGCTAACTATTTTTCATATTCTGACTTTTCATTTTAGTGAAACATGAATACATGAGCACAGGGGGGAAGTCAGCTGTTCAAAGATGTCAGCAGCATCATGATTTCATCAGAGTGAGTCCTGAGCAGGAGGAGCGTGGCCTCTGGAGAACTCACTTTAAAACCTTTCAACTGCATCTCACACAGACACGTGTTTTTCTTTATTTGAATCAGGCTTCCTGACCTTTGGGCTGCGTGAGGAACATCATAATTGGCTTCGCTTAGAAAAGCAACTCTGATTTAGATTTCTAAAGCTCTTTCAACAGAGCTGTGTGTGAAAAAAGTGGTGCTTTTCATATTTGTTGAACAATCATTCATTTCCAGACAGAGATGAAACTTGTGTGTGTGTTTTATAACCGCTGTGGAAAATGAGCTGAAGATTTTTTTTGTTTAGTTTTACTACAATTTTTTTTTATGTACTATTATACTAATATCTCAAATCTGCCTGTAAGAAGATAGATTATAACAAGAATGAAAAGAAGTCGTTCAGCAATATTTGCTTCAATAACTAGTGGAAGGGCATTAATATCTATATTGTATTATGAGACAAGAAATGTCTAGAAAAGGAGATAACCACAAATTAAAATCAGATGTACTTAAAGTGTACAATTGATGACACCAAAGAACTAAAAACGCAAAGAAAACAACCTAACACAGTTTAACTACTATTTTTATACCATAACTACATCTCTAAAATAAAGTTAGTTTCCTAGAAATGCTAAGTAAGGTAAAATTAACTATCAGCAGCTCAAAGTGAGGTATCTGAAAACCTTTGTTGTTCCAGTGCTGTTGCTTTGACCTGTGTGTGGTTAACCTTAGAGAAATAATTATTTATCAAAGTTTGAATGTTATTCATTAAAATATACAGCATTTGAATTCATCACAACTGAACTACTGTTAAAAAACAGGAATATTGTTTAATCTCAAGCAGCATCACCTAACAATGAATTGGCATGGAAAAGTTAAAAGACAACTTAAAACAAAAATATCCAGTTGGTCTACACATTAAAGAACTTATCTCTTTCAAGTCTTAAATTTTATAACCCTGATGTTTGAAATAATAACAGGAAATAAAATGTCCCAAAAAAATCAGCTTTGTTTATGTGAATCTTTTTTATAACGCTGCAATGAACGTTATTTCACAACCAAAACCTGTATAACCGGACCACTTTTACAAAGTACACAATGTTATTATTATTTTTATTTTTTTTATGTTCTGTCTTGAAAGTGGAAATCGGAAATGTATGTGCCATTAAATTAAATTTGGTAGAAAACGTCATTATTGGTATTTTCGACCACGTAATCTTTTACACTATAATTTTGACTTATCAAAACAATAAAGCAATATTTTTATATGTAATAGTTACTAATGTTGCCGTGGGTATCAATCTGTAATAATAATAATTAAAAAAGTTACAATACCTGCTAATTGCTTTAATCAAAAACACCTGCTGTTGTATCAACACATAAAAGTCGTTTAAAGAAATAAAATGTTTTATACTGCCATCTAGTGGTCATAAAGTAGTATTACTAAAGTCAGGATTGTTCTCTTTGAAATAAAAATGTTTCCGGTAATTTCTTTCAAAATAAAAGTTAATTGGCGTGGGTGGGGGAGGGGTCATAAACTGTAATAAAAGCTTTGCAGAATATTTAAGAATAAAATAATTGATAAGTAAACAAATTACTTTTATTTTAAAGGTACATAATTCTAAATAATAATTATTGTGAATAATTTGGAACGTTACGTCAGTTTCGTTAGCGATACGTAGACGGAACTTCCTGCTTTCCGCATTTCGTCACTTCCTCTCACACCGGCCCTTGGTCCGGTTTTGCATCGTTGTTAGAACCGTCTGGATTTAAAGATTCAGCTGAAGGTTGCATCGTTTACAGTAAGCTTACAGCAAAGTATGTACAGTTGTGTGAAAAATGGTCGCATTTCTTAGTGTTATGAGGGACGTTTTAGAGAAACTTCTGAAGGATTTTGAAGCTTTCCGGCTAGTTAGCTTAGCTTCTGTAGCGGGCCACCTGGCAGGATGACCCGCCTCAGCCGAGGCCACCGTCAGACAAAATACTAAAAAAAAGACATGAAAACTTGTCTGTTTTGTTTTCCCAGTCAAATTAAAAATTAATGAACATTGTTTTTTCTGAAAACTGACGTAGACGCAAGTTTTCAAATGCTTTTAGTCTTAAATCCTGTGAAAGTAAGAAGTAGATAAAATCAAGACGAGTTCTGAGACTCCAAACTGAAAAAAAAAAAAACATGGACTGTGAAGTACCAATTTAAACAATCTGTATGAGTTGTATACTTTTTCCCAATTTATTATTAAATTGCAGTTTTTGTTGACTAACAAGGCAAACCCACTTTAAACTGACCACTTAAAATAATGCAACCTACCTCTTATGCTAATTGTTTTATTGACTATCAATAATTAAAAGTAACACTTAAATGTTTGCGATTGTACCATAATGTAATGTAGGGTTCAATGATGATTAGCCCACTGCGCAATCTGAGCAATGCATTATTGTTTTAGTGCGTTGCTGAAGAGATCAGTGCTGCTGTAACCTGAGACCCTTGTATAAAAGATAAACAGCCAGAACTGCTGCACTATGCTTCAACTTATTTGGGGAAAAAAGAACATTAATGTTTCCTTCCTTTTTCTACTTTTACTGTAGGTCATGGCAAAGTTTCACGCCCCTGTAATCCAGGACAACCCGTCTGGATGGGGTCCGTGTGCAGTTCCAGAGAAGTTTAAAGATATGCCCTACCAGCCTTTTAGCAAGGGAGACCGTCTGGGAAAGGTTTGTTCTCACTTAAGTTCGCCAATAAAATCACCTAGTTTTATTTTATTTTTTCCTCCCTAACATGTGTTTTTGGTCCATCAGGTTGCTGACTGGACCGGAGCAACTTACCAAGACAAGAGATACACAAGTGAGTGAGACAGATGTCTGAAATGTAGCTCCTTGGTGAACTTATTTAGGCTCAGGTTGTTTGGATTTACCTTACCTAAAATATGTTATCAAAATAAATGTAACTCAAAAGGTGCACTGCACAGCATTTATATCTCTGTCCTGTTTTTGTTTTCAGATAAGTATTCCTCTCAGTTTGGAGGTGGTAGTCAGTATGCCTACTTTCACGAGGAGGATGAGACGAGCTTTCAGCTGGTGGACACTGCCAAGACCCAGAAAACTGCCTACCAGAGGAACAGGATGAGGTTTGCTCAGGTAGAGCAGATTGTCAAAGAGTTTAATTTAGGCATGAGTATCGTAGCTTTTATCATCAATAACAGGATGGGGTTTGTTTCCACAGAGGAACCTAAGGAGAGACAAGGACCGTAGGAACTTGACTCAGTTCAACTTGCAGACGCTTCCAAAGAGCGCCAAGCAGAAGGAGAGGTGAGATTCTCAATCTGAGTCTAACAAAGAATCCCAGCTGGAAATAATATCTGCACTTTTTAATCCGTAAAGGTTTGGATTTAATCCACCAGTAAGCATTTTGTCTTTTCAGGGATCGCATGCGTCTGCAGAAGAAGTTCCAGAAGCAGTTTGGTGTCCGTCAGAAATGGGACCAGAAGTCTCAGGTATTTCTCACCTGAGAAATTAGAGCTGCATTCTGTGATATTATAATTTGCAAATCAAACAAGACTGAACAGTAAAAATCAATTAAAGCTATTAATAAAGTATTTTTAGTGTTAGTTTAATAAAATAATCGTGATAACTTCATTTAAATTCAAACTTTTCAAAGGTGGGTAAACCCAGCTGAATACATGTAAATATTTTAAATGCTTAAACTGTGGTAACACTACAGGTTACATGTTTATATTTTTATTTATTTGTAAATATTAAAAACTTATAGGAGCAGAAGCTTTCACTGCAGTTTAAACATTAAAGTCAGCTTTTTCTCTGGTTTACATAAAACAGATTAAGCACTGGCAGAGAACTACAAAGTTTATGTACCATTTATGACCACTAGATGGTGCTGCATCCCACACATCCATTTTACTCCCTTCAAACTTTTGTATTCTGGTAATAGTTTGTTTGAGAATTCTTTCTTATTGACTTGATGCACCTCCAGGCCCAGCTGAAGCCCAGAGACTCCTCTGTGGAGGTTAGGAGTGATTGGGAGGTGAAGGAGGAGATGGACTTCCCCAGGCTGATGAAGATGAGATATATGGAGGTTGCTGACCCTGTTGACATGTAGGTGAAGCTGAATGCGTTATTAGAGGAAAATATGAACAATAGTAAAGATTCTTTCTTCGTTCTTGCAGCGAGTGTTGTGGTGCTTTGGAGTACTACGATAAAGCTTTTGATCGGATCACCACCCGCAACGAAAAGCAGCTGAAAAGCATCAAGAGGATCTTCCATACTGTTACCACCACTGATGACCCTGTCATCCGAAAGGTAGAGTCCTGTACAAAGTGGGCTCCTTTAGTGTTTCAGGGGTTGGGGCCAAAGGTTAAATTTTTTTTTGTTGTTTTTTCTCCAGCTGGCGAAGACGCAGGGTAACGTGTTTGCCACTGATGCCATCCTTGCCACGCTGATGTGCTGCACGCGCTCGGTCAACTCCTGGGACATCATTGTGCAGAGAGTCGGCAACAAGCTGTTTTTTGACAAGAGGGACAGCTCTGACTTTGGTGAGGCATTAGAAACTGCTTTTACAAACACATTTGACACCAACAGGCTGTTCAGACCTGTCAGCAGTCAGTTTAGCTGCAAGTGGTCAGCTCTGAGTGTGCCTTCATGCCTGACTGCTTTATATGCACCCCGAACTGTCAGTCCCCCCTCATGGTAATGCACAGGGCTGTCAGATCAGTGTGACAACAGAACCACTGACATGTAAAATTTACAGTACATTCAGACATCTGAATTGTATTATTGTTGACACTGATAAAGCTCGTCCATTTGTGTTGCATGTATGTTAAATTATCTTGTAATACGCTTAATTATGTACCTCTGCGTTAAAGCAACGAAAAGATTTTAACAATAAAACTTCATGGTGCGTTGTCTAATTATAAGGCAACATAAAGCTGCTCAAGACAGTTCTGTGTTTGGCACAACATAAATCTTGCTGTGACTACAACAGAGTCAATTACAATCAGAACAAATATTAAATTAAAGAAATAATCCATGTATGCAACACCCTGTAATCCTCTGCAGTAAATTATAGTCGCCTTTACATATAAACCTCATGACATCCAGGTAAAATATCAGCCGCCTGTGTGGGGTTACATCAGTGCATAAGGAGGTCCCATGAGTTGCTTTATCCCAAATGTAAACAGATAAAGGAGCATGTTGAGACATGTTGCATTTTTAAATCAGAAATTAGTCTGTATTTTTTCACCAATTGAACTAAATCTAATTGTTCCGGTTAGATTTGCTAACTGTGAGTGAGACGGCCAACGAGCCTCCGCAGGATGAGGGCAACTCCTTCAACTCTCCTCGTAACCTGGCGATGGAGGCAACGTACATCAACCACAACTTCAGCCAGCAGTGTTTACGAATGGTGAGATCCAATCCCATGTCTACTCCGTTCTGATTAGTGTTTCCTTTATTTAGTATTTGTATATTATTGTATTCAGTGTGGAGAGAGATACAAGTTCCCCAATCACAACCCTTTTGTGGAAGAAGACATGGACAAGAGCGAGGTGGCATCTGTAGCTTACAGGTCGGCTCTGTGTTCTGGCTCTGTTTCTTCACCAGCGTTCTGTTGTCACTGAATATAAAAACTGATAAACTGTCTTTGGGTTCAGGTACCGTCACTGGAAGCTGGGAGACGACATCGACCTGATCGTCCGCTGTGAGCACGATGGAGTGATGACCGGAGCTAACGGAGAAGTGTCCTTCATCAACGTCAAGACCCTCAACGAGTGGGACTCGAGGGTAAGAGGGCACAAGACAAAGAGTGGTTTTGATCTCCAGAAAGATGATTAGCAACCGTCCTGAAGATAAAAGGTTGTAAAATGAACTTGAAATGTTGTCAAATGTTGTTTCAGTTTACATATCGTCAGTTTGGATACACGTTGTTGAACTTCCACTAAAATAGCTACAGAAACTCCTTAGAGTTATTGGTTTGAGCTGCACCGCTTGAATCACAGTTGTCTCTTATTCACACTGTAAGATTATTAATCAGGTAGTCAGTGATGTTCTTTGACCTCTCCAAGCTGTGTTTGGAAAAAAGTCTTCACACCTCAACAGTTTTCACCTCTGCTGTGGTTCCACTCTATTTAATCAGAATTCAGTCAAATCTACTTTTAAAATTTTAATGATTTCCAGACTTTAGATTTGATGGTGCAGTTGAAATTGTGTTTACCGGATATCCGAGTTGTCTTTGCCGTGAATGTTGATTTAGCATTCACAATGTTTTCTCGTTTGTGCTTTATATGTTGTTTGGACTCTTAGTATTTTAAATATTTAACTTTATTTTGCAAATATTTTCCCCATAGAAACATATTGAGCCCTTTTCAATTGTTTTAAAAACATTGTTCAATTTAAATTCTGCTTCAGCAAAGTTGTTCTAGTTTAGGCTGTATACGCTACTTTTTGCTAGCATTTTGCTACTTTAAGCTAGCATTTTGCTACTTTTAGCTAGTTTTTGCTGCTTTTAGCTAACATTTTGCTGCTTTTAGCTAGCATTTTGCTACTTTTAGCTAGCTTTTGCTGCTTTTAGCTAACATTTTACTGCTTTGAGCTAGCATTTTGCTACTTTGAGCTAGCATTTTGCTACTTTTAGCTAGTTTTGCTGCTTTAAACTAACATTTTACTGCTTTGAGCTAGCATTTTGCTACTTTTGGGCTTATTAACTCAGTCATTAAGTGTTCAATCTGCATTTTCACAGGAAATGCTCTTTCTCCACTTTGATTTATTTTCACAGCGGTCAACCTGATTATGGAGTTTCTAAAATATAATCTGTGTTTTTGTTTTGTGCTCTTTCATCATTAGTATTGTAACGGAGTGGACTGGCGTCAGAAGCTGGACTCTCAGAGAGGAGCTGTTTTGGCCACTGAGCTGAAGAACAACAGCTACAAACTGGCTCGTTGGACCTGCTGCGCCATGTTGGCTGGATCCGAGTACCTCAAGCTGGGGTAAGTACCACCACCCAACAGTTACCGTTTGAAAGGTACCAGGGATGGATCAGAACTTTTGTGATTAATGAGCAACAATTCTGAGCAGACTGTGGGTTGTGTGTTCCTCAGGTACGTGTCTCGGTACCACGTGAAGGACTCTTCTCGCCACGTCATCCTGGGAACCCAGCAGTTCAAACCCAACGAGTTTGCCAGCCAGATAAATCTGAGCATGGAGAACGCGTGGGGAATCCTCCGCTGTGTGATCGATATCTGCCGCAAGCTGGACGAGGGCAAGTACCTGATCCTGAAGGACCCCAACAAGGTGAGTCACCGCAGGAACCACAGGTTCAGCTGTTGGAGCCGATGGGCTGATGTACTCCCATTTCCTTTAAACAGCAAGTAATTCGAGTGTACAGCCTGCCTGAAGGGACCTTCAGCTCTGATGAAGAGGAGGAGGAAGAGGACGAGGAAGAGGATGAGGAAGAAGAAGGTACATCATTTTGTCTTTTTGTTAAACCTTTAGGTTTTTTCATAGTTTTTTTTGTATGTACTGTTTGGTTCTACTGGTTAGCACATCGTAGATACAGTGAGGAAAATAAGTATTTGAACACCCTGCGACTTTGCAAGTTCCCCCACTTAGAAATCATGGAGGGGTCTGAATTTTTTATCTTAGGTGCATGTCCACTGTGAGAGACATAATCTAAAAGAAAAATCCGGAAATCACAATGTATGATTTTTTAAATAATTTATTTGTGTGTTACTGCTGAAAATAAGTATTTGAACACCTGTGAACATCAATGTTAATATTTGGTACAGTATCTTTGTTTGCAGTTACAGAGGTCAAAGGTTTCCTGTAGTGTTTCAGCAGGTTTGCACACACTGCAGCAGAGATTTTGGGCCATTCCTCCACACACATCTTCTCTAGATCAGCCAGGTTTCTGGGCTGTCACTGAGAAACAGAGTTTGAGCTCCCTCCAAATATTTTCTATAGGGTTTAGGTCTGGAGACTGGCTAGGCCACTCCAGAACCTTGATATGCTTCTTATGGAGCCACTCCTTGGTTCTCCTGGCTGTGTGCTTTGGGTCATTGTCATGTTGGAAGACCCAGCCATGACTCATCTTCAATGTTCTAACTGAGGGAAGGAGGTTGTTCCCCAAAATCTCTCACTACATGGCCCCGGTCATCCTCTCCTTAATACAGTGCAGTCATCCTGTCTCTTGTGCAGAAAAACACCCCCAAAGCATGATGCTTCCACCCCCATGCTTCACAGTAGGGATGGTGTTTTTGGGAATGTACTCATCATTCTTCGTCCTCCAAATACGGCGAGTGGAATTAAGACCAAAAAGTTCTATTTTGGTCTCATCGGACCACAGAACTTTCTCCCATGACTCCTCTGGATCATCCAAATGGTCATGGTCAAACTTAAGACGGGCCTGGACGTGTGCTGATTTAAGCAGGGGAACCTTCCGTGCCATGCGTGATTTTAAACTATGACGTCTTAGTGTATTACCCACAGTAACCATGGAAACAGTGGTGCCAGCTCTCTTCAGGTCATTGACCAGCTCCTCCCATGTAGTTCTGGGCTGATTCCTCACCTTTCTTAGGATCATTGATACGCCACGAGGTGAGATCTTGCATGGAGCCCCAGTCCGAGGGAGATTGACAGTCATGTTTAGCTTCTTCCATTTTCTAATAGTTGCTCCAACAGTTGATCTTTTTTCACCAAGCTGCTTGGCAGTTGCCTCGTAGCCCTTTTCAGCCTTGTGGAGGTCTACAATTTTGTCTCTTGTGTCTTTGGACAGCTGATATAAAAATATGTTTTATAAGGTGTGAAGTTGCCCTTATGCCAATTCAAACATATATATTTTGTGTGTGTTACTTATTCAGAATTAAATGTCTAAAATTGCCATAAAAGCAAGGGTGGAATGATATAGAAATTATTATTTTAATGCTTTTATGCCAATCTAGACCTATATTACACTTATTTAAACACACTTATACAACGTGTTATTCACATATTAGGGATTGTACTTTGTTTAACATGTCACAGAGACAAAGGGGGGAATGATTTATGTTGCCTTTGTTAATATTTGGGACATTCTTTGATGGTTTGCAGAGGGATGGAGGAGTGCGTATTTCCTCTTAGGAAGTTTAAGGAGTATTTCTAACTTCAGGGTCTTGGCCCGCCTTGAGGTCACCGTGCTCCTTATTTGTAATAAATCACCAGCTCTTCATCCGTTGTTCTGGAAACCATCAAACTTGTTTTTGAATGCTCTCACGCGATCCGGTCAGGGAAATGGTATAAAGGAAGTGTGACAGGCAACTTAATTTTTAGAAGTCTTGCTCTGGACCAGCGCGGGTGCCAGGCAGTGTGATTGAGTTCCTGTCATTGGATCGAAAGGCTTCCCGATCATTTTGTCACGGTGAGGGATACTCATATCAATTTGTGTGTTAAGAGTGTACATGACTCTTTTGCTTGGCTGTTATTTCTTGTGGCAGATTAATAAATGACAAATATTATTCTAGCAAGTTACAGTCTGTGTGTGTGTCATTTTTTCCTTCGTCTGAATAATATGTGCCGATCGTTCACGAACCTTTGATAAAGAATTTCATAATACAACAGCTCTTTGGTCTTAGCCATGTTAGTAGTTGGAGTCTTACTGATTGTGTGGGGTGGACCGGTGTCTTTATGCAGCTACCAACCTCAAACAGGTGCTTCTAATTTAGAATAATAAGTGGAGTGGAGGTGGACATTATAGAGGAGGACTAACAGGTCTTTGAGGGCCAGAACTGTTGCTGATTGGCAGGTGTTCAAATACTTATTTTCAGCAGTAACACACAAATTAATTATTTAAAAAAATCATACATTGTGATTTCCGGATTTTTCTTTTAGATTATGTCTCTCACAGTGGACATGCACCTAAGATAAAAAATTCAGACCCCTCCATGATTTCTAAGTGGGAGAACTTGCAAAGTCGCAGGGTGTTCAAATACTTATTTTCCTCACTGTACAGCTTTCAAGTTCAAAGTGGAAAACATGCAGCTTAACTGATATATATATATATATATATATATATATATATATATATATATTGCCATCAGAAGTCACATGAGTAGTTCAGTTTGTTAGCTTGTTAGCTGATGGCATTTATTTTTAGTAGCAAACAGCAGAACTCGAAGCCTTTCTTCAAATTTGTGATTAGAAAACTGAGTCCAGAGAGAAATGTAGTTTCTTAAACTGCTAACAACTTTATTCAACATAAATCCATTCTCTGTTCAGTGGGTATAAGTGGTTATGAATAAATGATAAACTTTAACGATGAAGTGGTTATTTTAATCCGATTTAAAACACATTTTATATTTGCCAGTAAAAATATTGCATTTTGGTTCCTAAATTGCCTCAAATGTTTTAAATGAGTAGATTTTTAGGGCTTTGTTTAAACACGTACCTTTGAACTGAACATTTGAATACAATTAGATCAAATCTGTTTCTTTTGCAGGGATTATACATATTTATTGAAAATCACCGTATTGTTCTGTTTGACTGATTTCTTGTCCTTGTCTTTTTAGATGAAGAGAACTGAAGTGTGGAATTGGCTTCAGTGACCAAATCAGTCTTCATCATACAGATAAAAACAAGTTAAATCCTTTTGACCATCAATAAAGACGACACATTGGACAAAAATTTCTACTTGTTGTTTATTCTGTACTGAAATAGAAAATAGTTTTTGGATTTTTTCTTTTGGGTCATAAAAACAGTTAAGAATTAATTTACTGAAGATATATTGTTACAGATCTGAGCGCTCATTGTAGGAGCTGCTGTGGCTTCTCTGCTCAACTCATGAGTGAAGTGATTTCGACTCAGTCTGATTTATTATGAACCCAACTTATTTATCCCACGTTGCAAACAGGAGTTGCAGAAATGCTACATATACACATTAGGTTGCTGTAACTATTATTGTGACAAAAGCTCACTCTTCTTTATGGGCTTAAAGTTAGATTGTTCTACAAACCTAAATTACAACGTCACTGGTTTGTTTGAAAAATAAAAACTAAATCAACCGGAAAAGGGTGGATCATTCTCTTCAGATCGAGGGTGAGGTTCTGCCTCAACTGGAAGAGTTAAATTATTTCTGGGTTTTGTTCACGAGCGAGGGAATAATGGAGTGTGAGATTGACAGATTGGTACAGCATCTGCAGTATTGCGGGCTTTGTACTGGTCCTTTGTGGTGAAGAGAGAGCTGAGCTGTAAGGCAAAGCTCTCCATTTACCGGTCAGTCTATGTTCCTCCCCTCACCTATGGTAAGGATGCCCCCTGGACACCTCCCTAGGGAGGTGCTTTGGGCATGTCCGACTGGGAGGAGACGCCGGGGAAGACCCAGGAAACACTGGAGAGGCTACATCTCTCGGTTAGCCTGGGAACGCCATGGGGTCCTTCAAGAAGAGGTGGTTGAGGAAAGAGATCTCTGGGCTTCACTGCTCAAGCTGCTGCCCCCACGACCCGACTGGAATAAGCGGAAGATGATGGATGGATAAAAACTAAATCTTTACTGCTTTTTGGTTTCACTAAGAAGGAAACCTTCGTATCTGAAGGCTTTCAAATTAGCAAAAAGTTTTTATTTGGAAAATTGGACTATTTACATTTGTCATCCTTGCAGTGAGTTTAGATCCTTTCTATAATAAGTGGATAGTTGAACACTTTATAAGTATTGTCAGCATGGCATATGAAGAAATGTAAAAATGTAATTCCATGAGATGTGATTGTTGATTATGGACTTAAAGTGAAGATTTGCCGCAGTCTATTGTAATTTGAATTATAATTGCACTGAAGTGGATTGTTGCAAATTAAATTTGATTCAGACTAAAAAAAAAAAGTAGAATGAATTAGATTTTCATGAATAATGAATGAAACCCGCTTATTTTTTTGTAGAAAAAAATAACTTGTTTAAAAGTGAGAGTCAAGGTGTTTCCTGATGTCTTTGGCGGATGCTGGCAGTATTTAAGTCCAAGACTGAGGTGCAGCTGCACAGGTTTTTACATGAAAACTGGATTTTACAAGTGTGTGTTGTGCAGTTAGAAGAAAAAAAGGAAAACACTGGGCGTTCTATTTTGGTAATTTAAGGATTACGTTTTTCACTCATTCATTACTCCAGATCATCGTTGTGCACCACAGTTTTACCCTTCAGGGTAGCTCCCTGGACTGACATCCATATGTGGGTAGAAAAGGTAAAACACCCACACCTGCTTCCACCCTCATTTGCCCCACTCTGGGCCCTTGAGCAAGACCCTTAACCCCCACCATCTGCCCCCCGGGCGCCCTAGATGGCAGCTCCCTGATCCACACAGAGGGCTGTGGTAGCTCGCTGGTCTGTGGTTGTGTCAGGAAGGACGTCCGGCGTATAAACAATCAAATCTCCGTGCGAGTTAGTTGGCTGTAACAATTCCTGAGAAGGGAGCAGCTGAAAGAAGAATATCTAGAAAATTATTTTGTTTTTGTTCCACTAAACTAGTATAAAGTAATGATATCCCAGGACACACCCGTCTCTTCTCTGATTGGATTGTTAAATTTGTGATTTACAGGGCGTTGACCAATCAGCTGAGAGGAATTAAACTAGTCAAAATTCAAACTTATAAAATGAAACTCGCAGGAATAAATTTACATAGTTTTTTTTAAACAATTGAAGACTAAAAAAATATAAAATCAAAGTGCAGTCCATAACTAATCTGACCTCAGCCACTTTATGTTGACTCATCCAACAAACATCCAATCAAAAAAAAAAAAATGTTTTAAATGTGACTCACCGTCACAATCCAGGAAATGTCTCAGACCTTATCAGAATGAAGCTGCACCGGTTTATTAATTTTTAACTTTTATAATCGGATTGTTTTGAAAACAAATTACAGTATACAAGTGCAAAACGGACGGAGTGTAAAAATAAAAAAATATATATCACTGTGTCTGATAGAGATCCTAAATAAAAGGAAAATTCCACATTTGGTAAATATTTTCTACTCACATCTCAGCATATGTACTCTTGGAAATCAACAAGCTAAATGTAAGTAAATATTAAGTGATTACAATAATTTCATTGCATTTTGATGCAATCATATCAGTTCAGATACCCCCATGAAAATACAGTTATTATATTTATATATATGTATGTATATGTAAGTATATGTATGTGTGTGTATATATATATATATATATATATATAT
>NC_056512.1:40469816-40495691 GCF_014905685.2 Nematolebias whitei
TATAGATATGTAGATATATATAGTATTAATATCATTATAACAATTATTAGTTTTATTGTTTTGATTTATTTATCTATGTAATAAATAACTTGTTTAACTAACTAATAAATATCTTGTTTTTTAAGTCCAGATGAGTGTTTAAAAGAACAGAAATTTGAGCGACTCATGACCGAAAGTGGAGCTAAACAGGTTAGTCTTGTTACACCAGGCTCCTCAAGCTGCTGTTTGTACAAATCTGCTTATTTATAACGTTGCAACATGTTTCTACTCCTTCTCTTTTTAAAGCTGAAGACGGAACAAGGCCATGTGGAGACGACAATATGTCTGAGAAAAGGTTGAAAAAAAATCTATCTAATCTGTCTGTCTGGATCTATCTATCTTTTAATTTAATTATCAGTGATGATAACAAAATGGAATGTTAAATATCTAAAATATCAGGAATAATATTTGTTGAACTAATTTAAATATATCACATATTATATTATATTATAATGTATGTGCATGTCGTGTTCATGTTTTTGCTGTTTTTAAACCAGTTGTCTGTTTAAAAGGGGCGGCTGTGGCTGAGTGGTTCGAGCAGTCGTCCTCCAATGCAAGAGTTGGGGGTTCGAATCCACCAGCAGTCACATGCCGAAGTGTCCCTGGGCAAGACGCTGAACCCCTAGTTGCCTCCGATGTTTGTCCCATTGGTTTATGAATGTGATAAAGCACTGATTAGTCTCTTTAGAATGATTTGTTCAATTAGCTTTGTAGAGATCTAGTATAGAGCTGTATGAATGGGTAAATGAGGCACAGATTGTGTTGTAAAGCGCTTTGAGTATCTCAATAAGATAGAAAGGCGCTATATAAGTACAGTCCATTTACCATTTTGTGGGTTCTGCATCAGGCATCTGATTTTGTATAGAAACTCTTAAAAAAGCCACTAAAAACGTACCTGTCTGCACCAAACAACTTCTAGTTGTTAGAAATCAAAATCATGCATAGTTTAATTTATGTGTATTTCTTTTAGTTTTAAAGTAGTTTTACTATCTCTTACAGACTGTAATCATTTAAATTTGTGCGAACGTATTATTTTGTAGATGCAAATATTCTGACGTTGTCGTTTTACAGAGAGGAACTGCAGGAGGCCTTGAGTCGGTACGTCACCGACACTCTCGCTTACATCTCTACAGTCAGAGAGTTCTGTTCAAACTTCCCTCGGTGGAAAAAATGGAGGGAGGAAGAGTTGGACAAGATGAAGGACATCAGAGAGGTACATGACAAAATCGACCTCACTTTCAGCCATGTTGCCCAATCAGACACGAAAGGAAAGGCGTTAAAGGAATTTTTGAGGAGCAAGTTCCAGATGAAGGCAGACAGCAGAACTGCAGAGCTGGAGAATGAGCTGACTGTAGTGTTGAAGGGTGTGATGGACGGGCTGGAGGAGCTCCACACCTTCCTGGATGCTGTGGAGGAGCTGGCGGTCACCTCGCCGCACGTGTTTATAAAGAATCGGATGTTACACCTGCCTGAAGACGTCGGCTTCAGTGACGTTCAGGCTGTCGTCACCGCTGCACAGCAGATCTGTCCTCTCCTCCTGGTGTTTAAAAGAGACGCAAGCGCCTTCTTCCTCCCCAAACTTCAGAATGTCCAGGTGCTGGAGTACATGCTGAAAAAATATACAGAGACCACCAAGAAGATCTGTGAAAAGCTTCACAAAAGGTAATAAATATTGTTCTTGACAGGCACATGTTTAACAGGAGAATAAGAACTCGTAGGACGCAAGAAGTCAACGTGTCTTTCGCAGTTTCTTCAGTGACCTGGAAACGGCAACAGAAACTACTGGTACTGCTGAGTTTGATGAAGCTTTCTGTGAAAATGACAAACAAAAGATGGACGATCACATCAAGCAACTGGACAAGATCAGGTAAGTTTGATCTGCATTTTATAGTAACTGTCAGTATAACATGTTAATTAAAATAAATGAACATCCTATTAGTATTCACAGATTTTTTTAAATTGTCATACCAGCTCACATTTGCGTGTTTGAGGTATGAAATTTGGATGAAGCTGAATTAAGTGAATTAAGAAACTGTTTCCGAGCCTGGTGGTCTTGCTCTGAATGCTCCTCAGCAGCCTGCTTGAGGGGAGGGGCGGGAACAGACTGTGTGCAGGATGAGTGGAGTCCTTCATGATGCGGAGCACCCTCCCCCTGCATCGTGAAGCGTAGAGGTCTAAGGTGGTGGGAAGGCTGCTCCCCACAGTCTTGTGTGCAGCCTTCACCACCCTCTGCAGAGCCGTCCTCTCAGCAGCAGTGCAGCTGCCGTGCCACACAATGATGCAGGTGCAGAGAACGCTCTCCACCACACAGCGATAGAAGCTCCTCAGGACAAAGCTCCCAACTCCAGCTCGCTGCAGCTTCCTGAGGAAGAAGAGACGCTGGTGGGCCTTCTTAACCAGACAGGAAGTGTTGGCTCTCCAGGTGAGGTCACTGGATATATGCACCCACAGGTACCTGTAGCAGAAGACTACCTCCACAGCTGCTCCTCCGATGTGTAGGGGATGAAGTCCCTTCTGAAATCCACCACCATCTCCTTGGTCTTCTTCACATTGATACAGAGATTTTTATCTCTGCACCACTGCACCAGGTGTTCTGCCTCCTCTCTGTATTTGGACTCGTCATTGTTTGTGATGCGTCCCACTATTGGTTTGATTTGTTTGATCAAATTAATGTGTGGATTAATACGTGACTTCCATGAACGACACTTGTCACAAGTTTAGCCATGGAAGGGGTTGGTGAGTTTAAACTTTGATTTGTGTGGAGCAGAGTTTTCTGGCTGCTATTGATGCCACGAGAGGCGGGCTGTGATGTAATTGCCTCTGTTTGTGACTGTGTGTGAGCAAAAGAAGATGACAGAGAAGGTTCTAGTCAGGTTGGCGTGACAAAGAAAGATGCAGAGATATGGTGAGATGGAGGCGGAGGATAAACTGTGGCAACCCCAAACAGGATCAGCCAAAAAAGAAGTAAACGTAGCACTCCTTACATTTGTAATTTCACTTGTCCTCAACAGTTTTTTTTCTCTTCATCAGGATGGATGCAGACTTCCGGATGGCGTTCTTGTTCCAGAAATCCTCCTCTTCTGATTTCATTAAGGAGTTTAAGGAGCGACAGCCCAGGATGTTGGCGTTTCTCACTGAGCTGGAGGAGCATGCTGCTCAGTTGGACAGGATGAGTAAAGGAGCAAAGATCTCCAGCGTTGCAGGCAGTTCAGTGGGAGCAGTGGGAGGGTTGCTCTCCATTGTTGGCTTGGCTTTAATTCCAATTACAGCAGGGCTGTCTCTGACGCTGACGATGGCCGGTGTCGGACTGGGAATCACCAGCGGAGTCAACAACATCGTCACCACAGCCACAAATGTTGGCGTTAATCACACACATCAGAAAAAGGCCAACGATGTTTTCTTAAATTTCATGGAGGACGTCCAGAGCATCCAAGACCGTTTGGAAGAAAAGACCGATCAACTGGCAGCCAATGTGGAGCCGAGTGAGATCGACGTGGCCGTGGGAGTCGGCGTGATTGCTTCTAATATGGGGACAGTTGGAAGAGATATCAACTCTATGACTGGTGCTGCCCCTGCTTTAAATGTTTTACAAACTGAGAAAGTTATCAGAAGTGCTGTTAAAGTAGTAGCTCATGAAGGAGGAGCATTACAGAACGTACCCCAGGTGTTGGATGGTCCAGATCTCAGCCAGGCAGCAGTTAACGGGTCCCTCACCGCCTCTCATGGAGCCAGAAGTTTATTTTTTGCAGCCAATGCTCTCTTCGTCGGCATGGATGTCTTCTTCATCACTAAGGACAGCATGAGTCTGGCCAAAGGCTGCGAGACTAAAGTCTCAAAGCTCATCAGAGCCAGAGCTGCTCTGTGGCTCTCAGAGATCGAGTCATGGGAGAAGATCTGCGACGCTTTGTGTGAAAGTAAACTGTCCAAAGAAGAAAACGGAGCAGTCCTCGAGAAGTCGTTTTATTCAAAGAGGAAGCTCTAGATATGCGATGAGTGTGTCCGAGCGGACAATTTACCAAGTATAAAAGTTATTTTAAAAAGTTTGAGCTGTATATTTAGTGTTTTATGTTTGCTGAAAAGCATATTTCAGGAGTGAAATAAGAAAAAACTTTGACATTTTCGACGAGATTGAATGTGTTTAATTGCTAATAATCTCTTATGGTTTAGTGTTGATGTTGCCTTCAGGTTCAGGCCTCCCTTTAAACAGCTCTGTGATCTGAATTTGATTTGGTTAAATAAAGAATAATAACAAATAATTTTATCAGTGTGCTTTTTTAATATTTGTTTATTAAGATGTCAGAGAATTAATTTACTTTAAATGGGAAAACGTACACACACAAAAACAACTGCAGGGTTTACTTTGATAACTCAGCTGCTGAGTTATTTTTTTTTTTTTTTACCAAAACTTGGTGATTCAGAGATGAGCTGCGTCACTTTTCACAGTTCATCAGTTCAGGCCAGAATGGACCAGACTGGATCTCTGATGTAATAAGTAAATCTAAAACAGTAAAAAGTAACTTAACCTAGTTTGTGTTGCTAATAACTTTAATTTGCACTAAACCCTGAGTTTGATTTCCTAAACTAAAACGGTTCAAGCTACCCGATGCTAACTGCAATTGGGGCCAGCGAGCACCATCCCACGCTGTAATTACATAAGGTTTCGATTTTTAATCAACTTTTAGTAGCTCCAGTTCAACAGATTAATGATTTTTAAACTAATTTTTGAGTAGAAAACTTAAGCCAAAGGTAAAACTATGCAGGGTTGTCTTGGTCCACAGCTGACCCAGTGCTGGTGACATGTTGGGTTGTTTTTAGCCCAGCAGTTTTAACTGTGTCCATTATCAGTAGATACTTTTCAGATAAAAGGTGATTCTGAAAGAACGTGTTTAGCTTTGCCTTGAGATCCTGTTCAGGTCTGAAGACGAGGCGAAGTCCAGCTCGCACCGAGATCGAGCTCAACTTTTTAAAGATGATCTGGTCCGTGATTCCAGGCTTGAGACAAAACCCACACTGCTCCTCCTGAGTCTGACGATCGGTCGGAGCCGCTCTGGTTTGAATACTTTTGAATAAATACGTCACAGGTTGTTTGTTTGTTTGATGTGTGTTTGCAGCACGAGTCGGTGGAGAAGACGGCTTTACTGAAGGTTGGCCTCACATTTAAGAGGCGGTTTGGTTCACTTAACACCGAGGCTGAATTTATTTAATTAAAGAAACTCTTTAAAAAATATCTACCGAATGAAGAGACCGAATTTGTCTTGTAAAATTTTATTACAAAAATAATCTAAATCACAATAAAACAATCACCAACACAAAATGACTAATACTAAAGCATTTGGACAACAATATTTTAAAGAAATTATCGTTAATTCCGTCATGATTTATTGATTTAACAAGGTAAAGCAATAATTAATCATTAAATAAGGTATGAGGTCATGATTCTCATCTAAATCTAAAAGAACATCGTTGGACAGGAGATCTTATTTAGGTTTTTGTTGCAGGAATTTTGGCAATTTATTCTGATAGTCCACTTTAGAATTTGGTAGAAAAGAGGTTGTTAATTTGGTCACGTGAGGATGAAATATGTTTCAGCTGAAATCGATCAACCAGAACCAAAACTGTTTTGTCATCAGTCCTTTACTGATCGAGGCTGGAAATACAGTCGGCTCTCGTTCTTTCTTTTGGGGTCATTAGAGGCTGATCCGGACTCCAACACTCCAAATTACAGCTCAGGGATCCTGGTTGGATCAGTCCCTCATCCAAGATAACCAGAGGTGGGTCAAAGGTCACACCACCAGGAAGCAGCTGATAAAAGAGCTGGCGAGTGATAGGCAACCCCCTCTCCGTCAGCTTATCTCAAAGCTGTAAAAGTACATTTCTATATTTAACCATCCTTCTGTTTGGCTGGAAAATAAATGTTGTTCTCTTTTGCTCAGGTTTACAACCTATAGATGAAGTGAACGAGGGAAGACGGACACCTGAACACACACTGGAAACACTCGGCACATTCCAGCTCGTTATCAGTTTCAACGTCTGTTTTGGAAACCGTTTAAATTGTTAGTTTCCTGTAACACGACAGTTTCACTCTGTCCAACGACTTGCAGCTGAGTGCAGCTCGTTTGTCTTAAAGCGGAGCAACAGAATGTGTTAAAGCATTTCAATAATCTCATTAAATAAATGCAAATGATCAACCGTCAATATTGTTGTTTCAAAAGATCTTATAACCAAACAGAATTTCACACGGAAATTATGTGCGTGTCATTTTAAAGCCTGAAGAATGAATCAGTCAGAGCTGATGTAAAAACAATCAAAAATTATTTTAAAGAGAGCACAGTCTGAAATATGATTCAGGTCAGAGGTCACCAAAAAGATGATAATCTTCACAAGTCCATCAGCAGAGTCAAAAAGGTGTTCGTTAATGTAATAACTGTATAAATTGCACATTAAAAGGATCATTACTGTAAAATAGAATGAGAACGGTTAAAAAAAAAGAAACATTATCTGCAACAAGATATTGTTACTGATTTGCAGCAGCGCAAACTAGAAGCTCATATTAAATGTTTGTTAAACACAGAACTGGTCCCTGTATTCTATAATTATACTTGATTGATTTACAAAGCATTAAAAATATATATATATATGTTGCATTTTTTTATGTTTACATAAAAGGCAGTGATCTCGGCTCAACTAATATTTTTGTAATTATGTGATTTTTATGATGAGAATTTTGTACAATCTATTGATTAAATCTGTTGTGAAACGGGGTTGATGTTTATGTCAAGAAATATGTACAAATACTACCAGGGAAATTTATGTTCAGTTGAATAAATCAGTGGAGTTTAAGTCTATTGATCAAAATCTCAAAGCTCCATTTAACTGATTATTGCCATTAACAGGGACGTTTTCTGTGCAGTTTGATTTTTTTAATTTTGTGATTCGTTGTCGTTTCTGCATAAATGTGATATTACTGTGCCACGCACATCTTTTTAACAATCTGTTTTTCATCCACTGCATCAGAATAAACTTCCTCCTCCTCTTCTTCCAGTTTCTCCATCCCGGTGTCCAGATAAAACGGTGTCTCCAGAACGGCTTCCTTTTTCCCAGATGTTACGAGACCTTTACACAGCGAGTCGTGGATCTTCTTCCATGAGTCTATCTCTGAGCTCCAGAGTGCAGCTCTGGCTCTGATGAACAGGGAGACATCAGTCTCGCTGCCTTTGGCCAGACTCATGCCGTCTTTACAGATGAAGAAGATGTCCATACCGAGGAAGAGTGCGTTGAGCGCAATCATACTGGCTCTGACTGAGTTTGACACAGCAAGAGTCCCTTTAGCAGCTGCCTGACCAACGTCTGGGATATCTGAGGCCACCCTGGGTATGTTACGCAACGCCTTTCCTTCCTGAACCACCACCTTGCCAGCACCTGAAATGAGGTCTTCAGTTTTTAACAGTCTAACAGTAGAGGCAGTATCAATGATCGAATCGATGCTTTTCCCAATAGTTCCAGTTTTAAAGATCACTTTGCCTACTCCTAAGGCCACCTCGATGCCACTTGTTTCCAGTTTAACCGTTTGTCGGGTCACTTCTTCCAGACATGTCTGAAGTCTCGTCACATCTTCCATAAAGCTTTGAAACACTTCACTGGCTTTCTTTTGATGTGTGCGATTAACTCCAACCTCAGTCGCTGTGGTGACGATGCTGTTGACTCCGCTGGTGATCCCCATCCCAAGACCGGTCATCGTCAGAGCGAGAGAGACCCCTGCTGTAACTGGAATCAACGCCAAGCCGATGATGGAGAGCACCCCTCCGACCGCCCCCACAGAGCTGCCTGCAACACTGGAGATCTTTGCTCCTTTATTCATCCGGTCCAACTGAACGGCGTTCTGCTCCAGCTCGTTCAGAAACTCCAACATCCGGGGCTGACGCTCGCTGAACTCTCTGATGAAGTGATCAGATGATTCTTCCTGGAACAAAAACACCGTCCGGAAGTATGGGTCCATTCTAGGAGGGAGAAAATAAAGAAAAAAATGGTAAAATAAATCAAACTTCCACAGTAATTACAGGTTTAACTTAGGCCTGTCGCGATAAACAATAAATCAATCACATGATAAATGAAAATTTTTGGACATCTTTTTCATTTATCGGCTTTATCGTTTCTTTGAGTCTCTCTCTTTCTACTGAAGACACTGGATGACAAAAAGCTCAACTCCGGTGCTCTTCACTGACCCCTCCCTTTCTCTTTTAAATCATTTTTTAACCAACCAAAATCACATTTTTGGATGGTTAAAAGCAGCTAAGCTGAGAGGCTAAGCTACGAGCTAAGCTAACAGGCCGACCTTGGGGGGAAAAAAAAACTCCATCTTGTCGAAGCTCCAAAATTCACGGTTGAAACCCGTGCTCTTGGGTAAAAAGTTGTTTTTCTTTGCAAAAAGAAGCGGAGAACTTGTTTACTGATTTTTTTTTTAAATTAAAAGCATTGTGTGAAAAATGCTATGCTAAAAGCTCAAACCACACGGAGCATCCGCCGCTTTGAGAACCGAAAAAAACGGAAAGCGCGACAGTCCATGCCACGTCAAGGGGCCTCCCTCCCATTTTTCTTAGAGACACGCCGCTCGCTCCCTCACTATCCATCTTTTGGTTCAAACAGTCTTATACTGCCATCCAGTGGTCAAAAAAAGTACTGCACTCAAAACAAAATCAACATTTCTTTTTAAATTTGACAATTACTAATTATTGTCCAATTTAAATATTATCGTTTATCGCAATAATTTCTGAGACAATTAATCACCCAGCAAAATCTGTTATCATGACAGGCCTAGTTTAGCTTTCCTTGAAGGAATGCATGTCACCCACCCCCCCTTCTACACGAAAAGCTCTGCCTTGGGCAGCAGATTATAAAAATTAAATATTAGAGATGCTGAGGTAGGACTGTGAACTCACAAGAGCAAAGGCCCCAAATCAAAATCTGCTCTTTAAAACCCATGGACATGTTCTGCATTTGTTGTCAAACATATATCTGATGAAACAAACCTGATTTCATCAAGCTGACTGATGTGATCAAGCATCCTCTGAGTGTTGTTTTCTGAAAAATCATCGATGTTGATCACAATTTCCTTCAGGGGAAAGTCACTGAAACAGCTGAGAAACAATAAAAATCACTTTACAGATGATGACAGTTCTTCACGATGAGTTAAATTTGGGTTGATTTACAAGATTTTACCTCTTCTCCATTTTCTCACAGATGGTTTTGCTGGTCTGGATGTATTTGTCTAGCTGATATGCCAGCACGTCTAAATTCTGCCGTTTAGGAAGGAAGAAGACGTTTGCATCTCTTCTGAACTCCAGGAGGAGAGGACAGATGAGTCGAGCGGCCGTGATGACGGTCTGAACATCACTAAAGCTGATCTTTTCAGGCACGTGCAACACCTTGTTCTCTGTGAACACGTGCAGGGAGGTGACCGCCAGCTTCTCCACTGCATCCAGGAAACAGCTGAGCTTCTCCAGACCTTCCAGGGTGTCCTTCAACACTTCGGTCAGCTCTTTCTCCAGCTCTTCATACTTGCTGTCTGTCTTCATCTGGAACGTGCTCTTCATGTATTCCACAAAAGCCTTTCCTTTGCCCCCTGAGTTGGTAACATGGGAGAAGCTTAGGTCGATTTGGTCGGCTCTCTCTTTGATGTCCATCATCATGTCTAACTCTGTCTCCCTCCTCAGCATCCACCTGGGGAACATCTCGGAGAATCCTCTCACTGTGTGGATGAAGGTCAGGGTATCTGTGGTGTAGTGGAGCAAGGCCGCCTGGAGCTCTTTTCTGTAAAACAAAGCATCACAAATTTGTACATTTAAAAAAAAAAAGAATTAAGAGTTACTCTTTAGGAACTTGCAGTTTAGTTGCATTCTGTTAAAGTTTTTGTCTTATGTTCTGCAGAAATTAATGTAATGTTTGAGCAGAAGACTTTCAGTAGTCCACAGTTCCAAAGCGACTTTCACTCATTTTTTAAATATTCTGCATCTGCAGCAGGATGTTTGGTTTGGGAATTCAACAAAATGTAAATAACAAAAGCTCAGAGATGCGTTTACTTCAAATCAAGTTCTGTTTCTGCATCTTATAAAATATAAATTAAAGAGGCATCAAAAAGATGTGGGTTATGGTGCATCCGTTCTGCTTTTTACACTCAGTTCAAAAGAGGCCAGAGGTGCAGAAAAGAGGTCACAACCACCACAAAATGACAAAATAATTCAATTAAAAGGGCAGTAATTTTCCAAAACACACAGGAAGTTACAACAAATTGATCCAAAACAAACACATGCACTATAATGGAGCCTGGATCAACAATGAAAGTCTACTTGGACAAGAACCCCTTGAGTGTAGCGACAAACTGTTCAGCCAAGGGCATCTGAACTGACTCAACATAAAATGTGCTAAAACAAGTTCAATGAATTGTGGGATGGTACATGACAAGGAAGCAACAATCACAGAACCCACACTGCCACTCCAAGACCTGGATTCAAAGCTTCAGTTTTAGATCCAATGAGCATCGCTGTTGTGTACACAAACACAAACCTCAGGGCTATGTGTTAAGCCCCCTTAAGTTCTCTCTGCTAACATTTGACTGTGCACCTATCCATAAAGGCTGTCCTATTGTAAAGTTTGCCGACGACACGGCGGTGGTTGGATGCATCACAAACAATGATGAATCCAGCTACAGGAAGGAGGTGGAAGACCTGGAGCTGGTGCAGGAAGAACAACCTTCACATCAATGTGAAGAAGACAAATGAAATGGTTGTGGATTTCAGACGGAGCAAACACACCTACCACCCCCTGAACAAAGGAGGATATGTGGTGGAAGTGGTTTCCAACTACAAGTACTTAGGTGTGCACCTGAGCAACAACCTCAGCTGGGGAAACAACACCACCAGCCTGATCAAGAAAGCTCAGAGACTCTACTTCCTCAGGCGGCTGAGACGAGCTGGTCTGGGAAGCTCAGTCCTCACCTCCTTCTACAGGTGTGCAGTGGAGAGCATCCTGTGCTCCAGCATCAACGTGTGGCATGGAGGCTGCACAGCTGCAGAAAGAAAAGCTTTGCAGAGAGTGGTGAAGGCTGCACAGAAGTCTGTTGGAGTCAGCCTCCCCACCATCACAGACATCTACATGTACACCTCCAGATGTAGGAAGTGGTTCACCTGCATCAAGAAGGACCCCACTCACCCAGCGCACACACTTTTTGTCCCGCTCCCCTCAGGAAGGAGGTTAAGGAGCATTAACCCTGAAGCTGTTAAGACTCATGAATATCTAACCAGGATAATCAATGTAATGCCACTTTAATTGGTGATACGTGACTTATCTGTGCTGCTGATTATTTCATGCTGCTGATTATTTTATGCTGCTGTATTCATTCAAACCCATCTGCTCACCACAGACTCATGTTCGAGCTGCTGCTGTTACGTCATATTGTTTTACATTAGTAGTGTTTCGTGTATATCTTAGATCTTTTCGCTTACCGTTAAGACACTTATGCCGTTTCTTTTACACTTTATACTTTTGCTATTTTTGGGTGTAACTGGGACCTTAAGTTCATAATTTTGTTCCACCTCATGTAAATGCGATGTGAATGACAATAAACTCAACTTGAACTTGAAACAGCCGAAATGTTGCCGTTTCGCTCAAAATGGGTGTCGGGTAAACGGAGCCTTAGACTCTCTTCTCACTCGTGAGTGGGGAGCAGCCAGCAGGCTCTGAAATCTGCTGAACGGCTCCTCTGTTTGGTTTGAAATGCTTCAAGAATGCCATCATTGTTCCTCGTCCACAGCCTCCAGCCTCAGATTTGAGTCGTGCTCGTCTTGAAAACCACAGTCAGAATAAATTCAACAGATCCACAGAGGAAGCTCTTATTTACACTCTGAACCCTCCCAACTCACATTCAACACCTAATAAACATTTTCACTGCTTTTCTTGGGTAAAACACCTCTTAAGGGCTTTATGGTAAATCTGTATGAAGACGTTTTTCATTATGTATCACTGAAGACATTATGAAAAGAGTGTCGTGGCTAGAGAGAGACCAAATCATCAGAGGACTGAATTTAATCGGGAAACCGATTATTTGACTGGCCAGTTAATTAATCAGACAGCTGATTATAGTGTCCACTTTTTAAAAACCAGCAGTCAGCCATGCCTGTATAAACGTAATCATTACAAAGGAGGAAGAGGAAGCTGCCGCAGCAACTGATACAACAAAAGACAGCGTACTAACCCCCAAAACTGCATTAAAGGTCTGGAAAAAGTAATCCCAAACTAAATTAAATGCTGTTCTTGAAGTGTGCAAAAGCTTGATCTCTCTGTAAAGGTATCACTCTAATTTATATCCTCAAAGTTATTGTAACTTTAGTGAATTTTATTGGCTGTGGAGACCACAGATTGACCCAGTTGGTCAAAAGAGGTGTCAATCAAAAGGGGAGGGCCTACATGGCCATTATGGTGCACAGGGCTGTCGAACAGTTAAGAGAAGGAAGCCTAAGTTTAAAAACTTGGGCCAATCTCAGTCGTTCCATGTCGAAATCAACGATTACTGGAAAATCCAACCTTTTTTTCTGGCTTCAAAGTTGACCAGCTGTCATAAGAAGTCTGCACTAAATGCTAGTTGTTGTTTTTTTTAAGCAAAATGAGACGATTAAAAATATTTTACATTTAAAATATCATCTTGGGGGCCAGATAAGATGTTGACAAGGGCCAGATTTGGGTCGTGGGCCTTGAGTTTGATACATGTGCGGCCAAGGGGGGAATCTACAAGGCCTTTTTTACAGATCTATGTCACTAAGGGTTTAGGCGTTAAGTGGGAATGTTCTTCTATATATTATCTGTAAGTGAACTTGTTTTATCAGTACATGTTTATTTCAGTTAAGCAATTATTATGCGTTTGTAATGAAAAAAATACGTAGACCTTTTTTTAAAAATCAATGTTACATATGAGCCAAAACAACCCCTTCTATTCAGTCGACATTTAGATAAAGCTGCTGAACACGTCAAAGACTCACGTACTGCCCAAACTACAGAAATACATAAAAATAAGACTGTTAGATAAACTTAACTGAAAAGACTTCCCATCATCTTATTCTGCTATAAGCCCAGCTGGTGATGCTGGAAATCCTTGTGTCAAAAATCTTGACTAAAACTACCAACTTTGTTATTTCCTGTTTTAAGTGAGGGAGTTTTTACACTCATATCTTCCTGAAGCAGTCGAACAAAGATTATATTTAAAGCAGCGTGTTTTATTAATCATGCAAAGCTGTTCCATTCTGCACAGTAGGGTTGTAAGGAGCTGATCATAAAAACTGGATCAGTTTCGAATGTGCATGACGAAGTACACATAAAGATTGTAAATGCACAACTTCTTTAAATATTTTGATTCATATTTTTGCATTTTACCTCTAAAAATTCCTACTCAAGCTAACTTCTGAGTTTCTTAAGAAGTTTTAACTTTCTTTTTTTCCTGAGCCAATTTAAAGGTTATAATCAAAATATGTTTCTCAGCAGGAAATACAAACAACTCTGAATTCTGTTATTAATGTACACTGTTCTTTTATTAAATCATATTTGTGTATCTTGTTTATTTGTGTCTGAGATCAGGTTTCTTAGTTTTGCTTTCTGTGTTGACTCCTCGAGTCAGTGTGCATTCTGGGTCCATATGACCGTATCTCTCCATATCCTGTCTGACATATTTATTCACTCCGACTTATTTATTTTGACTTTCAATCTTCCTTATTTTATTTTCATTTTGTTGAGTTTGGTTCTGTAGACTGAATTTCACTGTACATGTGTTCAAGTGGATATTTTGCAGCAGGCACAAAGTCAATAAAAGTATAAGAAAAAAAAAAAGACAACCAAAACAATATATTTTGGAACAATTAAAAACTATAAAACTTGTAAAAAGCCAGAAAATACAACAACTAAAGAGACAAATTTAAAAAGCACAAAACATGAAATAGTTCCTGATGTAGATGCTGATAAACTTGACTTTTAATTAATGTTCAGTGACTCATTTATCCACAAACAATTGGTAATCACAAGTTGACAACTCGTTTTCTTCAGCTTTCAACATGTTATAGAAGTGCAGACTGTAAGTAAAGTGAAACTTCAGGTGTTTATGAGACACGTGACAAACAATGACCTTGGACTGTTGCCCTGCTTATCCAGTATCAAGAAAAATATTGCAGCAAAACCAAGTTCCACTTGTCCAAATGAGTTAGAGGTCAGCAGTTCTGTTCCTGACAAATAAAACTGTTGCACATAAGGATTTCTTTCCTGGTAAAATGAAAGGTTTAAATAAATAAAATATTGCAACAAATTTATCTGGTTTGTTTTAAGCGCAGTTCTACAAATTGACCAGCAGATGTCGCCAAAGCGCTGATTATTTAAAAAAAATCAGTGACCACAATTAATATTACAGCCTTTTTTTTGTTTTTGCCCCATAAACATAGTTTTAACATTTTCTATGGGGTTATAAAATACATATTTAAGTAAATTTCTGATTATGAATGCAATGATATTAAAATAAAATCCGTTTCCATGATCGTATTCTTAACTTCTCCTTTGCTGTAAACACATTTATTTGACACTATATGGCCTTAAACAATTACCAGTTAAAAAGATTAAACACAAACTTTGTATAAAGTACTGAAACCTTCTTGTTGCTCGTGTTTAAATAAAGTTTGAACATGAAACTTTCTGTCTGTTCTGAAGAGAGGAAATCGCAGATTCGGACTTTACCTTGCTGCAGACATCTTCCTCTCCGTTTGCTGCCTTCACCTGTTTCTGGATCTCTCTGCTTTGGAGAACAAAATCAAATTTAACAATAAAATGAAGAGCTGACAGGACGTCTGCAGCGCCAGAAATCTCTGATTAAATAAGTGAATCTTGTCTCGGTGCGAAAGTTTCTGAACTGACTTCAGGCATGTTTGGTTTCGTTTTTTGTTTCTCCACATCAGCGGGTGGAGCCGCTCGCACGAAACCTCCACACCCCGCAGGAGTTTGTTTAGTTTGGTTGTAAATACAAAAACCGGTTGTAAACAGTGCTGATTGACCACGCCCACTTCAGGATGATAAACCAATCAACACAAGGAACCCAACCCCAATAACCAATCACAGCGGAGCTCGCCTCCCTTCGGCTGATCCAGTATACCAGCAACTTTAACATTGTTCTTTATCGTTTTATGTGACAGAACAGTCCATCGGAGGACAGAATATTAAAAAGGTTTCTGACTTTTAATGTCGTGTGCAATTATTGTTTGATGTTAAACAATGTCGGACTGTTACAAAAAAAAGATGTAAACAAGCGTTTTCCTGACATCACTTCCTGGTGATGCCTTCCATGACTGTAGGAAATATACCCACTGGTTAAGGAAGTACAATCACAGTTTAACATTTCTAATAAAAAATTAAAATGAGTATCAATCAACACAATCTGTTGGTTTTCTTAACCTTTACTAATTGACTTATCTTTTAACATATGTGAAGGTTTTTGTACAGTGCCCTGAGAAAACTTATTGTGACTTGGGACTATATTGATTGATTGATTGATTTTATTGTCAATTCTGCATATGTACAGGACATACATAGAAATTGAAATTGCGTTACACTCCTACTCAAGTTGCAGCAAACAACAACATTAGCAAAAATAAACTAACACAACTAGTTATATAAAAAATATAAAAGTAAAAGTGAACAGCAGCAGGACCTCTGATGCAACGTGCTCAATAGTGACTAACAGGAGACAAAGGGACGCTGACTGAAGACAATAACGTGATGAGAGTTAGATAATGGATGTGCAAGGCCAGAGTAAACAATAGTGCAATATAAAGTATAAACCTGAGAAACTTAGTAAAGTGAAGGTGTGCATACCGGTTCTATAGAGTCACAGTTATGTACTGATGAGGTGATTAAGTGGAAATGACAATACCAGAATTACCAGAATTACCAGAATAGACAGGACGAGTTGATCATAACAGTAGTGCAAAATATAATGCAATAAACAATAGAGTGAGCTTGTAGGCTGTTAAAGTGACCGAGTTCATAAACTATTCATGAAAATAAATAAATGTCCCAGAGCAGTTTTGAAGGGGGGGGGGGGAGGGGGGGGGGTGTGGGGAGGCGGGGTGGGGGGGTGCGGGGTGGCAGAAGGGGGGGGGGGGGCGGGGGGGGGGCAGGCAGAGAGTTCAGCATCCTCACGGCCTGATGGACGGAGCTGTTCCACAGTTTGCTGGTCCTAGAACTGAGGCTACGCAGTCTCCGCCCTAATGGCAGCAGGTTGAAGAAGCAGTGTAGCGGGTGGTCAAGATCTCCCACCCAGCAGAGGGCTTTACTTCTGAGGCGAGAGCTGTGGAGGTCCTGAAGGCAGGGGAGAGAGGTGCCAATGATCTTCTCAGCTGTCCTCACGATCCGCTGGAGGGATTTGCGGCAGGATGCTGTGCAGGCCCCGTACCACACAGTGGAGCAGCTCATCAGGATGCTCTCGATGGCCCCCCTGTAGAAGGTTGTCATAATGGGGGTGGGGGCTCTCGCTCTTCTCAGCTTGCGGAGGAAGTAGAGCCGTTGGTGAGCCTTTTTGGCCACTGCTGCTGTGTTGATGGTCCAGGAGAGGTCCTCAGAGATGAGGATTAAGTTATAAATAAACTTAATTGAAATTAAATTGATTTTAATCTTATACATCCTTGTCACTCATAAGGAGAACCTCAACATTTTCATTTCTGCTACTTCCAGTTCTGTCTCCTGTCTTTTTGTCCATGTCTCTGTCTCCAGACCATACACCACAGCTGGTCTCTCCACTATCTTGTAAACTTTTCCTTTGACCTTTGCTGACACCCTTTTGTCATAAATCACTCCTGAAACTTTTCTCCATCCACTCCATCCTGCCTGGACTCTCTTCTTCGCCTCTTCACCACACTCTCCATTTTCCTGGACAGCTGACGCCAAGTCCTTGAAGTCCTGCACCTTTGTGACTGCTCCTTGTAGCCTCACTGTTCCACCTCGCTCCTCCCTCTCATTCACACACGTGTACTCCGTCTTACTACGGCTGACTTTCATTCCTCTTCTTTCAAGTGCATACCTCCACCTCTCCAAGTTCTCTTCCACCTGTTCCCTGTTCTCACCACAGACCACAATGTCATCTGCAAACATCATAGTTCACGGGGCTTTCTGCCTGACCTCATCTGTTAGTCGGTCCATCACCAGAGCAAACAGGAAGGGGCTCAGAGCTGATCCTTGGTGGACTCCCACCTCCACCTTGAAGCTATCTGTCACTCCTACAGCACATCTCGCCACTGTCCTGCTGTCCTCATACATGTGCTGTACCAGGCATACTTCTCTGCCACTCCAGATCTCCTCATGCAATACCACACCTCCTCCCTTGGCACCCTGTCAGATGCTTTTTCTAAATCCACAAAGACACAGTGGAGTTCTATCTGACCCTCTCTGTACTTCTCCATCAGCATCCTCAAAGCAAAGATGGCATCTATGGTGCTCTTTCTCAGCAAGAAACCATACTGCTGCTCACAGTCACCTCTCGTATCAGTCTAGCTTCCACAACTCTCTCCCAGAACTTCTTCATGTGGCTCATCAACTTAATCCTCCTGTAGTTGCTACAGCTCTGAACATCAATCTTGTTCTTAAAAATGGGAACCAGTAGACACTAAAACTCCCCAGACTTGAATCTCGTTGAATTTCTGTGCACTCTTGAATCATTGAAAATGTCAGCAAACTCATTTCCAAGACTGGTGCACAAAACCATTACCCACACCTCATCATGCATGCAGGATTAAAGTTGCATGTCCATTAACACAGCAGAAACTGCAGCTCTACCTGCAGGTCAGCTGAAGTGACGGCAGCTTGTAGAAGCACCTGAAGACTCTGAACCAGGACTGAACCTCAGGCTTGGAGCAGTGGCAGGATGTATGTGTGTGTGCGTGCGCACGTGCCGGCAGCACAGGGACATTCATGTCAAAACAGTCACTCAGCTGCACTCAGCTCAGGGATCAGGGCAGAAATGCTGCTGAGTTGGCTCTGTCCTCACATGTATTAACTCAAGTCCTGCTTGAACACAGATTTATGTTCCGACACCCTGTGTACCTCTACCTGGGACAATTTAGTGCAACATTAGTGCAACAACTTTGTGTATGTTTCATACGTAAGGTGCTATCTTGGCAGTGCTGACTTTGATAAGCGGAAGAAACAATTCAATTCAGTTTATTCATATAGAGCCAAGTCACAACAGACTTATGCAGACATTAAAAAAGCCAGTTAGTAAAAGTTCTCTATCTAAGGAAGCAGCAGATCGTCTTGAATCTTCACTTTGTCACAGTCTCCCATCCTGAGCAAGCCCAAAGGAGACAGTGGAAAGGAAAAACTCCATTTTAACAGTAAGACACCTCAGGCTCAGAACAAGCGGCCATCCGCTTCGACCGGCTGGGGTTTGAGAGGACAAGAAGTAGAAACAATCACAGATTGACAGGTCCAGGTGAACTTTCTACAGGAGGAAAGACAAAAAAAAACCGTTAAAATAGAAATAATTAAAAATACAAACAGGTAGAGTAGAGTAAAATAGCAGCAGAGGGAGAAAATGTGGTCAGTTTGTCCTCCAGCAGTCTAAGCCTATAGCAGCAGAACTAAACGATAGTTCAGGAAACCCAAGCCAACCCTAACTATAGGATTTATCAAAAAGGAAAGACTTAAGCCTAATATCCTGATGCATGCTAAGCCTAATCTTAAAAGTAGACAATGTGTCAGCCTCACGGACAGAAACTGGAAGTTGGTTCCACAAGAGAGGAGCCTGATAACTGAAATATCTTCCTCCCATTCTACTTTTGGAAACTCTAGGAACCACAAGTAAACCTGCAGTTTGAGAGCGAAGTGTTCTGTTAGGAAAGCAAGGAACAATAAATAAAAAAAATAAACAGGAGGCAGCAGGTCAAGGACAGAATCCCAGACCTCCCTCACCCCAGAGGGAAACTTTCCAGTTCCTCCTGGTACCCAAAGCATCACTGGGCCAGAGAGGATATATCATCCCTCCAGCAAGTTCTGGGTCTCTTCCCAGCAAGATGTTTCTAGAAGATCTCCAGAGGCAGGTTAACAGGAGGCGTCCTGATGTTGTGACAGCCCTGTGTGTATATGTGATGTATATGTACTCTGTATATATAACTGCAAATATGTACAGTATAATCCTGGAAGTGTTACTTCTGGTACTTAACCAAAATGTTGTATGTAGTAAATGTAAGGAGGGTCTATGACAAAATAAAACATGAACTAAACAGACAATTGTTAGTTTCTGTGTAAAAAGGAAAGATTAAACAAGTTTATGCTTCGTACTACTCCAGCAAACATGTCCTGACTGCTCTTTGTATTTATTGCTTTCTTCAGCCTGCATTGTTTAAACACCTTCAAATAAAAACCTTTTCAGTCAGTCAAGATCCTCGTTGTTGTTTCCTCCATGTAACATTTGTTAGATGTGATATCCGTGTTCTCATCACTGCTGTTTGGTTTGTTGTTTTTACTTTTTTAATTAAAGACTCTACTTCCCTTCTCTGCTGTGATGCGTATAAGTACACATTTGTGACTTTCATCCACGTCTCCACTTCATCAAGGCCCATCCGGTCAAATTACATATATTATATATCTCTTTTCTGTTCGCTTTTAAAAACACACACAAAATAAGCTCTCACAGTCTCAATTAAATTAAACAGTTGACTTTTTAACTTCACTAAGACTTGGATGTGTTAATTAAGGAACCCTACATTATCTGTGGACTACGACAGTATATTAAATATTTAAGTGTTTGTTTGTTGTGTTATTTGTGGTAACCGAAGTGTTCCAGCTGTCACAGTGAGTTTTGTTTAAACTCTGAACACAGTTTGTTCTTTAAACAGCAGATTGGTTTAATTTTAAGGACACGCAGCGGTTCAGTACATCTCTGCAGAGAACAAGAACAATCAACAAAAAAACGTTTTCCGTGGGTTTTAAAGACTGTTCGATTTTGTGGTCCTCTTACTTTCAGTCAAACTCTCCTCAAAGTGTATTTTAGCTCCACTCAACAGAAATGATAAATGCTGAGATACTGACACCAAATGAAACAGCATCAGAGGTGGTGAATGAAATGTGCAGCACTATCACAAGCTGGGTCGGACTCAACCTAAACGAGCTCAGCCAAATGTCATTTTGGAAACTTGACAATTTTTTTAAGTCCTTCCACTTCGGTTCCCATCATTTTCCTCCTTGTTTATTTATTGAAGGTTTCTTTAAAACCTGAGTGTTACTGAACCTCTGCCTCCACATCTGAACGTTGAGCACCTCATTGTGTTTTATGAAGGGATCACTGTCGCTAGTGTTCAAATAAAAAGGTTTTCCAGGTTTTTGAGCGCAGAAAGAAGTTTCTTTCCTTTTTTAATCAACTCTTCTATTTATTACGACTTCACCCCTGCTTCAGCATGCAGCTGAGTTGCTCAGTATTAAAAAATGCTGAACTGGGAGCTGCAGCGACCTGCCTGTCCAAACAGGTCAGACTGGAGCTCGTCTGATATTTGACATGTGGCCCCGAGGCCTGAGAGGAACATGATGATGGCTTTTTGTTTCCAGGAGGAGACCTGCGGACGCTGCTGGTTACATGAGCAGCTGAGCAACACTTTATCTAAACAAGACTTTACAAAAAAAAAAGCTTGGAAATAATTTTAAAAAAGTAAAAGTACCACACAACAATCAGGCTTCAATTTTTAACATTAAAAGCAACTTAAGAGTTTCTGGTCTCCTGTTACAGTTGTTTGATTTTTGTTGTGATTTAGTTAAAATGTTTATAGTTTAAATAAATCTAATTTGTTCAGCTTTTTAACATGTGCTCAAGTAAAAGATTTATTGCTGCTGAACTATTTGTAGGCTTTAAAAAAAATGTGTCAAGAAGCATTTTTTTTTTTTTTGAAGGGACAGAAAGTCAGATTTAACTCGGTTAGATTCATAAGAAGTTATGATGTTTTAAAAGAATCAAAGATTAAACTCTTTTTTTAATGATAAGCCCTAAATTGCTCGACTGTCATCTATGAGTAGAAAAAAAAATAGAAACTAAAAGTTTTGTTCATTATTTTAGTCAAACTTCATAGTTTTCAATAAGAATCCAGCTGAGGGAACATTTTACTGCAAAACTATGGTTCTTTTTAAATTGATAAAATGAGTTTTTATTTTTCAAATACATTTTCCTTCATTTGTTTATATTTATATCTTTCATTATGTTTTGAATTTAAAGATAATTTGTTCACTTTAAAACTTTAACAAGAACTCTTATTTAAATTGTTTGTGGCTACAGAGTTTTAGTCATAATAAACTAAGAATATTGGACTCCAGGAGCAAATAAACTGAAGAAAACTGTAAAAAACAATAAAAATCGGAGTTTTCCAATGTGCTGTTTTTCATCAGATGTAGAGAAGAAGAAAATGGAGTCCAGTTTAAATCAAGATGAGCAGAAAGCAGTTTTAACATCCAGAAGTTAACTTAGAGATAAAGTTTATTCAGCCCAAACTCATGTTTTCTGTGCCTCAGTCCAATAAGTTTGAGTTGTCAGGTCCAGTTTCAAAGAGTCTTATCCAGGTGAGATATTATTCTGTAGCTCCACCCACAGGAAGCAACAGCTAGGTAAGAAAAGTAAGAGTAAAGGACATTTGATCAGTGAACACATACTTCATTTGGATTCCCTTGCTGTACTTGTGAGCTACAGAATCAAAGAAGAAAAAAAAAATCAAATTTGAACATGTGAAGATCTTTGGAAATGTGACCTGTTATTGTTGAATAAACTTCAGTAAGAGAACATTTAATCTGTCTTGTGCTGTTCCTTTTTAAAATCTTTAATGGTGCAGCTTTTGCTCCAGGATATGAAACTGTACAAGCTGTTCCTGCAGCAACACGAGACCATTTTCTTTATTTTACTGACACAGTTTCACCTAAATTAGGAGCTCAGTCACTGATTTTTGCTAATCAACGAGTATTTTGACATTTAGATGTTAGTTCCTTTGCTTACTCCTAGAAGAAAATGGGGTTTTATTACAGCAGTTGTCTTGGTTTTATTTGAATTGTTGATTTTAAACCAGTTGCAATGAGGGCATTTGACCAGCAGATGGCAGCAGAGTCCGAAGAGGCTGAGCTCCAGGGAGCTGTCCTTTCAGCACCACTCTGGCTTCTGCGCTAAAACTCCACAACAATCACACAGGAGGCTGGAAGTTAAAGGAAGATTTGTACATTTTATTACGATATCATGTATTTTAATCATTAACGCGATTTAAAAAAACTGTTTTGTGGTTCATCCACGGTGCTAATTATCATTCATGCGACTACTACAGATGAAAGCTGTGACCTAAAAAAAAAAAGTGAATTACCAGAACAAGTTCAAGCAAAAGGGAGTGAAGTTGATGGAGGAGCTGCAACAATTGAATGCGTCGGTAATAACGAGCTTTAAACCCCAGACTGTGCGCACAGGAACAGTTCAAAGATCCACCATTTAAGGGCAGAGAAGGCGAGAGACACCCTCGTTCCGCCCCCTCCACCGCTCACTAATAAAAAAAAAAAAAAATCTTTAATATCTTCCCAGCAGAGCCTCCATTGCTGCAGCGCGGAGAACAGACAGGTTTACTGCGAAGTGGAGGAGGAGGATTCAAACTGACCTGCTGAATTAGGAGCAGCTTCTGGGAGAGAGGAGCTGATTGCATGAAGCTCCGCTGACATCGTGACAACACTGTGGATCTGAGACTCCCTCTCCTGATTGTGTAATACAGGATTTTTTTTTTTCTTTCTTCAAAGCGGCCAAACCTGCATCCGTGAGGAGAGGAAGGAGCAGAGGAAGGAGAGGAGGAGGAGGAGGGGAAAAACCAGGAGCATTGCTACGTTCATCAGAGCTCATTTTTCTTCCTCTTTCATGGCGCAAGGGCTCCGACCCGAACGGGACTGTCCTGGGCGTGAAACCGCCGCGGTGGATCCGGATCTCCAGGCAACATCAGCACCACCAGCATCCTGCTCCTCCATCATCCGCGGCTGCGGCGGCGCCCACACCGACTCCTCGTCCTCCTCCTGCCGGCTGCATGTCGAGTGATGGTCGGCTTGCCCTGCTGGATGCTCCCCGCTATCTCCGGATCGTCGACGGACCGAACCTCCTCTGACCGCAGACCCCCATTTTCGGCGGAAACCTGCCCAGAGGTATAGGACTCCATATGGAAACGGGGGATCAAAATTTTAGGAAAAAGGAAAATCTAAGCGGTTAATTAATTCATTTATTTATTATTTTACAGTCTTTTTTTCAGCGTCTATACCTAGTTCCTGTGACATATTACGCCTGTTAATTAATTAATTTCATCTTTGAGCCTTGGTTTCCTGATCCCCCGGCTTGATTTGTGATTTTCTTTGAGGCTGTTATAAAACACTCAGAGAATAGCTTTGATTTATACGAACCGTTTCCATTTGGTGGTTATTTTATGTTTAAATGGTAGATATAAACATCCGTTTCCCTCCCCAGTTGCTTTTCCTCCCTCTTTTTGACTAACAACCCCCTCTAGAATAATAATTGCCTAATAACACTAGTGCTTAGCTTTGGGTCTAGCCCTGATTGGCAGCATTAGTCTCTGATTAAAGTAATATCGAACAGTTTTACTGTAAGTCTGCCATCATCTGAGCCCCTGGATATTCAGCTTGAACAAACAGGTTGTTTTGAAGGTCTGCAGAGCCCGTTTCAACCAAGTCTTTAGGTTTAATTCACCTTCAGTGTTTTTATTCCCATTCTGCTGCTGCAGTGTGGGCTCCATCTGCAACCACAGGCCTCCTTCCATCCTCTGCATCCCCGCTCCTCCTCTCCTTTATGTAGGAAAAGTGATTTCTGACCAGGAGGGGAAACAGCCCTGCCTCTCTCCCTCCATCTCCACACCGATCTTGAGGTTTTTATTTCTCCTGCTGTGGTCCTCACCCAAACGCAACCATAAGGTTCCTACCGCATCCTCCTCCTCCTTCCTCCCTCTCCTTCCGCTCGAGTCTGACCCGGTTTTTCGGTTTGGTTTGGTCCCGCAAGTTTTCAAATATTTACTTCCTGTACATCAAGAGGAAAGGGGGTCCCCCTTTCATGGAATGCGGAAACATGGGTCTGTTCGACCGCGGAGTCCAGATGCTGCTGACCACGGTGGGCGCCTTCGCGGCCTTCAGCCTCATGACCATCGCGGTCGGAACGGACTACTGGCTGTACTCGCGCGGCGTCTGCAGGTCCAAGTCCATGAGCGAGAACGAGACCAGCAAGAAGAACGAGGAGGTGATGACACACTCGGGCCTGTGGAGGACTTGCTGCTTGGAAGGTAAGAGGAGGACCTTCTGCTCCACATACACACAACATTTTTCATTCAACTGGGGTTTGATGCAACTGGTTCCAGCCAAACAGATCAGATATGAAGAGCAGTGGAGGATTTGGAGACATATTCTGGTGGGGGGTCAGAGGTGGAGCATGAAGTTCCAGAAGGGAGCAGAGTTATTGCTGCAGGGAACTTTTCATTTTAGACTTAACTTCAGATCAGTTATACAAAATACATAAAATGCTTAACCAAGTGCTGTTTGTCAGCAACATCTCCATCAACGAAGACTCACAATCAGTTATTTCCCCTCCAACAGTTACTGACGCACGGTCCATGCATGTTTTACTGATTGGTTTTATTCCATTAGGAAACAAAAAACAACAACAAATGAGAGATCTTATTGATTGTAGGTCAAACAAAGGATGTTAAGATGTAAAATAATGAAATCAGTAGCCAACAGAAACAAACTGCTGGTCTATTTTTCTTTATCTTTGACCCAGGAAGTTGTCAGAAAGGTGAAAGAAAGATCTAAAAATGTCCTGTTTGGGTCAGAGGAAAGATGTGTTTAAAGCAATAAAAAAAGTGTAGCATTAATAATTGAGCAGTTTTTCTTGTCTGACCTGAGCAAAACGTTTCTACCTTGAACACAGATGAATAAAATACAATTAATGAAATCTATATTTTTGTTCTAAACAGGGAGATTTCAGTGATTTAGGGGCATCTTGAACATCTTTGGTCAAGTTCTTTCAAAATGAAGACCTGTCCAATCTTGACTTAACTTAAATTTAAACTCCTAAAAGTGGGTTTTTAATCTGTTGAACATTTATTGCAATATTTCATATTATTATTAATATAAACTGAACTGGTAAAAGATACATTTCCTGCCCTAGTTGATGGGTGAAACCACTGCAAGTTGAAGAGGAGTGTGTGTATGACCTCTGAAGAGGTGAGTTAGGATAAAGATAGATTTTTGCAGATCTTATTCACTTTGTGCACTGTACAAAATATGCAAAATTATATTAATTAGCCTATAAAGTGTGTAAATGTATTTTTATGTGTATTTGATTGCCAGTTAAACCCTAAACAAACAGCCTAAAACCAAAGCTGATGAGAAACTCAAACTGTTTATCTATAAAACGCTAAAAGACTTTAAGTTCAAATGAACCTTAATGACGATAAACATTTGTGTTCTTGGCTTTAGTAAAACAGTCCAACTAAAAAGAACGTCTTTTGACATAAATTATCTTCATCTTTGAGGACAAAACCATTTATTTTGCATTCACAGTGTGTCGTTTTAGTTTAAAATGTTTCTTTTTTATTTAATAATATAATAAAGTTGAACATTTATCAACAAATATTGCAGCGGCTGCTCAAAATTCTAACATGACTTTTTAACAATCCCTATTATTATTTTTTTAGCGTTCTGTCTTTATATATATATATATATATATATATATATATATTTGTATGAGATGGTAGGAGATCGGAAGAGCGT
>NC_056512.1:40510691-40544252 GCF_014905685.2 Nematolebias whitei
TATATATATATATATATATGTGTGTGTGTGTGCGTGTGTGTGTGTGTATACAGCTGTGATGGACTTGCGACCTGTCCAGGATGTACCCCGCCCCTCGCACAGTGATAGCTGGACATGGGCACCGGCGACCCCCTCTATCAAAAAAGGAAGAATAAAGATGATGGATGGATGGATGGATGGATGGATGGATGGATGGATGGATGGACAGATACAGGTATATTTACCCCTTCTGTAGTTAACACTTAGAAAATGTTCGCTACAGACCCGGTGATACTTTGAAGGATGAAACTTGTCTCTACTGATAAATTGGCTGATAATCTTTTCGTGTAATGGACCTAAACGTCAAATATATAATATTATATACAGTATTAATATTACATAAATTAGAGGCAATGCCAGATTGCATTATTTAAGAATTTGTGCTAAAATGTGGCACGATTCAGCATAGTGTATAACAATATCTGCCACAGAAGCTAATACCTATGAGCCAATTCAATAATTAATAATGATTACATCGACTTCATAGGGTAATTTTAATTTTAAACTGTTACACTGTTAGCATCAATTATGGTCAGATCACATTCACATTGAAGTAAATAAGATAAATTCCGTTTACTTGTGAAATGAGACACGCTTTCTTTTTTCTCTTCGGTTGGTTCAACCAGCAGTATCTTTGTGGCATTTTAATATTTCTATATACATTAGATATCTTGTAAAAATTCTAATATCTCATTATTATTATTATTATTATTATTATTACAATTTTTACATTATCAGCACTTAGCGTTGGCTATTTTGTCAATATCTACAACAATGCTAAGTCCTAGCCGTCTCTGGTTATGGCTTCTGTCCTTCCAGTGAGTCGCAACATCACGTAACCAACGCACCCTCTAGTTGTCTTATTTAGATTATTTAGCTCTATGTCTTGGCTATGATGCTAACACCAAAGAAAAAAATTGCTATTTTCACTTTCAGCTGCAGTCCGGCCTAAAATACTCGCATTCACAATGATAAACGAGATACATCCTATTGATAAAGAGAGTTGCTTATCAAAATGTACATCAATCAAAACTGTCGCTTTGTTTATACTGACTAATCATAACGCATGATAATGGACAAAAGTAGGACCTCTTTCATGAAATAAACTGAGATCTTACGAGTCAATCCAATAATTTGGAGCTTTGATCAGCTTCTTGAGCTCCTGTTCATGATAGAAATATGTGCATCAAATATCATTGCACTGTAATATACAGCAGGACCTGTGAATGCTTATTTTGGCATATAGTGATCTATATAGCCCAACCCGTAACCATAATGTACACTCTTATTCCCATCCCAAACACTATTTTTACACATTCCCTTAAACTGCGCTTTATTTAGCCTTTCTCAGTCATCCCAGCCCTAAAACTTAACATTTGTCCAACTGAAACGTTCTTCATCCAATCCTTATTCAACCCTCCATCTCTTTTCCCATTAAAAGCCCAGAATATAACAGTCATTAACACAGGGAGTATGTGCAACCACCTATTATTTGCATAACGACTGCGCACCAGACACGGTGCATCTCAGTCATCCCAGATCCAATCAGAATCTGATTAATAAGTTAATGAATTAATCAGGTCACCTGATCCTTTCGTTCACCAGTCCAGATTTGTTGATCGCCACACCAGACTTGATCAGCTATCAAACCTCAAAGGGAGATCACCAAAATAAAACAGGTCATATGAATCACATGTTATACTGTAAAAACATTAAACTGCTAAATGTAAATAAAATCTTTGCTTTACCAAAAAAAACTTGATTGACTTGACATATTGTGCAATGAGTGTCATTAAAGTGATAAAGAATGCCAAAGCCATGAAGGAGTATATTTTATTGTGTAAACAAGTGCTAAACTTCACAAAATCTGATTTTCATTCTAGCCTCAGTGTTAGAAAACTGAGAGCACGCTCTGCAGACGCCACAATCGACTGCTCCTCATATTTGTTCCGGCTGGTTATCAAACCTGAAAACGTAAAGTTTCCACGCTAAAGTGGTTTAAATAACCACCTCATTTTCAGTGGGGCTGCTTTCTGGTTGCATAGAATTGATCCTCTCACAATGGAAGTGTAATTACCAGCAGGACGATCTCTAAACTCAACACCGCCAGCCGGATCCTTCAGCTGTGGAACCCTCCCAAAGAGACCCTGTCGTAAATTATAATTAACTGCAGATGCAATCCGTTGATTTTAAGGAGGTGAGATTCACGTTTTTCCTGCAGTAGAACTGAGAAGGAACAACCATCTGCCTGTTTGATTAATTGGTGGTGTCTGTGGCGCAGTCCATTTGCAGTCGGTTACAGTGTATTTGCTTTGTGTCAGGACGCACCTTAAACACACTGCATCATCGCAGACCTGAAGACGGTACAGGACTTCAAGTCTCTTTAGCAGCTTTGCTGCAGGCAGCTCCTTCTGACATTGTTACTAATCAACTTGTAAATTAAATAGCAGTGAATGAATGTGCAGCGGGAGGATGCTACAGCAGTCTGCCACTGTAATCAGTGTTTCGAGGGTCAAATTTTGATTGACAGCACCTGTTAAATCTAATATAATCTGTGCAATTTTGCTGTAAATGGGATAAACGCATGAATATCAGTAAAAATAAATAACTCAACAAACTTTACTTAAATAAATAAATAGATTGGAATAAAACAAACTTGAACATAAAATTTTACTTTTTTATTTAATAATTACCTGCCATTAAAAGATAAAAGCTGATAATAATGTGTGTGTGAGAGAGTTTGTTTGTGTCTGACTATATATTAGAAAAATATCCTATAAGTCACTGGAAGAATTTTGATGACACTTTCAGGAAACAATCAATGGATACAACTTTATGATAATCTTTTGAAAACCAACCCAATTCAAGATGGCTGCCATTATTTAGTTGATTTTACGATTATTGAGCTAAATTTTGGTGTAGCAGAAGCAAATTAGTCCACACATACGCTAAGTGATAACGCATTGCGCCGGATCTCTGTCTGAAAATGTGCCAATATTTTTTTGTAGTCAGCTCTGTCTGTTAGCAGAATATCTCATGAATCATTGGAAGGACTTATTCAACAGCATTAAACACCTCCATGGTTTATTGTAGGTTATAACTTGTTTTCATTATTTTTTTTCCTGTAAATGGTGTTTAAAAATACTTATTCACTTGAAAAGTTTTGTTGGATTTTTCTAAAATACAACCTTTCTTGGACCGTAGAGAAGTTATGGTTAAATGCAGTCTTGATAATTAAATATCTGAAAAGGAGACAGAGATGTTCCCACCTCTGCAGAAGCATTTTAGCACCCAGGGGGAGCGGTACTGGGCCATCGTGAAAGCCAACAACAACTCTGCACTACGAGTCTTAGGTCTGAAACGAGGCAGGAGGTGTGCTGGTGGGTCCTGGGTCAAAGTCTTGGAGGACAGAGGAGGTAAACCCAGCAGGGTGGAGTCCGAGTGACAGATGGAGGAGTGAGTGGGGCAAATTAAGGAGGAGGAGGGTAACGGATAACATGTTGTAGCTCCACAGTGAGGTTTTCTTGAAGGTGATCTGATCCAGATGGTCCGTGGGACCGTACAGTACATGTTACTGGTTTGAAATGCACACGGAGCTTTTTGATATTTGACGTTAATTTGTGTTCTGCTCAACAACAGGAAACCAGACCATGTCGTAGTTTCATACAGGCTGAGGTGAGCCAGTGGGATGGTTGACAGTTTAAGAGGCATCTTCACAGAAACAGGTTGAGTCTCGCTCCCATTCGTCTGTTTTTGTGTAATAATTTCCTACGCCTAAAGTAGAGAAAACATTTTGTAATTCTGCCAGGAATTAATTGTTTAACGAGTATTTCACTACAAGTTTCTCAAAGCTGATCTTTAGAACGTCTGTGGGGTTTGCTCAGATAATGTCTCTCAGTTTTGATGCAGTTGCAGCTTCAGATCTGCACAAACTTCCAACACTCTGAGAAATTACAGGCAGACTCTTATATGAAGGATGTGCAGATCCATCTCCAAGTTCCTTCTCTACAAGATTCTACAAACAAGTTTAAAACTTTTTAATCGCAATTAACTTGCACATTAAAAACGCAGGGCAGCACGGTGGCGCAGTTGGTAGAGCTGCCACCTCTTAGCGAGCAGGTTACCCCCCCGGTCTGGGGTCCTTTTTAAGGTGGAGTTTGCATGTTCTCTTCGTGCATGCATGGGTTTTCTCCGGGTACTCCGGTTTCCTCCCACAGACCAAAAAAATGCATGTTAGGCTGATTGGTAACTTTAAATTGTCCCTACTATGTCTCGTTTGTCTCTGTGATGGACTAGAGACAGGTGTCCCCCGCCTCTCGCACCTTGATTGCTAGATATGGGCACCAGTGACCCTAAAAGAAAGATGCAGGTAAAGACGATGGGTGGATGGATTTTTAAACCGTTACGTTTGACAGGTTTGTTTATTTAATATCTAAATAGAGATAATTTCACTGAACGAAGAGCTTAGATATAATTTATGGATCATTTTGTTTTGAATTCTTTTTCATATTTTGGGGGTTCTAGTTCATTGTTTTAGCAGTCACCATGCAAAGGCAAAGAAGGACAACAACGTGTGTGCTTGTGTATGGTTGTGTGTCTTATACCAAAAGATCTCATGGACCAATGAACAAATTGTAATGAAACTTGCAGAAAGTTGATAGATAGATAATCATAGGGGGAAATCTGAGGCATCCAATAGCATGTTCTAATTATACAGAAGAAAAAACATGTGAAATAATCAAAAAAGAAGCAGAATACACAAATTTGGAAGTAGTCATCGAATGTGCATTTTCAACTTATTATAGTTTGGAATCATCCCAATTCAATATGGCTGCCACAGCATGAAAAATGGTTATAAATCATTGAATTTTACAGATACTGACCTGTGTGTAAGTAACCGAGACTGATTTCCAACACATTGATCAGAGCATTAACAGATTGTGAAAGAACTTTGTTTAAAATTTTGCCATTCACTTTTCAGAAGCAACTCTTTCTGTTAGCAAAATGTCTTATGCATCAATGGACAGATATGAATGAAACTGAGGAAATAATCACTGAATGTGCATCTAAAACTGATCAAAGATTGGAGCCAACCCAATTCAAGATGGCTGCCAGAGTCAACTGATCTGAGAAAACGCAAAAGTAACTATGATTCTGTCAGTTTTATAGATGTTTAGCTAAATTTTTGTAATGGTAGCTGAGAGTCACATATTCTGAGCATATCAAACGATAACGCATGTGACCAAAATGACTACAACGCCATCATGTCTCAACGTAAGATGATCTTAGTCTGAAACTCATGAAAAGTGGCGGGTGATGTGCATTCCTTAACTCCGCCTGAACTTGATAGCAACAGCTTGAAACGAAGGAGAGATCAGTGTTTAAAACAAACAAAGCATCACCAAAGGAGCTGCATCAGTGATGTGGAAACTTTGAAGCATCTAAAATGAACTTATTAACCTGTGAACAGGTTTAATGTGAGCACTTTAACAACTGATGAAGAAAAGCCGTTTCTATCTTTTGTCGTTTGTGTTGAAGTGAACCTCTGAGGTGGCGCTGAGGCCTTTTTGTGGCCCCGGGGACTTCAGAGCTGCCTTTCTGTGTGGCGCTGCTCAGATGGCCATGTTTACTGCACTCCAGAGTGAGTATTTACTGCAGTTGACGGGGCTGGCAGACCCCACTGTCACAGCAAATGGTGCTGTTGGGAAAACAAACAGTTGTAACGAGGCTGGGTCTGTCTGTGAGGCTGCTGAAATCTGCTTCAGTCTGAAACCCACTCAGATATGAGGGAGGAAGGGGTTAAAGGTCGTTGAGTTTACAGAAAAGAGCTCTTTTGACATTCAGCTTTGTTTTGGTGGATGTTAAATGTGCTCTGTCACTTGATGGAGGGACTTGAAGCTGGCGCATGATGATTTAAGAGGCTTCCTACAGGAAATGATGCAAACCTGGTGTCTGGGAAAGGCTGACACACGATTATTCATGCCTGTGATGGTACATAGACAAAGCTTGAAGCAAAATGCTGACGCTGCTGATGATTTTTGGCGGGATAAAAAAAAAAAAAAAGATCTATCTCCGTATACTGATGTGCAAATCCAAGCAAATCATAGAATTAGTCAAAATGAAGTTGTTATCGTCGCTACATCCTAATGTGGGCGAGAGTAAGGTGTTGCTAAGAGGATGATGTCATTTCCAGAGAAGCATGCTGCCTCTCTCCTCCCTCCCCTCCTCGGCTTTGTTTCTGTGACTGCGTGTGCAGGCATATTTCTTCATGTCTCTGTATCTCAGTAAAGAACGGGATGAATTTTTAATGAAAAGCAACTGTGTGCTCCCTCAGATCACTTTCCAGGACAGGGTGTCTCTCCTGATGTTAGCAGCATGAACACAGGCAGCGCGGGGTGAGAAAAGCAAACGCTTGTCCACCTGGAAACGACTACACGTGCACGTTTTTAACTTCCTTTCCAGCAGTGATGAAATGAGGGAGGGTTGTGTGCAACCAGCCTTGTTCTGAGTGTGTTACGTAGTTACATCACTACTGGAGTGAGGGCTTGTGCCGAGCCAGCCCTTCGGATGACTGCATGGACAAGTTGTGAAAATGAATCTTTTATTTACCCACAGAGTTCTTCATACCGCTCTCTCCAGGGCTGCGGGGCCACAAAATCCTCACACAAAGTCAAAGAATTGAAGGCAACACATCTGAAAACTGAAAGAAAGTGGACATAAATTATCTCAATTATGCCGTTAATTTGAGTTAATTAAAAAAAAATACAGACCCAAACAAAGAAATAATTCATATCACCCACCATTAGGCCTGTCACGATAAACAATAAATCAATTAATCGCATGATAAATTAAACTTATCGACCTCATTTTCATTTATCGGCTTTATTGTTTCTTCATGTCTCTCTCTTTCTACTGAAGACACTGGATGACAAAAGGCTCAACTCCGGTGCTGACCCCTGACCCCTCCCTTTCTCTTGTCTCTTTAAAATCTGTTTGAACTGTCCAAAATCGTATTTTTGGATCGCTAAAAGCAGCTACGCTGAAAAGCTACTAGCTAAGCTAACAGGCTGACCTCGGAAAAAAACCTCTGTCTTGTCAAAGCTCCAAAATTCACAGTTGAAACCCGTGCCTTTGTATAAAAAGTTGTTTTTCCTCTGCAAAAAGAAGCTGAGAACTTGTTTAACTGATTTTTTTTATTAAAAGCTTTGTGTGAAAAATGCTATGCTAAAGAGCTCAAACCACACCGAGCATCCGCCATTTTGAGAACCAAAGAGAGGCAGCCCATGTCACGTCAAGGAGCCTCCTTCCCATTTTTCTTAAAGAGACACGCTGCTGCTTCCTCACTATCCATCCTTCTGTTCAAACAGTCTTATACTGCCATGCAGTGGTCAAAAAGGTACTTCACACAAAAATTAACCAACATTTCTTCTTATATTTGACAAGAATTACTAATTATTGTCAAATTTCAAACAATATTATCGTTTATCGCAATAATTTCTGAGACAATTAATCGCCCAGCAAAATGTGTTATCATGACAGGCCTACCCACCACCTTTAGTGCTACAGTTTTAGACTGATTATCTTATGTTGAGAAATTATAGAATTGTCATCATTTTGGTCAATTCTTAAAAATAACGTTATGTACAATTTTATGTGAGATCACAAGATGTCACGTTCAGAATAGGCTTAGTGATGACTCTCAGCTACTACCACATCAAATTTTATCTCAATATCAGCAAAACAGTCTAAAATGGGGAGTGGTGGCGCAGAGGTTAGAGAAGGTGGGCCTGTGATCGGAAAGTTGCAGGTTCAACTCCCGGTACCGTCAACATCAAAATGTGGGTGGAAAAGGTGAAACATCCACACCTGACCCTGCCCTCATTTGCCCCACTCTGGTTCCCTGAACAAGGCCCTTAACCCCCACCATCTGCTCCCAAAAACAGGTCTCTCTTGAAAATGTGTTCTTGTGACTCAATGAGACTACCTGTATAAATAAAGGGTAACTGAAAAAATGAAAAAAATCATTGCCATTTTGTATTTGCTAATGTTGCTTAGCTGTAGTGTCCATCTTGAACCAGACTGAGTACAAATGACAGCCAGAGACAGATTTACATTCAATGAATAATTTGTGGGAATTTCATTCAACATTGCCTATTGGTTCAAAATGTATTTTGGTTAAAATAAATAAATAAATAAAAAACACAAACACAGGCAGAAGCATAAACTGGATTCATCTGGATTCATCGGCTGTGGTAGCTCAGTCTTGTAATCCTGAGGCTGCAGGTTGGAGCCCAGGAGCAACATTTTCCAAATCTTTAATTCAAAGTTTGTTTGCTGTCGTTATTCCTGCAGACGGAGCAGCTGAAACAACATTCACCTTTTCATAGTGGACGATAAAAATGGTGAAAATTTGCAGAACTTGTGAATTATGTAGAGTTAAGCTTAGACAGTACAAAACCTAAACTGATGTTTATTTTTTGAAAACATGGAACAGGTGTGAGCAATCATTGTCTTACCTGCAGCAGAGAGAGGTCAGAGTGGTCTCATGTGTGCATCTGTGTATGTTGGTTTCTTTGTCTGCTAAATAGCTCATAAATCACTGAATGGATTTTGATAATTGGAAGAACATCTACAACTGATTAAGTTTTGGAGTCAACGCAGTTCAAGATGGCTGCCACAGTTGCCTGATATTAGCAAACACAAAAATGCATGTAACTCAGGGGATTTTACAGACATTGAGCTAAAATTTGGTGTGGTAGTAGCTGAAAGTCATCCAAAACACATACTTTATGGGCTTACAAATGATGCAAGACATTACAAGAGCTAGCACATGGTTAAACTTCAAAAGGGCTATCAGCTTTTTGCCTTCAAGAAATGCTAAAGGCTTTTATTTACGCTGCAGTTTTTCTGATGCTGTTTAAACCTCCGTGAAACATCTTTTGGACAAAACATGGACATTTGCTGATTTCTGTAAGTCTTTAGTTGCTATAATTAACTGTTTGAAGTCAGATGTGCTTCTCAGACAGTGAATGTAGGTCACACTCTTCAAACGTCATCTGTCAGAGATGAGCTCGTGGTACAGAGAGACAGTCTGGTCAGTGCAAATGCTAACTGCATACAGGCTTAATTTAAATTATTACCCAACATAATTAAGTGCCGATCAGACAGCCTCTTCCCCAAATCGAGGCCGTAATATTAAATTTGCTTGGCAGCAGCTGGGTGAGAATTTGACTTCGGAGAAAAGCAGGGAAGGATGTGAGGAGGCATCAAAGGAGGTAGAGTGAAGAACCAATGGCGGAAAAAATGGCGTGCAACCTGTGTTTGTCTTCAATCAGACTGTCAGAGTAAGAGTGGGCTATGGCAGCACTTTGTTAGTTAACACGTGCACTGCAGCATTTGCATGGATCTAATGAAAAACTAGGCGATGCATGAATGCTCGCCTCCTTCCATTTTGCTTCTCTCCCCACTTTGCCTCCTCTTCCTCCTCCCGGCATGCCGCGGTGCTTGCCGCTGCAGCAGGACAAGAGATGACATGTGGACACTCAGTGAATCGCCAATCGTCACCGAGCGGGGAAAATGGACCGAGAGGAGGTGGTTTGACGCATCCAGACTGCAACCAGTGCCCCCCCACACACACACACACATTAAAGATTAGAAGAAAAGAACTGCAGAGAGGCACCACGCTGAATACCCGATGTGTCCCCCCCCCATACACACCCAAACCAAGACACATACACCTCGCTGCCCTCTATAAGTTTCACCCACCTCACCTACTTGCTTCTCTGACCCTCTCGATCTCCCTCACAGGAGGAGAAATCAATAGCCTCAAATTAATCATCCTGCCATGAGCAGACCGGGGGAGGAGGCTGTTGGATGGTGGGGGCAGAAAGTTCAGAGGAACATTTAGAGACCCAGAGAAGAATTTTCAATAAAATGAAAGCAGATTCGTAAACTCAAGGTGATTAGTGTGGGGGTAAGCCTCATTAGTAGGAAAGTTTGCTTTGTAAGAACTATGTTTGTTTCCAAGTTACCAAATGTTGTCTTGTTAATAGGAGGTGTGATAAAAGTCCAAATTACAGAAAAATATTTTTAAAAATGCACAAAACTGCTGCATGAAAAGTTTTAAAAAAAGTAAAATGATGAATGTGCAATATCACTGAGAGCCACAGGGGGAAGACTAATCCCTGGATCCAGGCAAGCATCAAGGTGTTTCAAGGGAAAAGGCCAGAAAGATTTTACAGATTATTCTAGTTTAAAAGCTCAATTTAGTTCCTCTAATGCTTCTAAATTTAACTTAATGCTTTATTAGAGATCGGGTCTTTATGTGGGGCCTTATGAAATGTTTTATTTTTCCCCAACCTAACCAGATTTGTTCGACCTAAAATGTGCCTTATTATTTGCTGGATTGTTAAACTTCCACACTTAAATGGTAAAACGTTCCCTGTTTTATGAATTTTTACGAATTTGAACAAAATACACAAAAAACTGAGTTGAACATTTAGTTTTAATACAGCACGAGAAAATCTGCTTGTAAGTCATTTATACTGTATTTAAAAACACACGCATTGCTTCACATGATGCTCGCATGAAAAGAAAAAGGTTTTCATGCATCTTCTACAGTTTGTGTGTGAAAATAAAGAAACAATTTTACTGTTTGTAAAGTAAAAAATGCATAACACTTAAAATTAAAAGTCTCATTATTTTTTATAGGAGGGGCATAGAGAGTATAAAATGATGTTATATTGTGTTATAACTGTGGATTATTTGATTCACTCATGATGACGAGGAGTAGGTTATGGAGAACATTGTGTTGTTTTGTTGACAACAGTCCAGCGGTCTTTTGTGATATTGATAGTTTGCTACTGATATTACTATAATTGGTACCACTTTACAATAAGGCTCCCCTTATAGGCGCTAATAACTATTTTATAGATATGTTTTTAATTAATCTACACTTTATAAATTATTAATAATTGTTTATTATGCATTGATTAAGGGTGACAGAGAGACAAAACTGAACAGCCTCTTGCCATATAGTGAGCCAAATCTGTTTACCTTATTCTTCTAGAGTTGTTATATTAAACATTTCAGACTAAGTTACTATCTTGTAGCACAAAGAGCATTTGTCTATTTTTAGGATATAATGTTAGATGTAGATACTTATAATGCAGTGATAAAGTACAATAATATATGCTAAAAAATAGGTTTACAAATGCGTATCATGCTTACAAGGTAGTAACTTAGTCTGAAATGTTTATTATATCAACTCTAGATGAAATATATACCATAGGTGGTGGATTTGGCTCATTATTTGGCAATAAACTAGTCAGTTTTGTCTCTGTCACCCTTAATTAATGCATAATAAACAATTCTTAATGATTTATAAAGTGTTTATAGAAGAATTAATACTGTATCAATAAACAATTTATTAGCATCTATAAGGGGAGCCTTATTTTAAAGTTGTACCCTATAAGGATACATTTTTAATATATTGTGTATTCCTGGTGGCTCAGTTGCTGTTGCCTTTCAGCGAGAAGGTTGCCGGATCAAATCCAGTCGGGGACTTTTCTGTGTGGAGTTTGCATGTTCTCCGTGCATGCGTGGGTTTTTTCCAGGTACTCCTGTTTCCTCCCACAGACCAAAAACATGCATTTTAGGCTGACTGGTAACTAAATTGCCCCTAGGTGTCTGTAGATTAAGATTTAAAAATAAATAAATAAATAAATAACAAAAGTGAGTTCAGTCTGCTCAGCATGAAGCTTGGTCCATCACAAATGTAAGTCCAAGTAAAAACAACGTCTAATCATTAGTTCCACCTGTAATTTTTAGGCCTGAAAATTAAAATTAAATAAAAATAAGACTTGTCAAGAGCTATGGTTCCAAATAATCTCTAGTACGTGTAACTTGTGTGACCCTGCAGCTTCGCCGAGTTCAAACGAAACGGATCGGGTCGAGCAGACAACCAGTATCTTCTGCACAGATTAAACGAAAGACATTGAAGTTTCTGGAGCTCCATCAGCTCCCTCAGCCTCCATGTCTGGTTGCCGCTCACAATCCATTTTTCAATTCTTTGTTATTTCAAAGCAATTTCCATTTTACGACAGTGCTTGATAGATTTTAAAACGAGAAGAGAGTCTGTGTAATAAAAGTGAACAAGTCTGCATTTTTCGTGCGCAGATATATTGTCAGACAATTCAATTTGTTATTCCAGGCAGAAAACAGCTGTCTTGCAGAGCAGAAATTTGTCTCTTGTGCTGATGTGTGATGTCAGGCTGAGCTTCGGTATTGCACCTCGGAGAACGTACTGTAATTGGCAGAGATGGGAAAGGTGACTTTAACAATGTGACTATGCACTTTCCGATTCCTCATCGTTATCTCAGCTTTTAAATTGGAGCTTGGTTTAAGAGGAAACACTCAGATATCTAAGGGAAAAATTGTGAAAGTCCAGGCCAGTCCATGGACCATGCTTTTTGCCAACTGTATCTCTGTTGAGACTTTATATTTCCTCTGTGAGATGCTTGGCTCTGCAGCTTCCGAGTATCATGTTCTGGTGTTAGTAAATGGACTGTACTTATATAGCGCCTTTCAATCTTTTCAAGGCGCGCCAAGTGCTTTACAACACAATCTGTGCCTCATTTACACATTCACACAGCACTCTAATAGATCTCTACAAAGCTAATTGAACAAATCATTCTAAAGAGACTAATCAGTACTTTATCACATTCATACACCGATGGGACACACATCGGAGACAATGAGGGGTTCAGAGTCTTGCCCAGGGACACTTCAGCATGTGGCTGCTGAGGGATTCGAACCCCAACTCTTGCATCGGAGGACTACGACTGCTCTAACCACTCAGCCACAGCCGCCCAGTAAAACCCAGGGTCAAAGGTAAAATAAAGAATTGAATTTATTAAACAAACTCAAAGGGCTGACGTGGCAGCAAACCTTACACATAATAAGCAGGAGCATGGCGGCATGGAGGAAGACAGGGCATGACAGCCTTGTGAGGACAATCCACGGACAGGGACTAAACAAACTGACACAGAACTTATACGGACACTAACGAGAGAATAATCTTGAACACCTGAGGAAGGACGATGGGGAACAGGTGATAGAGGAAGGAGCTGGACCTGATTACATGGGGGATGAAACACTGAGGAAGACAGGAAACACAAGTAAATAAACACAAAAATCTAAAGAATTGACACAACACAGATTCTCACAGAGTCCAGAAAACACAGATGGGATTATTTAAACTGTGTGTAAACACTTTGGAAATCTGTTTCTCCATTGTCTTTTCACTTTTCTTTTGAGGAAAGTTGGGCAATAACGTAACTCTGTGTTTTTTTTATATGTCTATTGGTTAAATATCTTAAAACCACTGGAGGGATTTTAATAAAACAAAGAAAGTAATCACTGGATGACCATCTACAACTGATAATTATTGGTGTCATTCCCTATCCAGATGGCCACAGCAGCTAAATAGCATTAACTAATCCCATAAACTGTATAAAAATGTACAGATACGGAGCTTTAATTTTGTGTGGTAGTAGCTGAGAGTCATTCCTAATACATACTTTGAGTGCTAAAGGTAGTAAAGCTAGTTGGCTAACAGCACTGACGAACATTTCTTCACAACTCCCAAACATTTTGCGATGATCAGAGGCTTTTTTCAGTTTTCCTGCTTGAGTTGCAAGTTACTTTTTTCTCTCAGAATAGCCACAGTTATCTCTGACGTATCCAGATATTAAAACTATGCTGATCATAAATACCAACCATGAAAGAACAAGTCCAAATCTGCCTGTCATCATTTCTAATGTGTACTCCAGCAGATTAAATCATGAATGTGGGGGCAGCTGCTGAGGTGGGTATATAAAATGAGCCCAGGTGAAAGACATAGATGAAGGCAGGTGGGCTATTGAGCATGAACTTTGGTGTTTTGAACCACTTTGGCATGGCTGTCTCAGAGGAGTTGACGGGGGAGAAGGCGAGCCCCGGTGGCCATCGTAGTACCAGCAGACTGTGTTTTTCACTATGGCATACGCTGTTTGTGGGAATCAGTTTATTTTGGCGACTCCTCAGATTGAAGAAGTCCTTTGGATGAAGGACGAAACATCTCAGCAAAAAAAAAAGAAACCGTCCAGATAACCTGACTGAGCATTGTTGGATGCATACCTGGATTATTGAGCATGAACTTTGGTATTGTTGAACACAGTTTTGCAAGCTGTGCCACAGTAGCTCAGTGGACTGTGCTGCAGTCTTTTAATGCTGAGGCTACAGGTTTGAGCCCAGGTTGCGTTAGGAAGGACGTAAAGCAGTTGCCAAATCGTTCTTCCATTTTCGCTTGCTGTGGTAGCTCCTAAAGAACAGCCGAAGGAAAAAAAAATACATTTTTGCAAGTCAGGTACACAAAATGAGGCTGTGATTTTTAAAAACAGGCCACTTGAAGCACAGACACACGGCTCGCTGGTGTCGCCAACAAGTCTCCAACAGCTTCACGTGATTTCTTTGTTCAAAACGTTGAGGAGGCAGCCGAAACGCATTCCATCAAGAAATGAAAAACATCTCGACACATCTTTTCTTCAAACACAATTTAAATGGTAAAGTTTTTATCTCAGACTGCGATATTTGAGCTAAAGTAAAATAGCTAAATATTTATTAGTGATTTATCAAAACACATGAAAGAATAAAACGTTTTTGGTTATTGCAGATTATTTTGGTTTCAGCAGAAATATATGGATTCGAGCTGCATGGCTGCTTCTTTGTGGTAGTTTTCATCATATTCCACTCAATAAAATGAGATTTTATGGTTTCTCCTCATTTCCTTCAGTGGGTGAAGCTCAGCACCAAGGACAGTGATGGATTAACCCGCTCTTGACCCACATCTGCACAGTTTGACTGACTCAAACGTAGCTCCTCTGATTAGCCTTCCCTGCTTTCTCCACAAAGATTTAATATAATCCAAATCCTAGATAAAAGAAAAACAGCAACTTTGTCCTAAAGTGTTGAGTTTGAAAAAATAAAATTAGATTGTAAAAATGTGGAACATCCAGTCAGTTTGTCAGGCGAGGGACAAGGCAGATCAAAACGTTGTTCAGTCCCACACAATTAGAACATTTTAACCAACTCAACTGTCATTAAAAATAAATAAATAAATTATTTGCCTGGCATTCCCATACGTTGTGCACTTGAGTGGAAAAGTGGATTCACAAAAAGTGACCTTTACAAAGTTCTGATGCAAACAAACACAATCAAAAAGAGCAAAGGCTGTAACAAAAAGTGAAGCTGCTGGAACAGAATGCTCTAAAATTAGGCCAGACCGTCACTAGACTAAGATTAAGGAATTTATTCCAGTTATAATGTTTGTTTCCAGTTACTGTATCTTCTCCCTCCTCCAGGTCTTTAAACAGTTGGAGCTTATTTTTGATCTTTAAAATTTCACGCACCACTCTGCTGATCACACTATGACTTATCTTTCCGTTCGTGTCACGAGTCGTTGACAGCCATCATTTACATTTCTGCGAGGACACTGTGTAAGTGTTTTTATCAAGCTCACGATGGCTTCATGGCCTTTGTGTTTTTAGCGCAAGATGAAATGCAAAACATCCTGTTTTCAGTGCAACGAAAGACTGACATATGAACATAGCGTGAGTCATAATCACTTTAAATGCAGCCAACTGTAAGAAGTATTCCTCACACTTGCTCTCTGTGAATATGATTATGGCTCTAATCGTCAAACTGGATGGATTGCATTGATGCTCTGACTGGCTGCGAAGCATTTAAATCTCCTGTCAGCAAACGGAAGGGAACTTTTAAAGCTTTTTGTGTTGGTTGCATGTCATTTTTAGGCTTTTAAAGAACTGAAGCCATGTCTTACTTTAACACGTTACACAGAAGCGGTAACATATCATCACTGTCTTGGGTTCATGGGAAATTCTGAACCTCTTTGTGTTTCAGAATCAGCATCTGTTTTTTGATTCGTTGCAGTGTGCAACACTTTAGTCCGGTTCAAATGTTTTGTTTTTACAGACATTCATTTTTTAGAAGATGGAAAACATGAGTGATCTCAGACATCCTCAGAATTTATTTTTGGCTTGTTTGGTTGGTTGTTGATTGGTTGTCTAGTTGGTTGGTTTGTTGGATGTCGGGTTGGATGGTTGGTTAGTTGTTAAGTTGTTTGGTTTGTTGGTTGTCTTGTTAGATGTGTGTTGGTTGTCTGGATGGATGGCTGTTTAGTTGTTTGGTTTGTTGGTTTGTTGGTTGCCTGGTCAGTCGATTGGCTGGTTTGTTTATTGTCTGGATGGATGGTTGTTAAGTTGGTTGGTTTATCACTTGTATGGTTGTTTGGTTTGTTGGTTGCCTGGTCAGTCGATTGGCTGGTCAGTTGGTCAGTCAGTTGGTTGGTTGGTTTGTTGGATGTCGTGTTGGAAGGTTTGTTAGTTGTTTGGTTTGTTGATTGCCTGGTCAGTTGATTGGTTAGTTGTTTGGTTGGATGGTTTGTTGGATAGAGTTGAACGGTTGGTTAGTTGTTTGGTTTGTTGGCTGTCTCATTGAATCTTTGTTAAATTGTTTAGTTTGTTAGTTGCCTGGTCAGTCAATTAGTTGGTTTGTTTATTGTCTGGATGGATGGTTGTTAAGTTGGTTGGTTTATTACTTGTATGGTTGTTTGGTTTGTTGGTTGTCTGGTCAGTTGATTGGTTGGTTGTTTGTTTGTTGTTTTGGATATCAAGTTGAACGATTGGTTAGTTGTTTGGTCCTTTGGTTGTCTTGTTGAATGGTTGTTAAATAGTTTGGTTTGTTAGTTGCCTGGTTGTTTGTTTGGTTTGTCAGTTGCCTGGTCAATTGTTAAGTTGTTTTTTTGGATATCAAGTTGAATGATTGGTTAGTTGTTTGGTCTGTTGGTTGGCTTGTTGGATGGTTGTTAAATTGTTTGATTTGTTTGTTGCCTGGTCTGTCGATTGGTTGGTTTGTTGATTGTCTGTATGTTTAATTTGTTGGTTGCCTGGTCAGTTGGTTGGTTAGTTGGCTTGCTGGTTGTCTGGTTGGTCAGTTGGTTATTTTTTAGCTGTCGATTTGTTGTCAATTGGTTTGTTGTTTGGTCTGTTAGTCGTCTTGTTTGATTGTTGTATATCTGGTTGTTTGGTTTGTTGTTCATCTGGTTATTCAGCTCTTTTCCAGGATCAATGAACAGCTGTTTTTAGAGGGGATTAATAACAGCCATCAACCTTCCTGCAGTTCTCAGTGAGCGGGATTTATGCTGATATCATGAGCCATGAGGTCATGGGGTGTAAATCAATGAGAGGTCAGCAGGGGGGACAAATCAGTTAGGTTTTCTCCACAACTAAAGAGCATCATCATCATCACTGACAGTGCTGGGAGGTGAACAGTTCTTTGTTCAAATCTGTGTTGCTGCAGTTTGTCTAACAGCTGTTTTTCAGGATGTGGATTTGAATCAGATGTGAAAAAGTTTTAAAGATTTTTTGTTCTCCTGCACAGCTTTTTTTTCTTTCTTTCAGAATTTAAAAACATCAAGCTTAATCTTTTTTTTTTTTTTTGGCCTTTTAGTTTTAACTACAAACCATGCTGTCTTCTCTGTTCTTTGAAAGCCAGAAGTTCAATTGTGGAGGCTATTCTTTAACATTTTTTACTATTCCCTGCAAACTAGTAGTTTTTTTTATACTTAACATCAAAAAGAAAATCTAATGTGCTTAAAGTACTGATGAAAAAAAATCAAAGTACTGACAAAATATTCTTAGCTCATATCTTTTTTAAGTTAATTCTTCTTCTTCTTTCAGCTTTTCCCTCTTCAGGGGTTTCCACAGCGAGTCATCCTCCTCCATCTCACTCTGTCCTCTGCATCCTCTGTCCTCACTCCAACTCCCTCCATGTCCTCTCTAACTGCATCCATATATCTCCTCTTTGTCTTTTTCCTGGCAGCTGCATTTCTAACATCCTTCTACCAATATACCCACTGTCCCACTTCTGGACATGTTCAAACCATCTCAATCTGGCCTCTCTAACGTTATCTCTCAGTTGGTCAACCTGTGCTGTACCTCTGATGATCTCATTCCTGATCTTATCCATCCTTGTCTCTCCTAAGGAGAACCTCAACATCCTCATTTCTGCCACTTTCAGTTCTGTCTCCTGTCTTTTTGTCCACGTCTCCGTCTCCAAACCATACAACATAGCTGGTCTCACCACAGTCTTGTAAACTTTTCCTTTGACTTTTTGTCACAAATCACTCCTGAAACTTTTCTCCATCCACTCCATCCTGCCTGGACTCTCTTCTTCATCTCTTTACCACACTCCCCATTTTCCTGGACAGCTGACCCCAAGTCCTTGAAGTCCTGCACCTTTGTGACCTCTGCTCCTTGTAGCCTCCCTGTTCCACCTCCTCCCTCTCATTCACACACATGTACTCTGTCTTACTATGGCTGACTTTCATTCCTCTTCTTTCAAGTGCATACCTCCACCTCTCCAAGTTCTCTTCCACCTGTTCCCTGTTCTCACCACAGATCACAATGTCATCTGCAAACATCATAGTCCACGGGGTTTCCTGCCTGACCTCATCTGTTAGTCGGTCCGTCCCCAGAGCAAACAAGAAGGGGCTCAGAGCTGATCCTTGATGCACTCCCATCTCCACCTTGAAGCTTTCTGTCACTCCTACAGCACATCTCACCACTGTCCTTATACATGTCCTGTACCAGTCTAACATACTTCTATGCTACTCCAAATTTCCTCATACAATACCACACCTCCTCCCTCGGCACCCTGTCATATACTTTTTCTAAATCCGCAAAGACACAATGGAGTTCTTTCTGACCCTCTCTGTACTTCTCCATCAGCATTCTTAAAGCAAAGATGGCATCTGTGGTGCTCTTTCTCAGCATGAAACCATACTGCTGCTCACAGTCACCTTCACCTTGCATATCAGTCAAGCTTCCACAACTCCCTCCCAGATCTTTCATTGTGTGACTCATCAACTTCTTCTTCTACTTCTAATAATAATAATAATAGTAATAATAATAATAATAATAATAATAACAATAATACTCTCCACATTGTTTTTCAATCTGCATCTCAACTCTGATACATTTGAGAGAGGGAAGTGATAACATTCAGCTGTTAGCTAACTAACAGACACGCACAAGACAACAACTGAGGCATTTAAATGAATCGCTGTCGCCGACTTTCTTGTGGTTCCATCACATTCAGTGAATCTACTTGACATGACGCCATGAATGAGTCAGTGTCGGCCAATTCAGCCTCAGCATCCTAATAATTGTTCAGACACTGAATTGTTCAGAAATTGACACCAGGTTAGGCAGATTTGCACTGAATAAGAAACACATGATGTTTACCCTTCTGCTAGTTTGCTTCTGTTTTTAGTTTCCCTGTTTTATCAAACAACATAAACACTGTACCCTTTTTGTGTTTATCTATTTGCCACAACATGCAGAGACATTGAACCATCCTGCTGCACAAGCATTGATCTGTTAACTCTTTTACCTCTGCAAGCACGTTTTCTGCCTCCATATGTTCTCTTGTATTCATAAACACTGAAACCAGTGATTCCACAGCTGTGTTATTCTGCAGTGGTTCAAGTGGAGCTTATTGCTATAATTCAACAGCTTTTAAGTGTTGATTTTCATGTTTCTCTAAATACAAACCCCCATGTGGAGTTGATTATACGTATTTGATCAATGAAGGTAAAGTGTTGCGGTTATTATGGTCTGGGAATGACTCTTTCTGTGCATGAAGCTAAGACGCTTGTAAAAACTGGACAGCCTTCACCCTGTCTGACCAGAAGGCCTTGACACACTCTGCTGTAACGCCCGTGACTCACTGGTTCTTCTGTTCCTGGATCTGTGAAATCTCATCCTACCCTCCTTTACGATCCCTGCACTGCTCCGAGACCTCACATGACCTGGTGTTTTCCCACACAGCATGGCTGCGACACTGAGATAGACTTAAGACGGAGAAATCCCTCCCACTCCTACGGTGACATCATCCCAGCTAATGGCAGGGACAATCAACTCATCTTTCCTTTAACAGCAGACGCTTCAAGGCAGAAGAATCTGTCATATTTATACTTTTGAGATTTAACTTGGGCTCAGAAAATCTAGACTTGAGAGAAACCATAAAAATTTCCAGAAATATGATTAAAGAACTACGTTGAATAAGTTTAAGTTATTATCTAAGTGCAATTAAATAACCGATTTATGGTAAAACTAAGTAGACATTTAAATAATTTAATTACTAAAGAAGGGCTATTCAACTGGCAGCCCAAGGGCCTAATCAGCCCCCCAGGTGTGCTCAGTTCAGCCCACCAATGGGTTCATTTTTAAATAAAATTTGATTTTAAATTGTAAAACAAACTTACTAACTGCTGGATGTCCAGCCCCCAAGCTCTTGGCTTTCAATAACTGTGGCCCCCTGAGCAGTTAAGTTGAATAGCCCTGACCTAAAGAGCATTTATGTTCTGGTCTGAATAGAATGATTAAAGCATTTGGTCATTTTGTCACAGTAGTGGTTGCATTTTGCCCCAACTTATGCTTGACTGATTTTGATGGAGGCTCATTGCAGAAAACGCTTGTCCCTTGTTTTTACAATAAACATAATAAGGGCTTTCTAAGTAAATTATTACCATTTCTATGCATTCTTGAACTGGTGACAGCGTACAGCACACGCAAAACATTACCATTGTGTGTCTTTAACATGTAAACTGTACAGAGGGAGATATGTAGCACCTAGCAAGATGGCTGCCACAGATCTCATCTAGCATCATCAGAGGTCACATGTCAATTTCAGTGATTGTAGAGACCAGAAAGATTCTTCTGACAGAACAACATACCTTCAAGGGTTTTCTCTCTGGCTTTAATTTTCAGTTTAATAGGAGCAGTGAAAGTGAAAATGTGATGAAATTTAAATCATAAATGTGAAACCAAAGCAGAAACAAACACATAATTTAGTTCCTCTAGTAGGATAGGCCTCCGTGCCACAGTGAGTATAAGTGAGGAGTAATTTGAGGAGAGATCTGAAAAAAGTACGGTGGAAAAGGATATATGGTTGATGAGGTTTGGCCTCCCTGTGGGTTTGCTGCCTCCTTGGTGTTGTCTTACATCTCCTTTTGTCTTTTCACATCAACACATCAGGTCAGGAGTGAAGCAGCTCTCAGACAGACGTAGGTGACGTGTTGGAGATCCAAAACACTGAACACCCCAAACAGAGAGGAGTGACTTTGTTGAGACGATGTATAGTAGGTCAAACGTCTGTCTAACATCTGCCAGACATCTTTCAATAAGTCTAAACCTGACTCCCTGTCTCTGTCAAACCACCTCTCAGATCGCTTACAGTTACAGCTGCATTGTGTACAACAACCTCTCAGCCTGCAAGATGCACTTTGTATTTAATCCGGGCAGCTAATACTGCATTCCTTTGCTACATGATTTGCTTTATACAACTCATATTTATTCATTTGTATAAGCTCTACTGGCAGTTTTTTTTTAATCATAGACACTGTTTTGATGGAAATTTAAAACAAACATTTCAGTTTTTTATTATCATGATATGGGGAAAAAAAATCACTGTACTATCCACATGTTCAGTTACCTTTTAAAGTTTAACACTCCTCAGGTAAAAGCAATAATGTTTATGCCCATGCATATAACTTTTCTGTACTATTAGCTAAATATCTCATGGACCACTGAACGAAACTAACTAAAAATCCCAGACAGAAATCACTGGATTAACATAAACGTTTGTAGTCTGCCTAAATCAAGATGGCTGCCCCAGCTACTCTTTGGCAACACAAGAAGGACTGCTCAGAATTAATGATGCAAAGTTTCGGTTAAGTGGTAGTTGCTGAAAGTCATCCAAGATGTGACTGTGGCAGCCATTGTGAAATAAATATGCATTCCTTCAAGGAATGCTAGACCTTTATTTCTTTGTGTTCTTAAATAACATTTCTGCTCCAATACTGACATGGAGTCTCAAAAAATGCACCCCAGTAATGATGCTAGTGCATAAAGGCCTTTGTGCCTTTGCAGGATCGTTACTAAGATGAATATAGTGATTATAAGGATGAATACGATGTGATTATGAAGATAAATAAGGTGATTAGACCTCTTGTCACCTCCTCTGGGTCGGCTGTGCATAAGTAGGCAGGGGTTGTTGGCGTATAGCTCACAAGACCCATAATCGTTTTACCCTCAGGGGACTTATGTGCACACGCACATACCTGTGCATGCATGCAGGCCAGGATGCTACAGTACTGTAGCTCTATTTATTCCATTTTTCTGTAGGTAAATGACCCATGCATGAAGTATATTTTTCTTCTTTAGTGCAGTTTCTGACCCAGATGGAACCAAGCACACCTGACTGCCTTTGCAGGGTTCTGCTTGGAGCTAACAGCAGCTTTTTGACAGATCCTTTGGCTACAGTGACAGCTGCCGGCTCTACCACTGAAGCTGCTGTGTGTCCAGGGGTTGAAGACACATCACCAGCGTGGTCCATGTGATCCTCCTTCATGTAGAGGACCTGATAGCTATAACCATGGCAACAGGTGCGAGCAGCTCTGATGTCCACATGGCAACGGCTGCTGTTGGGACTGAGGGTGGAGGTGGGAGGAGGAGGAGGGTGCATGAAGAGTAGAGAGATGGGGTGGGGGGGTTCTGGATGCTGACGCACACAGTGGCTGCCTGGAAAGTTTTTGATAATGCCACCCACTGACGAATCAGAAGTGGGCTTGAATCTCTCCGTCTCAAACTCTTTCAAACTCTTTTTCTTTTTAAACGGCACCTCCTACTCAGTGAAGTCCTTCTGACCCCCTGTAGCCTCCTCCCCGCTTCACCCTTCCCTTTCCACCATACACCTCCTACGTGTTTTGTGTCTCATCAAACCTTTGTGTCTGCAGAGCTGTGGCGGCTGAAAACCCATTTGATCACTCTCACAAGGTGTCATGTGTGGGCAGGACTGACCCGGATGTCTCTCTCCTCTGGCATCCAGGATAATTCTGACAATTTCTGCTTGTTTCCTACCCAAACATGCGGCCGGTCTGATGAGAATACAATGTTAGTGTTAGAGATCTGGCCGTGCACTGTACCAGCATGGAGCGCTGCGTGTGAACGTGGCATCACAAGTCACAACAAAGGCGAAAAAGCAGCAGACTGCAAATAACTTGGAGATATCGTTAAAACTTTTTACAACATTTAAGCTTAATCATTTTGATAAACCTTTTTGTCCAGGTGTTGATTACTTTTTTGGGATCAAGTTTAATGTTAAATATAAGAAGCAATAAGTTTTAAATGCACATTTTATATTTTTATTATTGGTCAAACTTTAGGAACACTGAATTTAGTATTTTCTATAATCCAATTTTACACATCGTGAAGTAAATTTCATCCAAAGCTGAAAAAAACGACCTCGTGCTTACATGTAAAGCCAAAGAGTTGTAAATAATTTCACCTATTCAAATAAATTCTCTTAACATTTAGTATTTAATGATGTTTTTGCATTAATTTTGTTCAATTTTCTACATTAACAGTTACCACTGCAGTACGGAGGTATCAACTTTCACAGAGGTCCCAGTCTGCTGTGATGTGGTTTTACAATTTGTTTGTTCAGAACAGGATTTTTTTCTTAGTTATGTTTGCTAAGACCCCAAAAACTGAGGTTACAGTAAAGTTTTACTGGGACGAAATGAGATAAATAAATCACTGCTCTGAGGGTTTATAATTAATGTTATAAACAATCAGTTTAAATGACAAAAATCAGAGTATTATATTTAAAAAAACGTGCATTAGCAATGATATGAATATATTGATGGAAGAACATGCTCATTGTTTCTCATTTTTTCACTTTTTACTTTATTATTGCCTGCACACAAACCTTATGCAACTCAAACCTCAATTTAAAAAAAATTTAATCATATATAACTAGTAGTTAGCTTTTATAATGCTGCCCAGAAGGGTGTGGATGAATTACAGTGCAGTTTATCAATTGGACCGTTTGGGTCAGCATTCCAAATAATTTTGACAGAATTGTCTTTTTTTTTTCACAAAAGCACTTTTAAACTGACCAGTGATTTTCAGATATGTCTTTAAAGAGTAAACAAAAAGAAACATTGTGATTTGTGCTGATTAACTGTCTTCATGCACTGTGAACATCTAGAGAACCTCAACAAACGGAGGACTAAAGGTGTTCAGTACTAGATAAATGTTTAAAAGTGATAAAATGTGGTGACTCTTTGGCTGTGAAAACATTAAAAATGCCTCCATAGCGCTTTTTTTTTTTTTTTGCAGAACCAGACCTGAACTAATATTAAAACTTGGGGACAAAAACTAATCCTGACAAGTTCCACTTTAGTAAATTATTAAATTGATCATTTGTGTGAGACGAAGACAAGATGTCGTTTCATTTTTACACAACAAAATATAACAAATGTTACACTTTATTGGTGGGTGAACAAAGATTAATTGACTAAGAAGTTAAAAGCATACTGCTATTTAAAAGTCATAAATAATCAGAAACCATTTTTAACTTTTTCACCAGAGAAAGATGCTCACAAGTGTCTGTTTGAAGTTCCTGCTCTTGTCTGTAGCATCGACAGCAGCAGACAAACCTTCTCAGCCGCATCTCAGACCTTCTTCAACCAGTCCACACATAAACTTTGGAGCACGTCCACATGAAGCACAGCTCTGCCTCAGCTGGACCCGCTCCAGAACTCTGCACCCGTACGTGAACGCAGCAAGGGGGGAAAAGCTTACTTTATTCTCAAACATAAATAAAAAGCATCGCAGCGACGTCACCGGGCCATGAACAGTCGATCCTTGTGGTTTTGTGTTTGTGCCAGAGGGGCTTGAAAATGAGCTGACCGGATAAACCCCCGTCCCTCAGGACCAGACCCAACAGCCTTGCTGTGTTGTGTGGCTATAAATCTTCCTCCCCCCCAATCCGCACACTCTCGTTCTCTTCGCCACAACAAGCCTCCTCTTCACTGCACTCCAGTCTTGAGTGCTCCTCGGTCTCTCCAGGCCCTGTGGTAATGAAGTGCTTTATGGCTGCAGAGGACGGGGGTGATGCAGGGGGCACCAGGCAACCCAGTAACTCGTTCTAAATACAGAGGGGCACAATGGCCCGTGGTGACCGGGTTGATTAAGTAAGTCTGGATAAGAAACACGGAACCGGACTCTGAGGGGTTTGGCTGTGGCTAAATGCCCACACAGGTGGTCTCAGATAACCTGCTTCCTGTTCTAATGGGAACCATTGAATCCAGTCAGGCTGAGCCAGCTAGGGATAACAGAAGGAACTTTATTTGATTGGATTTTTTAATCATTTTAACTATTTATTGTTAGTTTACTGTTTATTTCTTTGTTTTTTTAGACAACTCTGACTACTTGACCTTTGGGGTTAATTCCATTCAAGAAAGATGCCAAAGCCAACTGACCTTTGCAAACACAAAAATGGCTATAATTGAGCTATTTTTTACAAATATTGTGCTCGATTTTAGTATAGTTCTACTTTGTAGCTGAGAGCCCTTCACAACACATGCTCTACTACTCACTGTATGACATCTTTGCTTAAAAGTTTAGCATTGACTGTTAAAAAAAAGTCAACCTGGTTTGTCTGTTTGCAAAATATTGCATGAACCACTGGGTAGATTTTGATGACATTGTCAGAAAGTAATCATTAAATGTACATCTACAACAGATTAACCTTTGGAGTTAACCCAATCCAAGATGGCAGCCACGTTTAACTGACACTCAAACAGGCAGGAAAGTCTAACTCAGACATTTAAACGGATATTGAGATAAATGGGCTTGATGTGGAAGTAGATGAGAATCAGTCACAATACTCATCCCGACAAAAACTGTTTTTTGTGCCAGACCTCTTGTTTGTCTAACAGATTTTCTGTGCGTCGACATCTGTGTGGGGAGGTCTACAAAATAAAAATGACTTTAAGAAGAAATTACCATCCTGCTTTAGTTTACATATATGACAAAAAAGCTGTTTATAGCTTTTAAGTTATATAACTCTTTCAGCGTGGCAATTCAATTCAATTCGTTTCAAAAATACTTTATTAATCTCAAAGGGAAATTGTTGTTGTAACTCGTTATCCTCGTTGAAGCGAATTGAATTGAAGCGGTTGCCCCAATAGGGTGTATTAAACGTCGCTCAACTTGGGATGGGCTGGCCAGCTGCAAACCAAACCCTAGTTTAAGAGCCACACATGCTGCTCCCAAAGCTGCTGCTAGTTTACCCAGACAGCTCCACCGGGAGTGTGGAATGTAGTCGAATGTAAACACAAGTCAGCTTTCAGAGACGAGGCAAAAGTGTGCACGCTCCTCCTTTCCCCTTTTCTCTGTTAAACATGCAACTTATTCAAAACTTATTTTAAACAGAGAAGTTGAAGAGAAACAGGTTTTTTTTTTTCAGCTGCAGCCTGGAGGAGAACTTGCAAGAAGTGGTTGGGTTACACCAACAGTATACTCCTGAAAGCTGCTGCATACCAGTTAATTAAAGAGCTGAATTTGAGCTTTGAGAACAACGATCACCTTCGAGCAGGTTGGAAAGATTTCAACTCCAGTTTCCAGTTTCTCATTAAAGAAAGAGGACTTATAAGAGTTCAAAGATTGCGTGGCTCTGTTAATCTCTGGAGGGCTTTTTCACGGTTCAGCAGTTACCGTAACACGCAAACTTGATGTATTCCACCTCTCGCTCCATCTTTTTTTCTCCGTGTCCTTCAAAAACCTCCGTTACCTTCACTTCCTGCATTTATCTTTTTCCTTTCCCTGATATTCTTTCTGTTTCTCTCCCTCATGGTTGTTCTAATTGCCACAAAACCTGTTGATGGAAATCAATTCTTTTTTGATTATGTGCCAGCGCTGGTCCATTAGGAAAAATGGGTGGCATAGTACATTGGATTGTGTCTAAGATGGATTATGTGTGCAAAAGTTCCCACGCTCGTTCCGAACTGCTCCTTCCTTTAATGAAACTCAGCCAGGGCTTTGAAAAATAGCAGTTTCATAATTCTTTGACAAAGCAAAAAAAAAAAAAAAAAAATCCCACTATTTCACAAAATAATGACATATTTTGTGGGGGTTAACAAAAAGGCTGATTTTAAAAACATTCTGATTTTACTACTTTTATTACATGTGTTTCAAAAAGTTGGGAGAGGAGCAACAAAAGACTTTATTACACACAATAAAACACTATCTTTACTAAAAGTAGCCAAAAAAAAAAGACATGATAAAAAAAAAGCCACGAACTTGGCACACTATATAGTTTGTCTTTATCTTTATTGTTTTGGGGGTAAGGAGTTGTTCCTAATGTTCAACTTTTTCTGAAAAGTTGTATTTAGAAATACAATATTTTGTTCTAAAAACAAACAATTTCTGAAAATTATAAGACGTTGTGATCTGCAGTGAGATTAAAGAGTAGGTGGAAGAGAGTCTGGAGAGGTGAAGTCAGCCAGAGCAAGACAAACTGCACGTGTGAATGTGAGGGGGATAGGTGGAACAGTGAAGCTGTAGTACAGGCACTAAAAGTGGATGAGTTTAAGCACCGGAGGGTCAACCATCCAAAGATACAAGAGTGAAAGGGGAGGTTTACAAGAGAGTGGTACATGAAGTTTGGTTCGAGACGGTGGCTTTTACAAAAAGACAGTAGATGGAGGTGGTTTGGACCTTCACCTTTTGGAATGAATAAGTCCTGCAGCTGAAAACCCTTCTAACAAGACAGACACATGTCTTGGTACTGATCCTGTTTGCTTTTATAGGTCTTTTCATGTGTAGGATGGTTCAAATACATGTGGATGTGTGTATTCTGTCAGTAAAGCTGTTTTCATTTTAATCCTTTAAAAGTAAAGTTGGCAGAAGACTGGTTCTCTCCCAGTTGTTTCTCTTTTCTTTGAGTCTGTGTTTCATTTTAGTGTTTTGTGTTACTTCTTTACATTTTGAGATTCTTGTGTTTCCTGCCTTCCCCAGTGCTTCTCCCTTCATGTTGTCAGCTCCTGCTTCACCTGTTCCCAATCCCAGTCACCCCAGGTGTTCATCGTTGTGTCTCGTCAGTGTCTCTTTGAGTTCAGCGTCTCTCTGTTTCCACCTTGTCCGTGGATTGTGCATCGTGCTCTGTTCCTCCCTGCTCCTTAGTTTTTGTACGTTTTGCTGCCAGAAGAACTTTTGTTTTATTTTTACTTCCCTGTGTCTGTCTGTACCTGAGTTCAACTCTCACCGCTGAGCTTCATACTTTCCTTCTTTTATTTTTCTTGGGTGAAGGGATGGTAATTTCTCTGAAAATTAAGAGCACCCCCCCAACAGGAAACCATTAAGGCACAACTTGGCATGTCAACACCAGATGATGGAGTTAAAAAATAAGTGGCAGTCATGTTAATTGTTAAAAATTGCTTAGTAGACGTCAACTCTTCAAAATCCACTTCACATTCTTAATGTGAAGCTGCCAGGGAGGAGGAAGAGAGGAAAACCACAGAAGGTTCACGGATGTAGTGAAGGAGAGAGTTGGTGTGACAGAGAAGATGTGAGATGAAACATTTGCTGTACGTTGGTCATTCTCATGGTGTCGGAGTGATCGGCACTTGTGCTCTGCATGTTGATCTTTTGCAATGAAAGTAATAAGGCCCCCCTGTTGTGTCCATCATGCCTCGCTTCCAAGACCTCCCCAGCAACACCTGGCACCATGGCAACCAACACCTGTTCCCATAATTAAAGGGATACTGGTAGGAACGTAAATAAAACAGTTAATGAAACACTAATCTGATCTAGTCAAACACCCCTATAGCAGAGGTTTCTGTGATGGACGCCTCCCCATGCAGCACCACCTTGAGCGACCTCATCATTGTCAAAATTTTTCACAGTGGGGAGCAGACAGAGGAGAAAGAGGGGGGAGCACGGGTGCTGCTTTTAAGTTTGTGGACAGAGAGGTGTCAGGTAAATGAACAAGCGTTAAAAGATGAGGCTTCCTTTGCTCAGCAGCTGGAGCGGCTCCAGGTCGCAGCAGCTGCTCCGCTCTTGTTTACAAGCCGCCAACTGCTGCAAGTCGTCTTCCAGAACACAGAGCCCGTGAAAGGAACAATCTGCGCTGACCATTTAATAAACTGTTAAATGTTTTATGTGCCACTAAAAGGTACAAAGTTAGATCTCCGCGTTGACCAGCCTGCCAGTCAGTCAAACAAAATACATCTCTCAGCAGGACGGGAATGGCTTCAGTTCAGATTGAAGTTAAAGCCACTCGATGCAATGTCAACCAGTCAAAAATAATGATAAAGAACAAAATCTACACCATATTTTTCTCATGATGGGTAATGTGTCCCTAACTTTAAAAATCTACGACGCGTTTGATTGCTTATGGAAACAGTTGAAGTGACAGAAAACCAGTCAACAAAGGTGACCTCCATGGAAGAGCTGTTTGGGATGAACAGGTCCAACAATTTTCATGTGTTGGTACACACCGTATTTTCCGCCGTACACGTTGCACCACCCTATAAGTCGCATCAGTCAAAATATGTCTAATAAAGTGGAAAAATCCATAAATACATTGCTTCTATTATGTGTCACCGCTGACGCGTCACGTTTGTTACGCATCACCGCTGACAACCTGGAAATGTGGGCCGGTGTTGTGCCAAAAATCGATTGGCTGCCAAATGGCGGCTCAGAGAGCGTGCACGGGAGGACTTTAAAAAGAATTTAACAAGATTAACACTTAAAAACAATTATTTGTTTGCTCGAAATTATAGTAAAAGGTGTGTCTCAGTCTAACTTTTCCTTATTAAATGCACTTTGATGGTCAAATCAGCTGCATTTCAAAAGCCGATTCGCAGAAGTGGGAGCGCGCAGAGGGACGACGAGCCACTGTGCATTTCTTCGAAATTTAACAAGATAAGCACCTAAAACAATTATTTGTTTGCTCGACATTATAGTAAAGCTGTCTCAGTTGAACTTTTCCTTAATAAATGCACTTCTGTGGTCAAATAAGCTGCATTTTGCCGGAGCAGCACAGCGAAATGAAGCTGATTTGACGGTTGCTGCAAGCAGAACAAAGGTGGCTGGCTGTGGCAAGCCGATTGTGTCATTAATAGCCACTTTTAACTAATACATGACACAACAGCATGCCATACTGCTTGAGTGCCATCTTGCAGCTGAAAATGGTAGTGTTCAATGCAACAAAGTTCATGCTCAATCATCCAAGTACCAAATCCAATAATTCTCGGGTCATCTGGACAGTTTCTTTTTTATAGAGACGTTTCGCCCTCTATCCGGAGGGCTTCATCAGTCAGAGGAGTTCCAGTAAACTGTTTCCCCACCAAGCAGTAAACTCCTTAAGTGGACCAACCAGTTTGCTGGAGCTAAGATGGTTTCTGGTGGCCGTCCTGTCCCTCGTTGACTCCTCTCAGGCATGCAGCCACAGCCAAAGTTGTTCAAGGCAACGAAGTTCATGCTCAATCATCCAGGTACCAAATCCAATAGTAGTGTTCAATATTTTCAGTCAAAATTAATAAAAACGGTCAGATCTCAGCCAAAAATTGGTTTATAAATATGGGAAAAAACATAAATACGTCGCTTTGGCCTATAAGTCACAAGGGCATTCAAATTATACAGGGGAAAAAAAAGTGACTTATAGGGCAAAAAATATGATTTTTGCACTCAGTTTTGTTGAGTAAAGCAGAAAAAAGATATATATTAGGTTGAAACAGTTCACTAATCTGTCTAGAACAGGGGTCTGCAAACTTTATGATCAAAAGAGTCATTTTTACACCTTCATTCACTAAATTCAAAGTGTACAGAGCTCTGGAGAGGAGAGAAAAAGTGTTCAGAGCTGCAATAACCTGCTACAACAGTGATTATCAACTGGTGGCCCATGGGCCACTTTAGGTTTGTTGGAGGAGACTTTTGTGGTCAGTACGAGTGACATTATAAAAATAGCAAATGATTTTAACATTTATTGATATTTTTACAATTTAAAACAAATGAAAAGACCAGATTCTTGTAAAGAGGGAGAAAATTGTTTTTAAATTTAAAAAAAAACAACTATGACTGCAGACCTATGCCATTTTTTTTTTATTGTGGAAAAATTAATTAAGTATAGAAATAAAGCAAAAGGTTAAAGTGAGTATTTGCAAAAGAAATGAAAACAGATAAAACTAGTACTTTTTTGTTGTTTAAGTAAACAATAAAATTCAGTTTTATGTTGGTCAAAGCTTGAAAGAGCTGCTACAGAGGGACCAAAGAGCCGCATGTGGCTCCAGAGCCGCAGATTGCAGAACCCTGGTCTAGAAGTTTAGCAAATTCTAGAAAAATCTGTCTGGATGACATGAAACTGCTTTTGTGATTTATTTACTTGGACGATTGAGCTTGCATGCTATTTTTTTTTCACGATCCCTAACATTTATTCTTGGCAGTCGTTTTACTCGTTCTGTTTTTTATTTGGCGTTTAGCAGAAAATTAATTAAACATTTTCTCCTCAACTCTGTCACGTCCACCATATTTGTTTGTCTGCAGAGGATAACCAGTAGTAGTGTGCAGACTGATCCAGCTACCAGTACCAACGCTAGCGTTGTATCAATACTTGAGTTTGGTTCTCTTTACTTTATGTATTTAAGTATGTTCGTCCCTTTCCAGTGACATGGAAAATTAATGTTATTATTTTGTTTCTGAACAAAAACAAAATCCAAGAAGAATGTAAAGTCTACAACATTCATCCTCAACCCTGCATTGATTTACTATTTGCGAAACCAGTATTTACAATATTTTTATTGGCCTAGAAATCCATCCTGTGTTTTAAAATGCAAACAATTGACTAATTATAGGAACGATAAATCCGGTCATTCATTAGTCGTGAAAGTATATTCAGATTTAACATACTGATGATAAAACATGACACACTGCTCTCCCTGAGTGAAATCATTTAGGCCACCCTATTAAGTTAAACACAAACACCATAAACACCTGCTAATATGAATAAATAAATAAATAAATAAACTTAATCAGCCCAATACCTTAAACAGCAGAGTAAAAAGAGGTAGTCAGATCATTATGAGACATCCTCCAACAGCTTTAATAGAAATTTTAGGGTAACACAAGCTTTAAAATCAATAAAATATATCAAAAGAATAATTTAAATCTCACCCTAAAAGTAGAGAAGCTGTCCGCCTCCCGAACTCAAACGAGAAACCCCATAAATGAAGGCTGCCTCCTCTTCTTCATTTAGATGCTCTAGGATCCACGAGTAAACCTGCAGTCTGTTAGGAAAATACGAAACTGGGAGATGTTTTAGTTAGGATGGCACTTGGTGCATTCCCATTTTAGGTCAAATGTTTCCCTCGTAGGTCTGCTCTCCTGAACTCTCGCTCTGTGTTTTCCTCCAGGAAACCTCAAAGGGATGTGTAAACACATAGACCACTTTCCAGAGGAAACAGATTACGAAGCGGACCCATCCGAGTACTTCTTACGTGAGTATTTTTCCTCTTTATCTTCCAAAGAGCAAATGATATTGGACATTTCTCCTTCTCTGTTTCTTTCTGGATGTTTGTCCCAGTTTTGGCTCAGACCGGAGTGTTGCCAGGTCTGCTGCTCTTGGCCCGTGAGCCGGTGCTGTCTCCCTGCTTTTAGCACGAGGTTGGCGGGGCTGAGCCCTGCCAAACAGCTCATCTGTTTTTACTGCTTGGCTGTGTGTAACATAACGTGCGGTGTTATCGTCAGCTGTGTACCCTGTAAACACAGGCCATTGATTTTAGCTCTTTTTCCCTTTGTGCAAGCAGGACAGGGATGCTTATTGGACTGGTTTGTTTGCTAATCCTAAAATCACAACAACTCTGACCATATGATGTTCAAGTAATGTCTGAACAATATTTAAAAAAGGTAATTAGAAAAAAGTTTATTCAGTTTTCACTTAGTCACTGCTAAGAATTCTCTGTCAGTGCTCATTGTTGTGGTTACCGATGATGCTGGAGACAGTCGTTGCTATGGTTACTGTCAGAGTGTTGCAACTGATGCAAGTTGCAAATGTTTCTATGGTTACATCTTGATCTGTTGAAACTAATTATAAATACTTTTACATTTTTTAGTACACCTTATCAGTAATTGGGATCCAAATAGATCTTATCTTTGAAGGACTTTATTTTGGAGTGCTTGTTTGTTAAAATGGAAACCTGTTTCTTTGGGTCAGTTTGCTATAAAGTTGTAACTCGTGAATTATTGCAGCTGTTATCACCCGCCACAGATCTTTACCTCTGGCACAGCAGGTGGCAGACAATATGCACTCCTTGAAGGAATGCTAGCCTTTTAACATTTAACTAACTTTTAATTTTTCAATTCATGTCTATGAAACATTCAATGATGTGCTAAAAGTTGACTTTATCCATTTCCAGAAGCTCCACATAAACTCACTCCAAAATGCTTTGTCAGTTTTTATACAGAGAATCAGCATTACTGTACTGAGAATTGATAGTCCATGAAGAATGGATGGATGGATGGATGGATGGATGGATGGATGGATGGATGGATG
>NC_056512.1:40544262-40590052 GCF_014905685.2 Nematolebias whitei
GATGGATGGATGGATGGATGGATGGATGGATGGATGGATGGATGGATACTTTATTGTTCCCAAGGGGAAATTTGTTTTGGACACTGTGCGTTTAACAAAGCTTCTTCCACATCTAAATACGCTACAAACAATAAAATCATGTGAACACCACAATAAAATAAAAACACCTATTACTCAATTAAAAACTCAATAAAAACACATATTGCACATTCCCACATAAATGTTGACCCCTGTGAGTGGTCAAACTCTTTATGTTTTACATCAAAAACCTTTTTTTAATGCATTTCCTACAAAGCAGCACAATAAAAATAACTTATTTTACACAGAATCTAGCAAATCTGTGCACGTTTTAGTCACTAACAAGTGGCTGAGCAGGAACAAAAGGCAGGTCACAAAGTGCAGGAGGCGGGTAGTTGAAGTTATTCAACTATTTCAATAAAATTAAAGCGCATGGCCACAAAGGTAGAATAAACTCATAACTGGAGAGCACGGCATGAACAGGTCAAACGCAACAAATTTATTCTAAGTTTCTTTTCATTGACACTTTTCACAAAATGGTCCGGCCTAATTATATCACATATGTGCCACGCTCACTGCCAGATTTAGGGGTGGTGTCCTGGGTCCTTTTCTGCCCCCGCCCTTTGCAGATTTCAGACATCAGGAAGTGCCGGTCAGATAGCCGTGGCGTTGCTGGAGATTGAGTCCAGCCAATTATGCTGCGTTTGACTCAGAGCTCTGAGCGGTTGTTCCAGTCTGTCTGTGCAATGAAGAACAATTATGATAACAACTCTGACAATGGTTTTTACTTCATTAGATCTGTGGAAAAGACAGATCAGACTCATAATGAGGTGTTTCCAGGGAGGGGAGCCCTTTCAGACCACTGCCGCTCATCTGGATGTGTTTTAACTGTTAAACTGGTTTCCTGCTCTGATTGGAGGAGAGGGCCTCAGCCTCCCAGTGGCTTGTCAATTAGGACACTCACATCCATAAATATTTCAGCCTGGATCTTATATAGGTCAGGCCTGGTTTGATGGTTGTCTTTCTCTGCATCTCTGCACCCTTACACTTGTAGATTTTGAAGCCATGAATGTGCATGGTGTGAGAGTCTGATGATATAACCTTGAGCAAAAATACCACCGTTTCACTGTAACAAAAAGTTTTAAATGTATACCGGTAGTTTGTTTATAATTCTAAAGTATTACTTCATATTTGCTGTTGCAAACATTTAAAAGCAGCCTTGCCTTGAAAAAAAAAAGGCGGGTGTTGCTCCTCTGGTAGACCAAACTCCACTGATTCACAACGTTACATCTTCCAAACCTTTGATTCTCCTCTTTTTGGGTGCATGATGTAGTCACAGAGTGCATGCAGCATCTTCCCCAATGATTTATGTATTTATTTTCACAAACACACCTGGTGTTTCCATAATGAGAAGCTACGCTCCGCCTCTGGGGTGGACGGAGGAAATCTGCTACATCATGCAGGCGAGAGAGAGTTACGCAACATGAAGTGTCACTTCAGGTGAAGGCCCGGCGGAAGTGACGTCACTAAGGAGCTTGTTGGTCGAAACATCGAGGGGGTGATGTCATCAGAGCGCGTAACAACTAGTAGGGGATGGGGGGGGGGGGGGTTTGATGATGTGGTTGCTGAGCAGAAAATCACACAAATCTGAGAACATTCTGCAAAACATGCAAGCCTTCTCTAACACACACAAGCGGCGTCCTCACACGGACAAATACATCCAAACACACATCTATGTGTGTGTGTGTGTGTGTGTCTCCACAGTAAAGCAGTTTGCACATCCACACTGGGTTATATAAGCCAGCTGAGGCTCACTGAAGCGCCAGTGGGTTTTTAGATCATGCCGTGCTGGAGCTCCCATCATCCACTGCTCTACTGGGCGCCAAGCAGCTGAGAGAGAAGGAAGAAGAGAAGAAAAGCGTCTCGTTATGCAAGCAGCTAAAGCTAAAACCCAAAAACACGACTTCTCTGTGAAGCTCGGACCAGGGGAAGTGGCTCTGATGTCTGCAAAAATTCATCTGTCTTTAGATAAAATACTGAAGTCTCTGATTTCCTCCGGATCAACGTCACCATGAGTCGTCACAAAAAGGACCTGCATCAGTTAATTCACAAATATTATATTACACGTGCAAGCATTTTATTATAATACTAAATATATGTGTATATGTATATATAATGAATATGTTATTGCATTTTCTGAAGAAAACGTACATTTTATAATTGCGTGATATTTAATTAAAATATCAGTCAAGTTTCTATAAAAATCAACATTTAACTATCTGAATAATGATTTAGATTTTGTAATTATCCATTTATTGACTATTTATGACTAAATATTTATGTGGTGTTTAAGAGTTTATCTCTGGTTATAATTATGTATTCATACGTCTAAGTTAATATTTGATATTTAATTATATTTTTATCAGTATGTGACGATTTCAGCCCTTTGATTAGTCAGTATATTTGTCCAATAAAAACAGTTTAATTCTGCTTCTTTTTCCACCTTTAGTTTTTAGTTCAGTTTATTTTGAGAGGTTTGTCTTGAATACAAAAAACTCATGTACATAAAGAGCCAAATCTCAGCATCAAACAAGCAACAAGAAGATTCATCCACACCTTCAAGTGTCACAATTCATGGTGAGAAGTTGTAAGATTGTAATTTAAAAGCTTTCATTTAGCACAAGACCCATAAACGTGACCAGAACAATAATTTATTATTCCTAAAAGACGTCGACATTGTGGCCTTTAATGATTTATTGTTTAAAGATAAGCACAAAATTCTAACTCTGAATTATTTATGAGGAAATATGAAGAAAATTGTGAAAAATCCAAGTTTTTATTAAACTTGAAACCTGGTATGTCCATTTATTTAATGTCCCAATAGGTAAACAGCAAAATATTCTTTGTAGATTAATAAAATTCTGCACTTAAAGTATCACAAGGTTACTTAGAATAATTTAGACAGATTAGATTTAATCCAGTTTCAGTTTTTACTGTACACAATGTAAAATAAGTGTGAGATTATACTTGTGGTTGCCGATTAAATGGACACAGTTCTTTAATTTAGAAGTAACACATTTAGTTTTATTTATTTAGAACGTCTTGGTTAAGATTAAGAAAGCATAAAGGATTGAGAAAATAAATAACTCCCTGCTTTAAAAAATCTGCTTTACAAAGCGAGTCGAGTCGTTGATGACGACAAAATGAGCAGATGAAAAAAAAAGCTTTTTAATTGTTTATTTCGTTTGTTGTTTTTGTGTCCATCAGTCCAAATATAACTTTCAGTTTTTGTTACTTTCATGTTTTGCCCGAAGCCTGAACATCAGGATCTGTCATTTTGTGCACCTGTTCTACAACTTAATCCATATTTTTATGCTCTTGGTTTAAATAATCAAATTAATTATATCCTCGTTAACTTGAGCTACATTTGAATTGACCAGCTATGTTCATAAATGTAGAATCTGTCCAAATCACATCAGTTATCTCAGAGAGAGAAGCTCTTCTCTTTATTATAAATACATGTTTTCATTGGGGTCCAACTATAATTTCTCGTTTAAAGAAACAGGAAAAGTTTGTGGCTTTAGCTTGTATTGAAGCTAAAATTGGACATTTTCCCATGCCCAGTAAGGTTCTTAATTAGTTTTGATGAATTTCTACTGGTTTTTAACTAAACATGAGAATTTTATAGAGCGCTCCTGTCACGTCGGGTGTCAAAAGTTCAGACGCTGTTGTTGTAGACGTCATTTTGTGCCTATACTAAACTTCATTTTTTGTTGGTTTTGCATTCTCTTTTCCTCTTGGCTACAGTGAAGCAACATTTCCAAACACTTCAGGCACTTTAGTTTGCTTCACATCAAAAGCCACTTTGTTCTCAGCCATCAGCCCACTGTAATCCCTCCGTCCCCCCACTGTGTCCCACTTTCACACACAGGCTGATATCATAAGCAAACATTAGATTTTAAATATTAATGTTGGTTTGGCTGCTCAGAGTAAAAAAAAAAACTTTTTTTTGCATAAATCATGTTTGTTAAATTGAGCATACATGACATTTAAAGACAAACTAAACAGAACATCTGTTAGACTTAAAAATACATTTGTTGTGAATACAAAATATTTTCACTGGACGTGTGAATGAAATGTAATTAACACATCAGCTTTTCAAACGTGATAATGGATTAATCTTGCATGCTCAGATTTTCGTTTGCACACAAAATATTTTTATATAATCACTTATAATGCATTTAAATCTTGTAAGACGTGTATTTTCTTTACCGTATTTTTCCAACTATAAGGCGCATTAATTGAAACAAAACAGTCAGATAAATCAAACTTTATTCAACTCGTTCACAATAACCACATAAATTGGGTTCAAGGTCAGTAAGCACAACCAGAATTAATACATAAGGTGCACCGGATTATAAGGCTCACTGTTCATTTTTGAGAAAATTAAAGGATTTGAAGTGCGCCCTATAGTCTGAAAAATACGGTATATTTTCTTAATAGAAAAGTAAAACCACATTTTAGCATCGTGTTTTATTTCTATGTATTAAAGTCAGAATGAGGGTAAATTATTAAATTATAATCAATCGTAGATAAAGTTGATTATAAAAGAAATTTGCACAAATAAAATTGATCCTTTATCATATCTTTTGTCACGTTTCCGCCCCTGGCTGTCTTTGTTTCCTGCTGTTTGACTGAGCTGCTCTGAGATTATCCTCTGACATGGATGAGACCAGCATCACCCTGGGGGCTCGCTGCAGACTGGACGCTGACCCGAGCCGGTTCTGGTGTTGCCCGATAAAATCCATAGGTCTGGGGCGAGGGCTTGTAGGGCAGAGCGGGGGGTGGACCCTGAACAAAGTGTGATGATACAATCCACTAACTCTTGGAGGAAACGTTCACTGCTCACTTCAATCAGTCACAGTCATACTGGCTGTCGTGTGATTTTAGCCGTATCCATGGCAACAAATTAGGAATCCATTGGATGATGCTTAAAACGAGCAGACGTGAGCCGGCAAATTAAAGGCCAATCATTTTTGTCCTGATTGACCGAGCGAACGCGAGCCCTCTAACTTTATATCTCATTAAGAGGGAAATAAAGAAGCAGCGGTTGTAAAACACCGAGCTGAGAGAGCGCGTCCTCGTATTAAACTTAGGTTCAAGCAGACGGAACAAGTTGTGCTGCGCCGTCGCTGGCAGACTTCTGCGTTCATCAGAACCCGTGTGAGGAAAGGTTCATACTGTCCGAGCAGAGAGAGTGAAATTTACCCGTTTACATTTAAAAAACACAATCAGAGAACTGATCTGATACAAAACAAGTACGGCCGTTTGAGAGAAACCAGAAAACTGCCGAGAAGAACGTCTGGTCAAATTAATTTATAAAAATTGTCTTTCAAGGCTGCAGATTGATGTGTTTTAAGAACATGCATGGGTGATTTACTCCAGCATGCATGTACCATATCTTCAAAATTATTTCTCTATGATTTAGTTTGACTTTTTGTCTGCTGCACAACAATCAGCCTGCAGTGCTGTTCGGACAGCTGCAGGAAAAGGTTTAGACCAAAAAGTGCTTTTTGACGCAGACCTGGGTTGTAATGCAGGTTGAAATGTAATTAGACAATTTTTAAATTGCTGTTAATGATACAAATTGTGTTCAGCTGGTTCAGAGGTTCTGGTTTGAGGGAGTGTTTTGTACCAGAGGAGGCAGCTGAGCTGAGAAAGAGAGAAGAATGTGAAAAATGTACGGAAACTGTAAAAAAGATTGGAGTTATTCTTACATTTGAGAGAGTTTTAGTGTAGAGAACAAATGAGTTGAAAACCCAGGATCAGTCATTAGTAGAATTTGAAAATTGGGGTCACCTCAGCCTCTTCAGGAACAAATAAATCTCTGTGTCGGCTGTTTCTGATTCAGTTACCGACTGTTTCTGTCGTGCATGCAGTCCCGTGACCCTGCATGGACCAGCAGGAGTCCTGTCTCCAGCCGTTAATGTGTGAGAGGCAAGGGACACCCTGGACAGGTCATAAGTCCATCCCAGGGACACCTGGAGACAAACAAGACAAGCACTGATGCTCAAGCACACCTGGGCACAATTTAGAGTTACCAGTTAGTCTAACATGCACGTTGCTGCTCGTGTGAGAAAATCTATACTCACACAGGAAGAACATGTCAACTCCACGGCCAGGTTTTGAAACTGTGACCTTGTTGCTGTTTGACAATACCGCTGCCCCACCGTATCACCCTGTTAGAAGTGATCATTCACCCGACTACCTTGTAAGATCCCAGACTTTGTGCAGGTGTATCTATGAGAATTTGTGCAGTTTTGGAGTTCAAGGAGGCTCCCTCTAAATACTGATTGTTTTCTTCTTCTTCTTCTTTCGGCTGCTCCCTTCTTCAGGGGTCGCCACAGCGAACTAACTCGCACAAAGACTTTGTTTGTACACCGGATGCCCTTCCTGACACAACCACAGACCACTGAGCTACCACAGCCCTCTGTGTGGAGCAGGGAGCTGCCGTCTAGGGCACCCGGGGGAGCAGATGGTGGGTGTTAAGAGCCTTGCTCAAGGGCTCAGGGTTGGGAAATTGAGGGTGGTGGCAGGTGTGGGTGTTTCACCTTTCTCAGGTTTTGATGTTGGGGATCAAACCGGCTCACCTTCTCTAACCTATGCGCCACCACTAATGAAGTAATTTTCTTTTGATCTGTTAATTTATTTTAAACTTTTTAAACAATAAAAAAAGTTTGTCTTTATATTTTACTCTTTAATGCATTTTTTTTTTTTCCATTTATGCCTAAACTTGTGCCGGGTGCATGTGCATCATTATCGTCTGTGTCTGCTTTTTGTCGGTCTGTTAGCAAAATATCTCGTGAATCACTAGACAGATTTTGATGAAACTTGCAGAAAGTAATCTTCAGATGGACGTACACAACTGTTTACCTTCTGGAGTCATCCCCTTTTAAAATGGCTACCACAGCAAACTAACCTTACAAAACACACAAATGGCTATAGCTCAGTCAGTTTTACAGATAATCAGCTGAAGCTTGGTGTGGTAATAGCTGAGCATCATCTCCAAAACATACTCAGACTTCATGAGATCTCAACACTGCATGAGATAGATGTCATTTATAAGGTTTACCCACAACAGTTACACTTCAACATGAGATGATCTTGGTCTAAACGCTGGCATCAAAGGCAGCGGGTGATAAGCATTCCTTCAAGATAAACATGGCCTTTAATTTCTATCATCCTATCTTTTGCTTTTCGTGAGAATGTCAGAAAGATTTGGGACAGATCCGTTTGGACACATAGTGTAATAAAGGCTGCAGGCTTTCTGGGCTCGCAGTACTTTAGCTGAAGCTCCGAGCAGGAACTGAGCTCACCGTTCGCCTGAGGAAAGTTAATGAAGAGTCATTTGATTTTGTTCAGTCTGCCACCACGGCCCACGTGCTCCATTCAGCTCACCGATGTGTGGGCATCTGCAGAGGCAACAGGTGCAAAAAGAGGAAGATGGGCTCTTATTATCATGCATGGTTTTTTAACACCAGCTGCTCAACGTTTCATTTTTTAAGTCACAAAATGTCATGTACCCTGCGTGCTGCGAAAATATCTGCTGTGAAAAGTTACAGCTAAATTATAGCTACCTATAGAGGAAATAATTTAACACCAGGTCCCGCTGTGAGAAGATACAAAGATTTTCTGATGATTTCACCTTTTCAAAGGACGTTGGCAGAAACATTTAGTTTTATGTGTTTCACTGCAGATTTGAGTCTTGTTTTGGAAATAAAACTGAGCAAAATAGATGTAATTTTACAAAAATGTCAATATGTCGACAGGAAGACGGAACCAGCAGTTTTATGTTTTATGTTTAAACAAAATACATAGAAAAAGTTTGATCATTTTAGCTTTTCTTAATGGAAGACTAGGAGAAATGAAGCCACACAGAACTTTGAGACACCGTCCATCTCTGCATACTGCTGCAAAAACAGTAACCTTTGACCTTTTATACAAGCTGAATTACGTCGTCAAGCTCGTTAATTTAACATCAAATGATAAATAACTGCTCAACAATAGAATTAAAATTGTTTCCATAAAACAAAATAAATTGTCTATGACTCAGAGTAGGTTTTCTCTTTTGAAAATTTACATTCATTTATAACTAAGTACGGTGGCTGTGAAGTGAAAATGAACCACATTTGAAAAAACAGAATTACATTAAGCCAAAACAGAAGTGGCCAAAGCGGAAGTGGTCAGAATCACATTTGAAAAAAATGGAATTATAATTTAAAAAAACGGAATTACATTTGAAAAAATGGAATTACATTAAACTAAAGCAGAAGTGGCCAAAGCGGAAGTGGCCGGAATCACATTTGAAAAAAAACAAAATTACATTAAACAAAAGCAGAAGCTTGTTTTTATCTTTTTTTTTTTTACTTTATTAAATTATTTATTTATTACGTTTATTTATTACATTTTTTCAAATGTAATTCTGTTTTTTCATATGTGATTCTGGCCACTTCCGCTTTTGCTTAATGTAATTCTGTTTTTTTTTTATGTTGTTGTGTTTTTGTTGTGTTTTATTTTTAATTTTATGTAATTCTGTTTTTTTTTTTATGTTATTCATTTACATCTCATGGCCACCGTAACTAAATGATGCGTACATGTATGCTTTGGGCATTCTTGGTTTTTGTGTATGTGTTTTATTTGATGGGGGGTGGGGAGGGATAAGCTCATAGGTTGGGAGGAAGGAGGAAGAAGATGTGCATGGAGGGAAAACATTGTACAAAATTTAACTTCATTTTTTTTAATAGATTTGTGACTAGACAGCAAAATCTCAAAGTGTAAACGGTAAATGATGTTTAGCTCCAGATGGATGTGGATGTTGTAGGGCAGGAAGCTGAAGTTTCATCGTTCAGGGTTATCATGACCTTAACCTCGGTGGTAACCACAGCTCTCTGGAGAATAGTCTTTTACGGGCCAGACGAAGACAGAAAGACGCAGCGAAGGTCGTCTCTGTCACAGAGGTCTTTCATTTGAAAGACCCGTTTGTGTAAAAACGTTTGACACGAAGCATTAAGCATTTATGTCTGGTAGTGTGAGATAAAGCCTGTTAAATATAGTTTAAGTGCATTAATTTCATTCTTGTGGACTCTCAGGTGGACATCTCGTCTCATCCAGTGACTGCTGGAGTTGGTCTTCTGTGGGGAGTTTACATGTTCTCCCTTTGCATGAGCTGGGTTCTCTCCGGTTTCCTCCCAGAAACCTAAAGAACACATGTTGGGTTAAGTGTTGACTAAATTACCAAAGTGTGAGTGAGAGCACGGATGGTTGACTTTGTTTCTGTGTCCTTGCGATGGACTGACCCTGCCTGTCCACTAATGTCAGCTAGAAATAGGCACCAGCTCTGCATCTATAGCAAATAGATGGATGTACAGCAGGTCCTGAGAACGCAGTGACTGCGTTGTCCCTTTGTTGCTCAGTCACAGCAGGTACCGGTCCCTGATTTTCTGTCAGCTTGTCAGTCTCTTCCCGTCTCCCCTGAGGGACGCTGCACAGCTAAAACACCCCTCCAGGCAGGATCCAAAACTCTGACAGGGCCAATCCCTAAAAAAAAAAAAGAAGAATATGTGAAACCTTGAGGAGAGGGTGACGAAAGACTGATTGTAAATAGTTTGCCTCTCTGCCTGAGGGGATGGTTACTGCTGTGTCGCCCCGTAACGCTTCCCATCTTCAGCCCCCGCTGCAGGCAAGAATCTGCTCTGAAACACAGCTATCTGAGCTTTGTCAAAAAATAAGTGACACTTTTTATATGCACAAGAACAGAGTGCATCCTGGCATAAAGAATCTGCAGGGGCTGCAGGTTTTCCTTTGGAGGTATGCGTGGTTAGCCATGTTGGCAGCAGGATGCAGCCTGATCCCAGAGAAGGCCACTGCATGCTGGGAGCTCACCACATTTTACACGGCTCTGGACGTTAAAGTGCAAAATTATTTGATTTGGAGAAGAACTTCAGGGCAGCTGCTGCTTAAAGACATGCAAATGAGTTGGATTTTTGTGGACCTCTCTTAGATACACGATCCCTGGTATGTCCCACCATTGCTACATAGCTGCTGGCCACAGTGTTAAAATATTTTTAAGTGACTTTGAAAAACTGATTCAGCAATTTCTCAGGTTTTGTTTTGTTTTTCCTGGTGATTTCTGAAACAGAAAAAAAAAAAATCTGGCGTTGAAGAAAATCTGTCACGATCTTAGCAGAAATTAAAGGGTAAGAAAGAGGTGTGGTAAAGCAAACTGAGTCAAACCTAAAGAAAATTAACAAAAATCTAGCTTTACAAACTAAAACATAATAGTCTGTCAAAGGGTTAGAAAGCAAAGAGAATGCATTGCAGTATCTATCAATTTTCTGAATTACATCCATCCATCCATTTTCTACTGCTTATCCGGGGTCAGGTCGCGGGGGTAGCATCATAAGGAGGCCCAGGCTTCCCTCTCCTCATCCACTTGGTCCAGCTCCTCTGGGAGAATCCCAAGGCATTCCCAGGCCAGCTGAGAAACTATAGTCCCTCCAGTGAGTCCTGGGTCTTCCTCTGGGTCTCCTCCCGGTGGGAGGTGTCCGGAGCACCTCACCAGGGAGGCATCCAGGAGGCATCCAGGAGGCATCCTAACCAAATGCTCGAGCCACCTCAACTGCTCCTCTCGACATGGAGAAGCAGCGGCTCTACGCTGATTCCCTCCCAGATGACCAAGCTTCTCACCCTATCTCTAGGGGAGAGCCCAGACACCCTGCAGAGAAAACTCATGTCGGCCGCTTGTATTTGTGATCTCGTTCTTTGGGTCACAACCCAAAGCTCATGACCATAAATGAAGGTAGGAACGCAGATTTACTGGTAAATCGAGAGCTTCACCTTTTGTCTCAGCTCTCTCTTCACCACGACAGACCGGTACAGCGCCCGCTTCACTGAAGACCCCGCACCTATCTGCCTATCGATCTCCCGCTCCATTTTCCCCTCATTCGTGCACAAGGCCCAGAACCTCCTCCCCAACCCAGAGAAGGTACTCTACCCTTTTCCGGCTGTAATTTTTGAATTACATTTTGATACAATTGTCATAAATTCAGCGCTGAATAAGAAACCTGCTGTTGTTGATGCTAAACTGAACTGAAGGAGACAGAAATACTTTCCTTTTCCTCGGTTTTATCTTTGAACGAGTTTCTTTACGCAACTTCTGTGTCACCTTGAGATCCCACACCATTAAACATCTCACTGTCAACAATCAATACATTTGGCTGCCCATTTAGCCCTCTTTTGTCTTGGCAAATGAAGTTGATGGATGAAAAAAGCACTGGCGCCCTCCCTCACGTAATGTGCCGTGAACGGCCACGTCGATACTCTCTGACTTAACGGTATATGAGGACGGAGGCAGAGATTTAAAGGGTTTAGAGCAGGACATGAGAGCGGGGTCAACTCTTAGGACAACTTAATATTTAATCAACCTGTCCTCGCTGGTTACTCAAAACCCCACAATCCCCTCTGGACGAGCAAGGAGACAAAGAGGGCGGGATGAAATTTTATCTTTTAAACTGTTTTTGTGCATTGAGCGAGTACAAATTAAGCAAGAGATGGAGACGAAAATAGGTTGGGGACATTTGCAGGGTGACACAGATAGAAGTAATGGGGTGCAGCAGACAGAGACAGACAGGTGAAGATTAGACACGAGGAGGTGAAAAGTACCATCATCTTCATCATACATGTTCGAACTCAGTGGCCGTTTCAGGCAAGGTTAAAGAATGCTATTTTTATTGTATGACATAGTGAATCCAGCTTTAAAATATTACAAAATCTGCTCAAAAACATTCAGAAATGATGCATGAATCTTTTAAAATAATAGAAGCCAATCTGCAAAGCGTCGTTTTCAGCGTTTTTAGTTGTAATGGGTCAAATTTATTGACTGTTAGCACCAGATGTTGATTTTCTGATGGATAATTTATCACCTGAGAGGCAAACAAATGAAACTTGTACTGTTTTTCATACCGAGTCTTCTATTTCCTATTAGCCTAATCAGTTACAAAGTACAAAGTAAAAATAAAAGACAAATATATTTTTACTTTACACAAAAGTTCCTGAATTTCAACAAATGATATGTTTACCATTTTCCATTGTTAATTAAATACTGGTTTATGAGATTTGCAAAATTACTTCTTGGTTTTAGATTTTAATTTACACATTCCAACTTTTTCAAAACTTTGGTTGAAAATGCATATTTTGCATCATTATAGAAATACTCTATCTCCCAGAAGTAAAGATGGGCAGAGGTTCACCAGCCTGTGAAAATCCTATTTAAAAATAGTTGAACAAGGCGGTGGTGCAGTTGGTAGAGCTGCTGCCTCTCAGCGAGAAGGTTGCCGGATCAAATCCCGGCCGATGAGCCTTTTTGGGTGGGGTTTGCTTGTTCTCTCCGTGCTGCGTGGGTTTTCTCCAGGTACTCCAGTTTCCTCCCACAGACCAAAAACATGCATGTTAGGCTGATTGGTAACTCTAAATTATCCCTAGGTGAGAGTGAGCGAGTGAATGATTGTTTGTCTCATTTATGTGTCCCTGTGACAGACTGGAGACCTGTCCACGTGTCCCTGTGATGGACTGGAGACCTGTCCAAGGTGTCTGTCAGGGGAATGTTGATCAAGGTCAAGGATGTTTGTCACTAACTAATGTTAATTGTCCACGAACCACGTATCAGAAAGAGCAGAATGAGGAGCTGCTTTAATTCTGCATGTGCAGCTGGTACTCCATGGTTGTCTCCAAGTCTGGAGGAGGAGCTGATAAGCGTGTATTATTTTTTTTTTAATTTATTTAATTCCTGCTTGCTGTCCGGTTGCAGTTTCTCATGATGAGGTTTTAAGCATGCAACTTCGAAACATCCGTGTAAACCTTTTTCGTGACCGTCTGCCCTCGCATGTAAACTGGGTTAAAATTTTTCTCCTGTCTTTGTGTGGCTCCTTTTATGTAATTAGACAATGAAAGGATATTTTATCCAACGGTGTCCGCCTCCCACAGAGACTGCTGGACATGGGCACCAGTGACCCTCACAACCCGAAAAGGAAGAAGTGGGTAAAGATGATGGATGGATGGATGGATGGATGGATGGATGGATGGATGGATGGATTGATGGATGGAAATACAAAGTAGTTGAACAATATCAGAATAACGTTCCTCGCAAAAAATTGTGAAGACATTGAATATCCCGTCGTCTACAGTTCAGAATATCATCGAACGATTTGAAGAATCTGTAAAAATCTCTGAGCTCAAAGGACGAGGCTGAAAGTCAACGATGATCGATGGTGATCACGACTAGTGGATGGTCGTGCTCTTCGTGCCCTCAGGGGCCCCAGCATTAACAACAGGTCTGGTTCTGTTCTGGACATCACTGCTTGAACTCAGGAACACATCTACAAACCACCGTCTGTAAACACAGTTGACCGTGTAACGCTGTATCTTGTGAAGAAGATAGTTAGGGCTTAGTCATTAGTAAAGTGGTTCCTTAAGATTCTCTCTATAAATGTATTAAACACACAGAGCACTAAGCAGCATCCAAGTATCGTTGGTCCCTCGTCTTGTTAACGGTCAGAGCTCAGTAGGGAGTACGCACCCAGCCAGCTGTGGCTTCCCCTCAACGTAGCAGCTGTTAACTGCTGCCTGTCAGCTCTCCTTTGGGCTCAGGGTGACTTTCCCACCGAGCCGTCCAGCCGCCACACAGCCTTTGGGTTCTTGGGATAAACAAATCTAGGGTAAAGAGCAATGTGTGTGTGGGGGGGTTGATTAATGTCAGCAGGTAGGCAGGCAGATGGGCCTCTGGGACCCCCAGCTGATCCCTGTGGAGGTGCAGACAGCCAAGTTCAGCGGTGTTCCACCTAGCCCGGTCTCAGCACTTTGGGGAGAAAGTGAGAAAAGTGCTGAGGCAGCAAGTGTACGAGGTGAAGTGGTGAAAATTTAACCAGCCTGATGAAAGTTTAAGTGTGCATGTTAAACAGGAAAGAATCAGAAGGATGGCAGGAGGTGACCCTGTGGGACACTTTCTCATAGTTATTATCCAGCATGACTCATATCATGGTCTGCTACTCAAAAATGGGACTCTAGTTTTACCGAACACCTCAGGAAGCAGTGCAGCCCTCCTCTGACCCTGGCTTGACCTTTAAAGTAACATCAATACCACACTTCTGGTTTCTGCTTCTTGATAATTGACTGTGAGAAGGCTGCTTGGTTTCAAGGACACCGGCATTGTTTCTCTGCACTGCGGTCCGGCTCATATACATGCCAAGAGCCTTCAAGCGTTTTTGATGACGGTTTTTCACATAAAGGTACTCAAAGCAAAGTAACCATCGGTGATCAGTGGAGGGTAGTGGTGGAGAAAGTACTCAAACACTGTACTTAAGTAAAAGTACAACTAAACAGACAAAAATGTACTCTAGTAAAAGTAGAAGTGCCACATTAACTTTTTACTTGAGTAAAAGTAAGTACTTGCTTTTAAAAATGCTTAAAGTATTAAAAGTAAAAGTACTTGCTGAGTGTTACCTAATGCAGTGGTCTACAATATCATTAAGTGTGCCTACCATATGTATATTTCCTGTAATACATCAATAGTGTTGAGCCATTTTAATGAACAATGCTGCAGTAATGCATGTTTTTATTGTTTACTCTGTGACACAGTTCACACTTGGACTTGTGATTCTGTGCAGTAGAATTTCAGCGATGACCTGCAGAGTTAAATGACATTAAGCAAAATAAGGAAGAGGAATGATTTTACCTTTGAAAGTTTTTTATTTAACACAAAGCAAAACCAATGTGTCATTTTAACTGCAGTAAACACATTTAAGTAAAAGTTGTCTGTTTGAAAAAAAGGAGCATTAAACCTAACAAAGGAATAGACTCTGATCATTTCAGCTCCAGTTTGTCATCAACTCTAGTTAAATACTGTCTAGTCGACCTTGTAATGAGTCAATAGTGAACAATGTTTTAACTTCCTGACACCATTTTCAAAACTTGGACCCGAGTGTCGAGACATTTGGAGACATCTCTTGTCTCCTAACATCCCATGAACTGACACATTTTAATGTTGCAGCAAGAATTTCTTGTTCAAGTTCAGAAGAAGTTGGTTTTCAAAGATTTTGAGACCAGTCTGGCTCTTTTGAGAGAGAGAATCTGTCCTGCTGTACTGAAGAGTCCTTCAATAGTCTTTCAATAAGGCCATGGATGGTGCGTATCTTCTGTCTGACTCTTTGTGGTGGAATCTATTGTGGGTGTATTAGCGGTGTTGTGCTCACGTATATACTAGAATATATGTCATTGGTCCAGCTCTTCTTGAAGGTGGGTCTAACGTTACCTGCCCACTTTGTAGTGATTCAATGGATCAACTCCCCTCTCACCATTGGTTACTTTCAAACTAACGAACAAATAAAACAAAAACTCATTGTGAATGTAACTTATAAAGCAACGCATTATAGAAATATAGTGTAGTAGAAAGTACATATACTTGATGCAAAATGTAGTGGAGTAAAAGTAGAAAGTACCCACAGTTAACTCTACTTAAGTAAAGTACAGATACATGAAAAATTTACTTAAGTACAATAACAAAGTACTTACTTAGTTACATCCCACCACTAGGGAGGGTTCCAAATGAAAGAGAGTCCAACGCTGTGATTACATAAAGCTGGGTAACATGCTCGCTGTGGGGATACACACTCACTAGACAGTGTTGATGGAGTTTTTCACAAGCCTGATGGGGTGTTGATTAGGACTTGTTCACCCACGAGAACCAGATGCTGAAATGGATCCAAATGAGCTTTTCTGTTTTTGGGTTTCACTCTGTCCTCTCTGTGTTTAGACGCATGCCACTTCTTTCCGCCCTGTTTTTACATCACTTATGTCCTCTGCTGTCTTTCAGGTGCAGTACGAGCCTCCAGCATCTTCCCCATCCTCAGTGTCATCCTACTCTTCATGGGGGGGTTGTGTATAGCTGCCAGTGAGTTCTACAAGTCACGCCACAACATCATCCTCAGTGCAGGGATCTTCTTCGTGTCTGCGGGTAAGTCAAACGCCCAGAAAATAAGATTTGGGGGAGAGAGTCATTTCAGATATGTTTCCCTGAATCAGAGCAGTTTTAATGAATGTCGTCATGTTTCGTTCATTTATTCCTGGATGGGAAGTGCAGCAACTTCTGCTACAGAATAGAAGCCCAGTTCTTTCTTTTTACATTTTCTTGGAGTTTATTTGGTATTGTTGGGAAAACAGCTGTCACCTAAAATAAAAATACACTCGAATGGCCAAACACATTGCAATCTGCACTAACAAGTGTAGAGTTTGTGCCACCATCTTGGTAGGTGCTACATGACATTGTTGTTTTGCCCCAGCCAGTTATGGGGGACGCTTGTGGGAGGCTCATTGTGGCATACCTTTGTCCCCTGCTTTCACAAAAGAAGGTTGTGTTCGTGTGATTTTGGATTAATGATACAGCTTGCAGAAATTGTTAATAATGTCAGGCTTTGACATTTAAGCAGTACAGTGTTGGTGTAGCACCTAGCAAGATGGCAAATCTCACCCAGGGTTATGTTGATAATGGCAACAGCTGTGTCCCAGGAAAGAGTCAAACTTACCAGATATTAATTCAAGGTTTCACTCCTACACCGAAGCTAGATCACCGTGTACACCAGCTACTTGGTGGAAGACAAGTGAAAAAGTTAATCAAGGCCAAGATTAGTTTATTTGGTGAAGTGTGCCAAGCAGCGCTAAAACAAAATCAGGTTTGATGCTTTATGTTAAGCTGTAGAACAATGTTACGATCGCTGTTCAACTGTCTTTGTTTTTGTTCTTCATCTTCCCATGGATTATCACCCACAAACATCCCTCTTCTCTTGTTTACTGCCTACATCTTCCCACTCGTCAGGTTTGAGCAACATCATCGGGATCATCGTGTACATATCAGCCAACGCAGGGGACCCTTCAAAAAGCGACTCGAAGAAGAACAGCTATTCGTACGGCTGGTCCTTCTATTTCGGTGCCCTATCTTTCATCATGGCTGAAATGGTGGGCGTCTTGGCCGTGCACATGTTCATCGACCGCCATCGACAGCTGCGAATAGGGGCGCGCGCAGCTGACTACCTCCAAGGCTCGGCCATAACGCGGATCCCCAGCTACCGCTATCGCTACAGGCGCCGCTCGCGCTCCTCTTCCCGATCCACAGATCCATCACATTCCCGCGACACCTCACCGGTGGGCCTCAAGGGTTTCAGCGCGCTGCCATCCACAGAAATCTCAATGTACACGCTGCCCCGGGACACCCTGAAGTCCTCCGGTACGCCCACCACCACCTACAACTCTGAGAGGGACCATAACTTCCTTCAGGTCCACAACTGTATCCAGAAAGACCTAAAAGACTCAAGCCACACCAACACAGCCAACCGCCGCACCACGCCTGTATGAGAACGTCCACGCAGGCCTGGCCAAGCCCAGCAGAGATCAGGAGACACAGGAACCGCTGTGGGTGCCGCACGCCCCTGGAGAAGTTTTCATGTTTATAGACATTTGTTCCTTTTGTTCAGCTGCATGACTTTTCCATAACCATTGTTGAGAGAGTTTCAACTGGTCTTCTGTGTTCCTGAACTGAATGGCAGAGGACTGGGAATGGGTCAGGTTCTCTGTCCGGAGTGAGAGCTGTCATTTTTGGGGAGCAGTATTTTGTTTTCGAGGTTCAGGGCTCTGAAACGGGGGTGAAAAGTGGGAGGGGCATTTCTAAGACTCCATGTTTTCATTACCCGTCAGGTTTGACAGTTTTGCCCCACAAGTTTTACTGGAGCAACAGGTCAAGCCTCCCTTTAGCCATCCCACCGCTCAGATAAACGCCTCCCTTATTTATTGACTCGTTTTATTTATTTTTTTGTTTGTTTGTTTTGCTTTTTTTGTTTTTTCATTAAAACTGTGAATTGTTACAGCTTGGGATTCAGTAAGAAGTACCCCAATCTGTAATCTCTAACAAAGGTACTATATATATATATATGTATTACTTTTATAAATAAATTATTACATTAATAATCACTAAATAACAGACTTTACTGAAGCAAAAAAGAGAAACTCTACCAAGTGCTGCTGAAAACACGAGAAAAGACTTTTTGTATCTCTTCACTGGAAGGTCAAGAGCAGGAACAGGTTCTGGAGGTTGCAGCAGAGCAGCGACTGACGCCACCAGAGGCCGGCGGTCAACAGTAGAGTAATATTTATTCTTTCAACCGTACCTTCTCCTCTTTTTCTCTATCTCTGTTCCCTTTCTTTTTTGGAGGGGAGAGCGGTAAAAGAGCGTCGGACCCCTCGACAGAAAAATCCAAATAAAAGAGTCAAAGCAAAGGCTCCAAACTTCTGTGACGCAAAAAGAAAGGAGCAGAGAGGAGGACAAAGAAGAGGACGACAAACGCAAAAATAAAAAACAAGTTAAACATGAAATAGAAGAAGAAAAGCTCTCAGTTTCAGAAATTAAATGCATGCTATAAAATTACAGCAGATCTGCTCTTGAGAAACTTAAGTTTTAAAGTTAATAATTATAAGGGGGAAAGGCGCTAGAGTTTAAAATAATAATGTTTTCATGTGTGTTTATATTCTTTTTTTTTTTTTATCTCATTACATCTGTGAGACAAACCAAACAATTACATCAAACAAAAACTGCTTTCTTAAACAGTTTGGTTGATTTCTTTCTGAATATATACAAATATGTCTGTATTGATTTTGTTTTTGAAAACTCACACAGCCTTAGCCATTTCTTTTTGTTTCTTTTAATTTTTAATGTGTTGTTTAAATTGAAATGAAATCTTTAAAGGTGCCAAAACCGAATGATCCTATACTTGGATGCAACAAGTCCTGATGAATAAAATATGAACCCCAGGGGGAACAAATCATCTTGTTTCTCTGCGTGTCTCTAACTCACATTCCAGAAACACCTCCCTGTTCATCAGCTTTTTAGCTTCATATACGTTTCAGATCATAAAAATGTGGCAATTATTCATCAGGCGTTCTGTATTTTGGGGGTGTTTGATCTATTAAAAGTGCTTTCATGTTTTTTATTATGAAAGATTTGAACATAAGCTGTAAGCATCTCATTGCATCAGATCTTTTCAGATTTTAGGCTGTAAATTAGGAGCACAATAAAGACATTTGAATACATAAAACAAAACCTAAAAACATAAACACAAGAACATGTCATCAGGAAAAAAAAATCAATAGTTTTACCATTATATTTGAGAGGTGGAATCGCATAATGGTTTTACTTTAATACAAAATAATCTCAGATAATAATGTGCTTTAAGCCCAAGAGTTTATAAAAATCACATTTACAAACCTAATTGATGCGAATGCCTGGAAACTTGAACAAAATGAAGAGTTTCCAGTTAATTTGGACATAAAGTTTGCTGTATTTGTAGTTCTTTATGCAAAGCTCCGCCCTCAATTGAAATATTTTATACTTCTGTGTCAGAGTTCACCTGAGTTTAGTTGGAAGTTTAGATTTATTTTGTGCCAGAAGCTGGAAAACAAAGTTTGGAATTTAACAACAGACGCCATTCATGTCAAATAAGCACTCATTTATTTTTTGAATGAAAGATCAGGAGGTAAAGACTCAGATCAAATATAACTGAAAAAGAAAAAACAGCAACAAAACTTTGCCGAGCGGATTTATCTATTTGTGCCTCCAACAGTTTTTTCTGTAATTTATTTATTTATTTTTTTGCCTCGTTTGTTCACCTTTTGGATTTGATTTTGCTCATTTTTACATCAAATCTTGACAGTTTTTGTGGTCTGGTTCCAGTTGTTTACTGTGACTGTTTTTATTTACTGCTTGTTTTGTCTTTCTTCATGTTCCTTAACAAATAGTTTCATGTTTGTTTGCATCTATTTTTTGTCGTTTTCTTTTCGTTGCAAGCAGTCGTTAATCTTTATCTCTTTCGGGGTTTATTTTTCTCATATTTTAGTAGTTTGTGTGATTTTTTATTTTTTTATTTTTTTTGCTGTATGCCTGACAAAGATGAAACACGAGGTGGAACGCTTTAGTTTTATTTTCATTTCCCTCAACAGACAAAAGTCTGATGTTAAAATGAGCATTTTGAGAAATCTATACAAGTGGTTTAAAATCCGATATTCATAAATCAAAGCTTTCAATGTGGGTTTCATCTCGTAAAGTGGAAAAAAATATTGTCCGAAAAATGAAAAAGGGAAGTAAACTGTAAAATATATTGCCTTTAGCTTTAACGCAACCATAAAAATAAAAGCTGAGCCGACAGATATAAAACCTGTCCGAAATCAGCCTGATGTTGTAAAACGATGGTAACTCGCTGGAATCGACCACGGGGAGCTATCTTCCTAAAACATCAGTGCTGCCCATCGAATATCTGAGCGTACCGCATGTGCAGAGGGAGAAAATCTCTTTTATTGAACAGAACGCTGCTCAGGATGAGAATTTATAAAACCGTTCTGCAGAGGAAGAGATATAAGCTTCGACTCCTGCCGCACAAGCAGAGCAGTGAGTGTGATTTCTCTTCTTGTCTGCGAAAACGCTCAGAGAGGGCAACATGTTGGACGTTCCGTTCCAGAGGAAGAAACACGGCTTTACAAGAACACGACGCCATTTTGTTGTCTGTTTGTTTAGTTGTTATCAGAGACATTCCTGCAAAGAGTGGGGAGTGGTGGCGCAGAGGTTAGAGAAGACGGGCCTGTGCTCGGAAAGTAGCAGGTTCAACTCCCCAGACTGACAACATCAAAATGTGGGTGGAAAAGGTGCCACACCTGCCTCCACCCGCATTTACCCCACTCTGGGCTCTTGAGCAAGTTCCCTTAACCCCCATCATCTGCTCCCAAACAGGTCTCGCTTAAAAATGAGTTATTTTGACTCGAGACTAAATAAAATAAATAAAAACTAAAAGAGAACATCCAACACCTTTCTACTCCATTGCACTAAAAGGGAGGCTTTCAGGGTCTAAAAACCTCCTCTGTGTGTGTGTAGGGGTGTGTGTGCATGTGTATGCTTCTGAAAGTGATACAGGTTTGTGTGTGTGTCATGGTGTGCTTAAAGTTTCAGGAAGTGCTGAGAGCAGCCAGTCCCTGAAAAATATCGCAAAAAGCTCGAGTATAATAAGATTCCTTTAAAATTCGCCAAAATGCAGTCATGTTTAAGACTGATTAACTAATAAATCGGGGGTGGGCTGACTTCTTTTGGTGGAAAACGTGCTGAGAAACCTAACGACGCTATAAATTTGAATGCATTTCATGTGTTTTAATCACCTGAATATGAAGCGGCGATCATGTTTCTGCTTATCTGTGTGTTTGTTCCTTTGTTAGCAAATATCCTCATGAACCAGTAGATTAACTAAAACTCTCAAAAAGTGATCTTTGGACGCACGTCTACAACTGATTAGCTTTTAGAGTCAGTCCCATTCAAGATGTCCGCCACAGCTTTGTGGACTCAGCGCTCAAATTTCAGGTGGTAGTAGCTGAGAGTCATGCCCAACACGTACTCTGAGTGTTTCACGTTGCACTTCATCGTTGCCTAAAACTTTAGTAGATTCAGCAGCAACATATATCATGAGGTGCTGGATAGATTAAAACTTCTTTAGCCGCTCATTTAAAAATCATGAACATCGAGTCAACCCATTCATCCAAAGGACTTATTCAGTCTGAGGAGCCACCAAACCAAACTGAATCCCACAAACAGCTCACTCCAAGTGGAAAAAGTCATGTTATCAGCAGCAAACTGATATTTTCCACCCTGGGAGTGAGCTGTTTGTGGGATTTGGTTTGGTGGGATCCTCAGACTAAAGAAGTCCTTTGGATGAAGGATGAAACGTCTCAGCAACAAAATAAACCGTCCAGATGATAGCAAAGTCCATGCTCAATAATCCAGGTATAAAATCCAACAATGTTTAGTCAGATTATCTGAACGGTTTATTTTGTTGCTGAGATGTGTCATCCTTCCATCCAGAAGGTTTCATCAGTCTGAGGAAACGCCAAACAAAACTGCTTCTCCCCTAACAGCCTACTCCAAAATGGAAAAACCCAGTTATGTTGGTGTTAAGATGGTCTCTGGGGCACTCCTCCGGTGCTCCCTCTCCCTCTTCGACAGTCATGTCAGTCTGCTTCAAAACACCAGATGACCTGACCGAACATTGTTGGAAGACCAAAGGTTTTGTACATTTCACTTTCTCTCACTTTGATTTCACCAAACATACGAAGCAGGTCGGATCATTCTGAAACAGTTAAGCACATTGTCGCTGATGCAAATTGCAAGAAAAGCTACAAAATCAAATTAAATTCTCTGTATCGTTCGTGATCATTAAAGTTTAGTGAATTGTTTGACCTCAATTAAAGAACAAAAGGTTTTTTTTTTACTTTGTAAACAAAAGTCAGACTCAAATTCTCAAATTTGACATTCTTGTTCATTTAAATCCGTAATTAACTTGCACCCAGGTCTTTATCTAACCCGTTCTTTTTCCCTCCTTCTTCTTTTTGTTGTTCCTGCTGGGGTGATCAGAGACGTGGAGGAGGGTGGGGGGAGAGGGGGTCACCAGAGGAGGCCTCCTCTGCTGCTTGGGCTCAGATTATTACGAGCAAACACACCAAGTCTGGCTTTTTGTTGTTGTCGTTGTTGCTGGCAGGCTGTGAGGTTACATAACCTCCATCCGACGGTGCGACGTCCTCTCTGCGACCTTACTGGACCACGTTCTGGGACAGGCGCCTCCACCGTCAACTTACGTTACTGAGAAGGTGCAGCATCCTCCTGCAGTTACTCACCGAGGATTTCTGCTCAAGTCTGAAACACGCTCATGTTTCTGTGCCGTTTATGTGCACGCATGTGTGCACGTAAGGCCTGAATCTGCACGTGCATGCGTCGGCCTGTTGTTTGTGCTGACCAGAGAACATCTCCTGACTGCACTCGCCTCGGGGTATTTCTGGTTTATGAAAAGTTGGGGGAGTGGGGGCAACACAAACCTCCAGATCCAGTCTTCCTGCTTAAAAAGCACAACACACCAATGGAGCAACAAATGGCACATTCAAATCACCCCCAAGACAGAGAAGAAACCAGTGTCTGTCACTGCTGTTTAACAAATCATCAGAAGTGTTTGAATCCAGATGGACGGAGGACGGTTACTGGAAAAAGAAAAGAGAGAGAGAGATAAAGAAGAGGAATCAAAGTAGGCTATGAAACACACAAAGTGTTCCTGGATGCATGAGGCGACTGGAGCGCGGCTCTCCGCCCTCTGCTGGTGTGCTGGGAGAAGCAGTGAAGGGATGGATGCTGCTGCCTCCATCAGCTCAGGGAACGCTGTGTCCACGAACGGGTCTGGAATACTGATGCCGCGGTGCAGAGGTGCAGAAGCTGCAGTCTGAAAGACCCCGGAGAAGAGCTCCGACTCTGCGTCGTCTGCAGAGACACGCTCTGAGAAGGACCTCTGACTCAACAGCTTCCGTGCACTTTGTAAAACTGACTTTTTTTTTTACTTAAATAAATATCCAAACCTCATAATTAAGATGTACTACCAGAGGGGAAGAAGGAAAAAATACTTTTGCTAACTTATAGCTTGATTTCTTGGCGTTAAAAATAATTAGAACCATCCTCAAAAACACTTTCTTAGATGATGTAAATTTCAATACATGCCAATAAATGCAGCTTTAAGGATGAATATAAAATCACACTATCAGAGAAGCAAACTCAACAGAATTGTGACTAATTTGTCTTCGTTATTTTATCTCCAAAGACCAATGCAACATCCCCAAATGTCTAAAAACAGTGGAGCAATTTCAAAATATTCCTCAAAGGAAAGCAGCTTTCAAAATCCCATCGTCTACAGTTCATCATCTCCTCAGAGTTTTCAAGAATCTGTAGAAATCTCTCATTGTCATTATTGGATGGTGGTGATCTTCGCGCCCTCAGGGGCCAAAACCAGGTGTGGTTCTGGACTTAGGAACACTACCACACATCATTGCCTGTAAACACAGTTCATCTACCGTATTTTCCGGTGTATAAGTCACAGGTTTTGCATAAATTTGTCAGTCCTGCGACTTATATGCCAACTACTGCTATCCCCCACACAAACACAAACATTCCGCATTGATGCACCACCAATCCATTCATCCATCAATCCACCAATCCATCCATCAATCCATTCATCCATCAATCCATCCATTGCAGATCACGTGCCTCGCTGCCCCCTTCCTCCCCGCTCCGGCAGCGGAGGCAGGGAGCAGCGAGGCACGTGATCTGCAGCCCCGAGAAGCAGCAAGGTGCAGGCGGGGAAGGGACAACGTCAGGGCAGCTTCATTTCACCGCGCCGCCCAGGCGAAATGAAGCTGTTTTGACCATTAAAGTGCATTTATTAAGGAAAAGTTAAGCTGAGACACACCTTTGCTATAATGTCAAGCAAACAAATAATTGTTTTTAAGTGTTAATCTTGTTAAATTTCGAAGAACTGCAACAGCGAGTCCTCTCATGCACTTTTCCGCGGCCGCCATTTGGCAGCCAATCGATTTTTGGCACAACGTCCCAGGGGTCAACGGTGACGCACAATAAATGCAACTTATACGGAGAAGCAACTTATTTATGTTTTTTTTTCCCACTTTATGAGACATTTTTGCACTGATGAGACTTATACACTGGAGGGACTTATATGGTGGAAAATACGGTACTAATGTTGCTTAAAGCTTTATTATAGAAAAAGAAGCCAGATGTGAACACCATCCAGAACGACTGCTCTCTGCTTGGAATCAAAAATGAGTCCATAACTGTTCTGGGGTCAGACTGACCCAAATCTGAAGTTCTCTTTACAGCCACCATTCTAAAGAGGCGAGGGACCATCCAGCCTGTCAGCACAGTTCAAAAGCCTGCCTCTCTTATGGTATGGGGGTGTATCGCTGCCTCTGACATGGGCAGTTGACACATCTGGAATGGCAGCATCAATCCAGAAAAGTATCTGCAGGTTTTGGAACAATATGTGTTCTCATCCAGGACTGACGGACAGCCAGAAGCCTCCATCAGACCAGAATGGAACAACAGCCCTTTCAGATCTAAAAAAAATTCAACAGCTGGTCCACTCGGGTTCTGGAATTTAACAGACGGTTGTTATAAAAGTGATGATCCACCGTGGGAAACAAACATTTCTGCCATGAAATTCAAAACAACTTTTTTTTAAATATACCTTTTTTTTGTTTGAACATTTGATGTTTACTCTGTTCCGTTGTGTAGAAAATGTGTTATTTTGAGATTAGCAAACACCTCGTTCTTTTTTATCTTCACATTTTAAACAAAGTCCACACTTTTATGGAATTGATGTTTTACTCTTTGATGGACAAATGAAATGTTTATTGGTATGAGGATGTGAGGTGGGCCCTGCTGGACCAGTTCCCGCCTGCGGCCTTCATCCTGTGTATTAATGGTTCCGAGTGTGTGTCCTCCTGTCTGACTCCACACTGCTGCACACACACACCCAGCCACTTCCCTCACCCTGCAGGACAGACTGTGTGCCAGCCGGACGACGGCGATGCAACACGCAGACCTGCACAGATTCACATGAATCAAACGCTTGGCTCTGCTTTCTGCTGTCCCAGCATGCACCTTGGTTACCTGGCCGCTGTCCCACTAACAACAGCTGCTACTACAGCTCTGGACTGGAGGTTCCTCTGCATGAAGGCACACAGCGCCACACGCACGTACGTGCATATGGACTCATTTGAAGTGGAGTCACCAAGCAAACAGACCTCATTCTTCTCTGACTCGTTTAATTTGATGGAGAAATTTAGGAAAAGAAGAAAGGGAGCAAGAGTTGCCGTGCAGTGACTGACAACATTAATCTTAAAAAGAGAAACACAGTCCAACCATAAAATGTAAGGTATTAACTTATGCTGATGCAAGACTGATGCAAACTTCTGAAACAGCTACATAATAACACGTAAGGATCAAACTGTGAGGAAAAAGTGGCAACAAAATGTAAAGAAGAGAAATATATACAAACCGGATTCCAAAAAAGTTGAGACACTAAACAAATTGTGAATAAAAACTGAATGCAATGAGGTGGAGATGGCAAATGGCAATATTTTATTCGTAATATAACAGATGACAGATCAAAAGTTTAATCTGAGTAAATGTAACATTTTAAAGGAAAAATATGTTGATTCAAAATTTCACAGTGTCAACAAATCCCAAAAAAGTTGGGACATGTAGCAATAAGTGGCTGGATAAAGGAAACTGAGCATATGACAAACCGCTGGAAGACCAATTAACACTAATTAGGCCAATTGACAACATGATTGGGTATAAAAAGAGCTTCTCAGAGTGTCAGTGTCTTTCAGAAGCCAAGATGGTAAGAGGATCACCAATTCCACCATTGTTGCGCAGAAAGATAGTGCAACAATACCAGAATGGTGTTACCCAGCATAAAATAGCAAAGACTTTTAAGTTATCATCATCAACCGTGCATAACATCATCAAACGATTCAGAGAATCTGGAACAATCGCTGTGCGTAAGGGTCAAGGCTGTAAAACTCTACTGGATGCTCGTGATCTCCGGGCCCTTAAACGTCACTGCACCTCAAACAGGAATGCCACTGTCAAAGAAATAACAGAATGGGCTCAGGAATACTTCCAGAAAGCATTGTCAGTGAACACAATTCACCTCCACATCCGCCGTTGCTAACTGAAACTCTACAGTGCAAAGAGGAAGCCATTTCTAAGCAAGCTCCACAAGCTCAGACGTTTGCACTGGGCCAGGGGTCATTTAAAATGGAGTGTGGCAAAATGGAAGACTGTTCTGTGGTCAGATGAGTCACGATTTGAAGTTCTTTATGGAACACTGGGACGCCATGTCATCCGGACCAGAGAGGACAAGGATATCCCAAGTTGTTATCAACGCTCCGTTCAGAAGCCTGCATCACTGATGGTATGGGGTTGCATGAGCGCTTGTGGCATGGGCAGCTTGCATGTCTGGAAAGGCACCATTAATGCAGAGAACTATGTTCAGGTTCTAGAACAACATATGCTCCCATCTAGACGTCATCTCTTTCAGGGAAGACCCTGCATTTTTCAACACGATAATGCCAGACCACATTCTGCAGCAATCACAGCATCATGGCTACGTAGGAGAAGGATCCGGGTACTGAAATGGACAGCCTGCAGTCCAGATCTTTCACCTATAGAGAACATTTGGCGCATCATAAAGAGGAAGGTGCGACAAAGAAGGCCCAAGACGATTGAACAGTTAGAGGCCTGTATTAGACATGAATGGGAGAGCATTCCTATTTCTAAACTTGAGAAACTGGTCTCCTCTGTCCCCAGACGTCTGTTGAGTGTTGGAAGAAGGGGGGATGCCACACAGTGGTAAAAATGGACTCCAATCTATCAGTCGAACATGCATGTTGTTGGTCTGTGGGAGGAAACCGGAGTACCTGGAGAAAACTCACGCATGCACTGAGAGAACATGCAAACTCCACCCAGAAAGGCCCCCAGGATTTGATCCAGTGACCATCTTGCTGAGAGGCAACAGCTCTACGAACTGAGCCACCGTGCCGCTTGCAAAATAAACAACCACACATTAGCTTACCAACAAAAAGATGCAAAGAAGCATTTGACAAAATAACACTCTGGCACAGAGATATTAAAAATAAGCAAAATTAGATTATGGCTGCATATGTTGAAAATGTGTCTTTACATCAGTGAGAGCAAAAGCAATATTGCAAAAAACAAAACATTAAATTTCAAGTAGTATGAATCATGTTCCGTCTCAATCGTCTTGATGCTCTCACCTGGTTTAGATGCTGATCTCGTTAAATATCAAGTTTTTCTGAAATCATGCAGCTCTAGCAGCTGACAAATACAAAAAAGAGGCACTTTACAATAAAGGACATACTTCATTATGCAGAAAGGATGACATCATCTAACCATGAACAAATAAAGGAACAGAATTGAAACGTCATGTTCCAGAACTGCTTTGGTAAAGAGATCAAAATCTTAAAATGCTGCTCAGGAGAGCCATCATCCTTCAGCTCCAGGTGAGGTGGAACCTTGAAAACCTGTAAATCCACATTTCTGCTAAAAATTGCTGATTGTGCACATACGTCTCAGCGGAGCATTTAACAGGAACCCTAACTGGCCTGTTGAGCCTCCCTGGGTCTTCACTACCTGCTGAAGTAGAGGTTTTAGTTCTGGAAGTGGATTGAGTAGATGATGCTGGAGCTTAATTATCTTGTGACTGCAGCAGCTCTGCTGTCAGCCAAATGCAAACTTCACAGCTCAAGGACAGAGCCCGTTTAAATAAAACATGCAATGGTTGCTAAACTTTGTCCATCAGTTCTGCATAGGTGGCCGCTTTCTACGCAGCTGACGGCAACCTTTTTAGTTGCACACAAGACTGGAAGCTCAGCCCAAATTATGTCAAGTGCAACCAATTCTACTTAAAAGTTTAATCACATTCTTCCACAAAATAAAAACAGTTATTCCTTTGATTTTCTTTTTTTATTAAACTCTGCAGAACAGTAGCGATGGCGACAGTCAAGTTCCGACATTAAACAGTCTCTTCTTTGGCGAGGCGGTCCTTCTTGAGGGGTCCCTGTGAACAAAACGAGAAACCATCAGCCGTACGTCGATACTTCAACAAGTCTGCGACGGGCTCAGAGCAGCCGGTGTTTCCAGAGAGTGAACAGGGAGTCGAGCACAAACAGGCACTGCTCCCCTGCCTCACTGGAGATCACTGTGGCACTGGAATGGAACTCATGGTTCATACGGACAGATGAACCAGGTTACGAACAGTGCTCCATATAGTAAAATAAAAACATGAGCATTTTTACAAAGTTAATTGTGGCTGCATTGCTGTTAAGTTTCCACAAAATTCATTATAGGCCTGTCACGATAACACATTTTGCTGGGCGATTAATTGTCTAAGAAATTGTGATAAACGATAATATTGTTTGAAATTTGATAATTTGTAATCATTGTCAAATTTAAGAAGAAATGTTGGTAATTATTGCATGTAGTAGCTTTTGACAACTAGATGGCAGTATAAGACTGAACTGAAGGATGGATAGCGAGGGAGCGAGCAGTGTGTTAAAGAAAAAAGGGAAGTAGCCCCCTTGACGCGACATGGGTTGTCTCTAGTTTTCAAAAATGGCATATGCTTGGTGTGGTTTGAGCTCTTTAGCATAGCATTTTTCACACAAATCTTCAAATAAAAAAATAATAAATCAGTAAACGAGTTCAGTTTCTTTTTGCAGAGAAAAACAATTTTTTTTAGACGAAGGCACATTGGTGCCTTTTGTCATCCAGTGTCTTCAGTAGAAAGAGACACGAAGAAACGATAAAGCTGATGAATATGAAGTAATTTTCATTCATCATTGATTGATAATTGATTTGTTTATTGTGACAGGCCTAGTTCTTTATAAACAAAATTTAAATAAACAGCAGGAACTTGCAAGACAGTCAAAACTAGTTACTGAGATAACTGCATCATCCTGGTACTTTCTGTTTAGATCAGTAAAGACTTGACTGACGGAAAAAGACAATGTTTCATCTCAAGCTCTCCTGAATAAATTCGAACAGTTTTTAATCAAGTCTCACCATAAAGGCCTTCTTCTCCTCCACGGTCTGGAAGCGACCATGACCGAACTTGGAGGTGGTGTCGATGAACTTGAGGTCGATCTTCTCCAAAGCACGGCGGCTACTCTGCACCAGCAGAGACTGGAGGAACATATCAAGAATTTGAGTTTTTCTTCCCTTTTCATTACTTCGACAGTACATTTGGCTTCGACAACAGGTTTGTGCCTCACCTTGCGCAGAGTCAGCACCCTCTTCTTGGTTCCAACAACACAGCCCTTCACCATGACAAAGTCGTTGTTAACCTCTCCATAGTGGACAAACCCGCCCTGTAATTTATGGACAATCGATTTAAACATTTCTGTTCTGGACTTCAGAAGTTAAATCAACTTTTAGGTCTCTTACCAGGGGGTTGATGCTCTTGTTTGTCAGATCGTACTCGGTGGCGGCGTTATTCTTGACCACTTTGCCATCCTTGGTGTGGAAGCCCTGGCCAATCTTGTAGACCTTCTTGTTGATTTCTGTACGATGGTGGTAACCCTTCTGACCAGCGCGGGCCACGGAGAACGCCACACGGGCCGGATGCCAGGCACCGATACAGGCCACCTTACGCAGACCACGATGAGTTTTGCGAGGAAGCTTCTTTGTGTGCCAACGGCTGGTGACACCTAAGAGAAAAGACATAAAAAACGTTTTAATAAAAATAAATAAATAAGGTTTTTATCTCAAAGCAGGATCACAGATTTACCCTTGTATCCGTGACCCTTTGTAACACCGATGACGTCGATCATCTCGTCCTGGCCGAAGACAGAGTTGACAGGGATGGCTTGCTCAAGCTTCTCACGAGCCCAGTCCACCTTGTCAGGGATGGTGCCACCATTGAGCTGCACCTCCATCAGGTGAGCCTTCTTCTGCCTCAGAGGCAACAGACGCATCTGTACACAAAACGTGAGGAAAGCACAGAAAATGAACAACTGACACCACATTAAAAAAGGAGTTTGACTTTAGCTTTAGGGTCTCAGAAGGAAGGCAGCATGGAAGATATCCTCATAAGTGTCGGGCGCCATGCCTGACGCAGGTTCCGTGGTCTCGTCACTGACAGAACAGGATAGTAAATTTTAACTCGAGTCCAACTGACCTGTGTGTGGGTGATGACTCTGATGACCTCACAGTATTTCTTCATGGTAGCAAAGTCTTTCTCCAGCTGCTTCTTGCCCTCGTCATCCTGCCATTTCTTGCAGTATTTGGTGAAAGCCTTCTTCTTTGACTTGTACCTGAGAGAAGTACCAGTAAACATAATTTTGGCACAGGTCCCTCATGACCCCAAAGGGCCAGCGGAAGAACACAGTGCACAGCTGATAGCTCTCCCTTCAAGGATAAGGGGGCAGTGTCAGCCAAGAAAGGTTTTGGCTCATGGCAGTTTCTAAGCAGCACTTTCCACTGGCCAGAGGAGCCCGGAGCTCATCAGGGCACACGGCGCCTGAGCGGAGCTGCCACAGAGGGGCCACCGAAATGTTAGACTCACACAGTGAAAATGTAGTTCTGCTTTATTTTCACTGGCAACTAACAACTGCTTCAGCTCAAGACGACTCGGGTTCGGACTCACCAGTTCTTGTAGAACCGACGCTTGCACTCGTCACTGATATGCTCAGAGAAGACGGTCTTGAGGGTACGCAGGCCACGGGGGGTGTTGACGTAACCCACGACTCCAACCACAATCATGGGAGGAGTCTCAATGATGGTCACAGCCTCAACTACTTCCTTTTTGTTCATCTCTGCATAAGTGGTAAAAAAAAAAAAAAAAAACTGCTCATCTAGTTCGAGCTTTACAGTCTTGAATTTATTTATACGATTAGTATAAACTGCGTTCAGTACTCGACATTCAACAGGGGGGTTTACACCCATTCTGTCCGCCCGTCGAGAGTCTCATCACAAGCAGAACATTTTGAGAACTTTATTTTGATACATAAATAGAAAATACAAATTTTGCTTGTGATAAATTAGGAACAGGTTGCACAAACAGTTCTGAGGACCAGAACCTACTGTTGCAGAGGTCTTTAACGTTAGTTCTGCAGTACTTACTTGAGCCGGGTCTGTCCACCTCACGGACGATGTGGGTCATGCCGGCTTTGTAGCCCAGGAAGGCGGTCATGTGGACGGGCTTGCTGGGGTCATCCTTGGGGAAGCTCTTGACCTTTCCCCGGTGACGGCGGCATCTCTTCCGGGGCAGGAAGCCTAGAGATCCGTGGCGAGGAGCCGAAAACTTACGGTGGGACTGTGAAATGATGAAAGAACCAGTTAGATGCTTCATATTTTATGTTTATCGAGTAAACCTGGAACGATCTGTGAAATTTAACATTCATTTCAGTGAGCAGTTGCAAAGTCAAACGCTCCTGACAAAAACTTAAGGATTACAATACAATCATTTAAAATATTACTTTTAATCCAGCAACTACACTTATGTATTCACTTAGTACTTATATTATTACGTCTAAAAAAGACGTATGTATCGGCCTAGTTTAAGCAGCCATTTTGGACCATGAGTCACCGGTGAGGCTAAAACATGCATCGCTAAAGCTACAGTTACAAACTAAAATGCTTAAAAATATTTGTGACTGTCTAATTGGGAACATAAACAAACACGCTTCGATAGCTTTAGAAAAGAAAAAGAGAACGGATGTGTCAGATGGTTCTTGGATTCTTGTGAGATGTCGTGCGATGACAAGAAACAACTCACCATTTTGTCTCCCGTCCGAATGAAAGAGGCCTAAAATTTCGCAAACAGCTATTTTATACAAAACAAAGTATCGCGCGAATCAGCGAGACTATACAGATAAGCCCCGCCTACGAGATTTCGGCCGTGGCCCTTTTAATACTCTGCCACTAGATGTCGCTGTCGACATTTATAGTGTAAATAATTCACAGCGCAAATTATTTTTCAGAGTCAGAGATTATTGTCATTCGCACCTCATGTGGTACATGTGGTGGAGCGAAATTATGTACACAGGGTCCCAGTTACATCCAACAATAAAATGTATAAGAAAAACAATAATAACATCTAAGATATGAACTAAGAAAAACATCAACTAAATATACACTAAGCACTCATAACATAAAAACATTGAACATCAGCACAAACATGAACATGAGTCTGTGTGAGCGGATGAGCACGCATGAACACATCAACATTTAAACAGATCAGCAGCAACATGATGTAGTTTTTCACAGTGATTATTCTAGTTAGAGATTCATGAGTCTAACAGCCTCAGGGTAGAAGCTGTTCCTCAGTCTAGTGGTTCTACACTTAATGCTCCTTAACCTCCTTCCTGAGGGGAGTGGGGCAAAAAGTGTGTGTGCTGGGTGAGTGAGGTCCTTCATGATGCAGGTGGCCCTCTTCCTGCATCTGGAGGTGTAGATGTCTGTGATGGTGGGGAGGCTGACTCCGACAGTCTTCTGTGCAGCCTTCACCACTCTCTGCAAAGCTTTTCTTTCTACAGCTGTGCAGCCTCCATGCCACATGTTGATGCTGGAGCACAGGATGCTCTCCACTGCACACCTGTAGAAGGAGGTGAGGACCGAGCTTCCCAGACCAGCTCGCCTCAGCCGTCTGAGGAAGTAGAGTCTCTGATGAGCTTTCTTGATCAGGCTGGTGGTGTTGTTGCTCCAGCTGAGGTTGTTGTTCATGTGTACACCCAAGTACTTGTAGCTGGAGACCACTTCCACCGCAGATCCTCTTATGTTCAGGGGGGTGTAGATGTTTTTGTTCCTTCTGAAGTCCACAATCATCTCCTTTGTCTTCTTCACATTGATGTGAAGGTTATTCTCTTTGCAGCAGCTCTCCAGGTGTTCCACCTCTTGCCTGTAGCTGGACTCATCATTGTTTGTGATGCATCCCACCACCGCTGTATCATCTGCAAACTTTACAATGTGACAGCCTGGATGGGTAGCTGCACAATCATACATGAGCAGAGTAAACAGGAGGGGGCTTAACACACATCCCTGAGGAGAGCCAGTGCTGAGGGTTATGGTGGAGGAGGAGAAGTTGTGGATCCTCACTGACTGTGGTCTGTTTGTTAAGAAGTCTAGTACCCAGTTGCAAATGGAGGGGCTTAGTCCTAGTGTGGATAGTTTGTCCATCAGGGTTTGGGGGATCATGGTGTTGAAGGCGGATGTGAAGTCCACAAAGAGCATACGGATGCAAGTTTTTTTCTGCTCCAGGTGGTTGAGCGCAGTGTGGACCACAGAGGAGATGGCTTCCTCTGTTGATCGGTTCTCACGGTATGCATACTGATGAGGGTCCTCGTTGATGGTTGTTTTGATGTGTCATGACCAGTTTTTCGAAGCATTTAGCGACTATCGGGGTGCTCAAATCCTCACAACTAAAGTAAATCAATAAACACATTTGAGATTAAAACGGTAATTTTTGCAATTACAAATATACCTTTATATAAATGCAGATGGTAACACCATTTGCAGCGGTGATGAAAAAAAAAATCATGTCTTTTGATTATAATCATCATTTTCAGCAGTTCTTGTGTACAATATCAAAACTTTTTTGCCCTTGTGACTATTTAAAAAGGGACATTTTAATGACACTGCTATAAATAAATCACTTTTTACGCACGAGTCGGGTTGTAACATTTTAATTCAATATGCATTTATAATAAAAAAAAATAATAACAAAAAACAATGTTTGTGGTCCAGTGTTTTTCTTTTTTTGTATATTTTAAAGCGTTTATTCACCAGAAAGCTTCACTAGGCAACATTTTGAAAACCACTCAAGAGTTTCCCCAAAGGACTTCCTGGGAGTTTTGACAAATTCTTATTTTTGACCGAAATATTTTGACGTACAGCAACACATGCTCAAAGCTTTAAGACATGCTGTAACATTCAGTACGACTTGCTTCAGTTTTGCCATTGTGAATCAAGCATACCATCACCAAACAAAATGTTGCATGTCGTAAAGTGTGGCATTTATTGAACGCACATAACAAAAACAGGCATATATCCAAACACTTAAACATTTTGCTCTGAATGCTTTGCAGTTTCACAGCTCTTGATGCAAACATAAAAATGCCAATTTTTTTTCCAGCATACAAAACGTATCAATCATCTACACAGCAGATAATTGTGGAAAGTTGCCATGCTTTACTGTTGAAGGACAGATTATGCAGAAGAGCAAATGGGGTGGAGCAGCTTATCTGGACTCTGTACTGCAAAGGGCTGCACGCACCATGCACTTTATGGAGCGGTGAGTGAATTTCCTGCTGACTCGTGTTACAGTACAGGTGAAGTCTTTGGGAGTCATGCAGATTGGGCTAAGTGGTCTCAGCGTCGTCATCGAAGATGCTGCGTTTGAACTGAATCTGCGGCACATTCCTCAACACATTCAGTGAAAGTTTATTCATTAAACCACTACTTCACTTTCACCTATTTAAAAAAAAAAAACAAAAAAAAAAACAAAGTCTATGTTCTCTCAGGATCTAGATCAAATGCCTTATTATGGCCAAGATGGTCAGTGTGTCAAGTTTATCTTGTGTTGAGAAATAAAATGAAATAAAAAAAATAACACCAGGCTGTCCAGTCCCTCAAGCTTTTATCTGAGGAGACTCGATCCCAACAGCATGTTTACCACAGGGACACCCCCCACCCTCCCCCCGACAGCCTTCAGGTTGCCAGCTGCTGCTGATCAAGGTTCATCTGTTGAAAGAAGGCCTTCCCAAACTCGTAGCTGCTTATCATAACGGCACAAGCTGGAGCTACTTTGATCACCCTGGGCATGAAACCTGGAAAGAGAAACATGTTTTCACTTTTCAGCAACCAAACACATTTTTAGCAACATAAAAACGATGGAACGTACCTGCAAAAAGGCCTCTGTAGCCCAACTCAGCCCAAATGTCCTTCATTATGCACCAAGTGGACATGTTTTTCTTCAGGTAACCTATAAAAGACACTGCTTAGGAAAGGCTTTTCACATAAAATCAAGAATTTTACACAACCTAAATGCGCCTGATGCATGCTCAATAATCCAGGCGGATAAATCTAACAAGGTTGAGTCAGATCCTTTCCACAAAGAAGCATCCATCCAGAGGACCCGACTCAACCTTGCTAAACTAAATGCATGTGTAAAGTTTGTAAAACACAGACCTCCCAGAGTATCCATCTCTCCAAGCTGAATCTGCCTCCGAGTTTTTACGACGTCAAACGGCAGCGTGAGGACAGCAGCAATCTGATCATGACAAACAGGAAGTCACTTCCGGAACCACAGCGGCCAAGTTACAACCACACAGAGCTTATCTTTTCTTAAAGGATAACTAATTAGGTAAAAACTATCTTGATTTATTGCTAAAGCGACGCTAACACCTGAATGTGTGTCGAACTGTGTCCTGGTTAAAATACCTGTAACAGGCTCATTACCCAAAGACTGATATCAGATATCTGAATGTTGTAAAAGTCATTCTTACATAATATCGGTTATTTGTGATGAATAAGTCATAAAAACAGATCGATTAGGTTGCCCTTTTGTTGACTTTTACTAGAAGCTAACCAATTAGCTATTTTTTCCTCTAAAATGTTCATAAAGTCTGAGTGAGCAGAAATGTCTATTTTATTATCATTGTTTTCTAAAACTATTCTTAAAATTTCACGTGTTGAAATCTGATGCAACTTTTTCCTGTGGTCTTGTCAGGCCAGTTAGCAGCCATCTTACAATTAATGGATGCATAAAACCAGTGGTTCCCAAAGTAAGGGTTGGGAGCCCACTGTGGGTCATTGAACATTATTAAGTGGGCGTTCTCAGACAATCTGCAGAAACCCAATTAAATCTAAAAACAACCGCTGATGTCATAACTTCAACACAGGAAAGGCTAAAAGGTTTGGGAACTGCTGCATTAAATGTTACTTCTGTGTGGTAAAATGAAAACAAACAGCTAAAAGCATGTTAAACTGTGATAACCGAGGTTCAGCTTTTATTTATTTTTTAGTTCTTACAGCTCCAGAGACAGCTCCGGCAGTAAAGCTGACGGAAAAGTTGGCCTGAGGCATTTGGTACCGTTCACACAGCCTGGACTTCACCAGCTCATAGTTAAACCAGTACAAAGCTGCAAAAACACACAACACAAGGTTGGTTCTCTTGTAACAATTAACAAATTTATGATAAATGATTATTATGTTTTATTTTTTTTAAACAAGTCTCATAATTTTCATCTTATTTTAACTGTAAAACTCCTGAAAGCAGAACTGCAGTCAAAACATCAATATCTGTGATTTCAAAAGCGTTTTTAACTTTATATTTTTGCTATATTCAGCAGAATATTTAACAATACGAGATTATATTAGCTCCACGATTGGCGAACGCTGTAACCAACAGGATGTGAAGAAACATTTATCTGTCTCTGTAGCAGACCGGTGAACTGCTCATTCACGTTTCTCACCTGAAAAGGGCACGTCTCTGAAGACGGTGGGTCCCCAGCCCCTCCACAGGGACAGCAGACCGCCCTGGGCCACAGCAGAGCGAATACAAACCTGCAGCTCGCTGTAAGTCAGCTTTTTGGACTGCATCTTGGTCCTGACCAGCTCCAGGGGGCTGATCACCGTCACAGCTCCCACTGCAAGACACACACCAAACCGCATGTCAAAATGTAAGAAACACACCAACATAAAAGAGCTGAGATACCCACATGAGCTTTTCATGCACTTACATCTGGCAAGACCTCCAGCGAGAAGAGGGATATGGTTTCCCTGGAGACCCAGACCGAACCACAGGAAGTCCCTCAGCTGGTCGTAGCAGGTGAAGTAGATAATTGTGGCTGGCACCGCCATAACCCTACACACACACAAAAATGAAAAAAGTGTTGGGATTTTTCTGTGCAAGAAGTATTTTAGTATAGTAAACATTTATGTTTGGTCGTTTAAAACTATAAAATAAAGAAATAAGATTGCTACATCAAGAATAGCTGCTCAGACTCGCTCTCTTATCCTTATTATTTACATGATTTGGTATGAAATGTTGTTTTTGAGTAACTTTGAATTTTGCGGCTGCGGGGAGTTCAGCGATGGCGTTAGATTTGGTCTCGTAAAAAATGGTTGGGAGTTTTCAAGACTAAAGAAGAAAGAGTAAAGAATTTGATAGATTCTTAAACCTGACACATCCATCAGTTTGGATCTTCTTTATTTAGCCAAAAATATTTCAAAGGAACAAGATTACTGGGCCACATCCAGTTTCCAAAACCTCCTCTGAGCTGCAGCCTACATAAAAACGACAACTCTCTTCATTTATCTCGTTGTGTAAATATTTCCTAGAGGTCACTCACAGTGTTGGTGGCAGCCCACTCCACAAAGACCGAAGTCCTTCATGACGGGTGATTTTCACAAAAGCATCCTGTGACAAAAACAAACAAACAAGGCTCAATTTGTGGAAAATAAATGCACAAAAATAACAATAAATAAAAAAGGGGTGTAACTTACAAGAGTCCCACTAAAATGTGTTGGTGTTTTGTACCAGCTGGTACAGCTGGATCCGTTGCGACAGACATAGATGTGGTCCATCAGTCCATTGCAATACAAAAAGCACTTCCCTGGAAAGAAGAACCAGCAATCAAACTAAGCATGCACCGACTGTATAAACCCATCCACTGCTAGCAGTTTACTTATTAACTGCAACTCGGCTTAATGTGAACATGCAATCTGGATTATACAAGCCTTCACAGAAGAGTTGTTAATACCACAGGCTGACCAAACTGCCACTCAGAAGATAACATCAGGCCTGTCCTTGTTTCCATTTACTGCAAATATTTATTTAGGACTGGCTTCTAAAGAGACTTTTATTCGACTCTATTTGCAAAAAAGCTATTTTGGCTTGTCAAGCAGATATTGGTTGTTATTCTAGCACGTGGCCACACAGAAAATATCTGCCTTATTTGTTGCTGCAGCGGGTCAATACTCACATCTTGAAGAGCGGCTGACACTTTTCGGAGTGAGTTCACAGGCTAAAGCTATAAAACGAAGCAAAGAAAGGGACAGAAAGAAGGCAGGGTGTTATGACTGAGCCGATAAGAGTGGCAGGGTTAGTTTCAGGAGCAAAGCGATATCAAAGGACTAAAAAAAATACTTTTTTTGTTTTTGTACCTTGGTGGAAGGGTGTCTGCTGAGCCTGCAGCCTTATCTTCACAACGTCCAACGGTGTGACTGTAAACAAATCCACAGCTTCAATCATTACAACATAATACACAAAATAAGTGCAAACAAAACTGTACAAAAAACTCCACTTGAGTGAGCTTTTTTTTTTTTTTTTTTTTTTATAGACATCGCTTCTATAATCTAACCAAAAAGAGATGTGAGGAGGGCTCCAGTGCCAGAGGCCAGCATCTGCTGCACTGGAGAGATCGCAGCCACAGGGCCGCCAACGGTCCGCTCCCCCATCCTGCCCACCTGTCAGAACAAAAATAAAAAACAAACACACATCATCATGGCCGCCGAACTTCACAGGCGTCCTCCGATCCTGTCGAACCAAGCTGCAAGCTGAAGAAATTTAATCCCACAGTGACGTTTAACAACTCAGGAGTGACAGCGTCCCAAAAAGATCCGCAACCGAACACTAACAGCGTCTTGTTGTGTCAGAACTGAAAGGTGTGCGTTACCTGCTCCTGTCACCTCAAGGTAATTAGCTGGAAAGGCCCACATTGATGGAAGACGTGACCCTGTGGTAAAGCCTTGGCACGTTTGTCTTTAAAGTGAGCAGAGCAAGGCTAGGTGGAGTTGTTAAAACAAGGTCTTTGAAACGTTTTGATAGCTTATCTCTGACATGCATGTCTTCAATCTCACCATGCAGTCAATGAAGCCTCGCCTCCTGACCACAAGCCAAAATGGTTGCCCTAAACCACCACGATGCATCTTTTTTTGTTGTCGTTTCCGCTTTCTTGTCCAGCAGTCAAGTCTCTGAAGTCTTATTTTGTCTAACGATTTTAACTACGTACCTCTGGATTTTAGTAAACTGCTCTGCAACATCGTGTTTCTCCATTTCTGATAGTTAAAAAAAAAAACAAAAAAAAAACGTTGAAGGTTGCGTGGATTACAGAAATCTGCAGGGAGGATTGTCACGCAAACAAGTCTCGTGCTGACAGGATATACGTTTGTTAGAAAGCAAACTTCGGGTTAAATTAGATTACAGTTAAATTTCAACTGGACACTAAAAAACATCACAGTCCGAAACATTGATGAAATCCAGCGATGGTACACTTCGTTCTTTTTTTAGCGTTAGCTCGCTAACTAAATGAATATAGAATATCTAGTACAGTATATGAATATACTAGAGGTGAGCAGGAAGAATATAGTTTAATATTAAATTGAATTAGTTATCCAATGCCCTGAGTGAGGCTTGTTGCAAATGTGATCTTATTAACTGCTAACACGCTAGTTAGCTGCGTAACTTAGCTAGCTTGTTGTTGTTTTTCTTAAATAACTTGTTGTTGTTTTTCTTAAATAACCTCTTTTTAAAGACGAGGAGCTCCCATTACGCACCTCTACTTTAGCTGCCAGCCTCTTTTACAAACACACGAGTCTTCTTCACCCATATCAGTTAAAAGCCACTTCAAATTATTCAGGCCATCCATCGCATGCGTGCAGCCCGAATGCAAAACCTTTTAGGAGTCGAACAGTTTTTGGGTCACGCAGAACGCTCGCTTCTCCTTTGCCCCGACTCCGCAAACATATGCACTAAATCCAGCAGCGTTGAAGAAACGGAGAGCGGGTTGTACAGATGGTTTGGAGATCAGCGCGCTGCGTCACTTGGCTCCTCCCCCTGATGCTACCGTCGCATCTCTGGCGCCCTCTAGTGGACTGACTTTGCAATTGCACTGCGCCAGCTGCCTCGTAAACAAAAATAAACTACACGAAGGCTACACATCTTAAATGGGATTTATTCAGAATGATACGTCTAAAAATATTCATAATAATTAATTCAACAATTAATTAAAACGAGAGTTTCAGTTTTGCGACTAGATGATAGTTATGGAAATTAGGAGCTACTTTTCACCTCCTCTCTGTGGGCGTGATCTGAAAGATAAGATTGGATTTATTTAAGGGAATTATAAGACACAGATGAAACTTCTGCCTCCTCACAACAGCTTTTCTGACTTTCATAAAGGTAAGAGCATTAGGGAATTCTTTTGAATTCAAATCTATGGAAAAATGCTTGAAAAGTAAAAGAATTTGAAATTGCATTCTTGATGATTCACAAACTACTTTTCTTTTTTGTTTTAGTTTTATTAATGTTTGCCTGTTCTTTATTTTGTGTAACGTATTCATATCTTTTTGGCATTTCCTAAATTGTAAGTTAAACAAAACTGAATGTGTTTAATCTTCCCAATCTTGTGTTTGTAATGCTTTGAAAAGTAAAAGAACAAAAAGCACAAAAAGGCCGTACCAATGAACAAACAGCACTGAGTCTCTTTCAGACAGTATTGCATTTGTTATTACTTTGGTTTATTTTTAACACACAAAAAAAACAAGTCTAAGAAAGGTTACAAAATATGTATTCCCTCAGAACCAAGAGTTTGAGCAGCTTTTTGAGAAGAAAAACAATCCCTGATGTCTAATGAAAAGGGGGTCAACTGTGCATAATGTCCTTTTTTTTTAGCCAGTCTTTGTGTGATTCTTCCTGCAGATGCAGAGCTGGACGGTGATCTATGGGGCTCTTCTGGTCCTGGTTGGTGCTGATGAGTGTCCGGATGCAGGACGATGTAAGGAGGGACAAACCTGCTGCAGCAGCCCAACTAACGGCTACGAGTGCTGTCCGTTTGACCAGGTAGACCGAACAGACTTAAAACATTTTCTCAGAGCATTCTCTTTATATTTACAGGTGCACTGAAGCAGGGATGGAGATGATGTTAAGTAGTATTGCTGCAGTATAACTGTAAATGTTTCAGGGTTAAAATAAACAACTCAGCACAAATAAGGTGAATTTAGCAGCTTGTGCTGTGAACGCACTGTTCTGGTTTCCTGGAGCTAAACTTTGATCTGGTTCAGTGATGGTTGTTTCATTCGGTCTGATTTTTTTTGTCATCATTTGTACCAACAATAAACACTGTGCGTGAATAGAAACACGGACAACACTTGGCTCAGTTTCAGCACCCAAGCTTATCTCAATATTACACTATTCAGGTACATAACAGTACTTTTTCTGTGATTTTAAATAAATGATAAATGCCTCTTAAGTTTTTCCGATGTTCTGTTACAATTTGTTTAATTTGACATATTTTAACCCCTGGAGAAACCCCCAAAATCACATGTCTGATATACAGATTGCTAGATACGTTTTATTGAAGCTGGTTTTCACGCCGTCATACAAAGTCTAAATGAACTTAAATCAATATTTCTGTCTTGCCTAAATGTATTCACTCGTTCTGAACTGTAATTCCTGATGTATAGTCTCTATCCAACACATCCAAACCCAGTGCTGACAGTCAGCAGTGTGTTATAGAGCCTAACAAATATAATCCAAACTGAACAAATTAATATCCTGATTCATGCTCAATAATCCAGGTAGATAAATCTAACAAAGTTAAGTCAGGTCCTCTGGACGTTTTTTTTCTTGTTAAAACGTTTCGTCTTTTATCCAAAAAAACGATTTATAAGACTGAGTTTGTTGCAGCTCCTCAGACTGAAGAAGTCTTTTGGATAAAGATGAAACGTTTGAACAAGAAGAATCTATCCAGAGGACCTGACTTAAGGATTCAAGGTTCTTTATTTGTCATACGCACCACATGTGGTACATGTGGTGGAACGAAATTGTTTACACAGGGTCCCAGTTACAGCCAACAAAAGTATAAAATGTAAAAGAAAAACAGTAATAACATCTAATATATGAACTAAGAAAAACTAAAAACCTTGGTAGATTAACAAATTAATAATTTCCAAAGCTTTTATACTAAAATATATTAATATAAAATAATCCTAATCCAACCTTTTCAGCAAACATAAAGTATTTCATCTTTAGCAGGTCTACTTTTCCTTTCGTATGTCCATATCATGAACTTTAAAGACAATATTTGTCTTGCACACTAAATTAAAATGATTCTACTGTAGTACTATTCATCCTGAATAACGTTTTACCACTTTATGAACCAGATAAAGCCGCTAGGTTTACTCCATGCAAATGTTAAAAGACTGTATAATTTTGGTAGTCAAAGTGTTCGTCCTCCTGTCTCCACAGGCTGAATGCTGTGAGGACCATGTCCACTGCTGTCCAGCATGGACACTCTGCGATGCAGCTGCGTCCAGCTGCGTGAACGCCACCGTGTCCATCCCGTGGGGGGACAGGACCTCTGCTGATCAGCTTCCAGTCTCTAAAGTATGATCCATGGTTTTCCTTCATGAGCACAGATGAAATATTCTGAGCCGTGTTCCTCTTTCAGTCCTTCAGAATGATCAAGTCCTACGTGGGCGAGGACGACGATAACGTCTGTCCTGATCAGTCCCAGTGCCCCGCTGAGTTTTCCTGCCTGAAGGCTTTGACGAGGTTTGGCTGCTGTCCCTTAGCAAAGGTAATTAACCCATGCAGCGTGAAAAAGGTCCAGAACTTTTTAATAATTATTGTGAACGATTAAAAGTGATAATTCAGGAAGAAGATATCTGGAGCTGCTGACTTTTGTTTTTGTTCTTTACATTTATTAAAACTAGGGATGCACAATATTATCGGCATGGTATCGGTATCGGCTGATATTGGCGTTAAAGTTAAATATCAGACATCGGCCATTCCATCAGAATAACTCACCGATATAAAAGTCACTGTTTTTGTAGGACAACCAGCCAGTGACAAAATTTGACATTAAACATAATCCAAGTTGAAGTGTTACATCATTTTCATCCCCTTTTTCAGCATCTGCATTAGGTATGAGGCCAAACTGATAAAGACCATGCAGAATAATGTAGTATTTTAATTCCACAGCACAGAAAGCTGTGTAGTCTCTGTAAGTAGGTCTAAGGAATAAATATTTGTAATATTTGTTATCGGCTAATTAAGTTTTAAGATATCAGCATATCGGATATTGGCCAAAAATCCAATATTGTGCATCCCTAATTAAAAACAGTTAATTTTAGACTTTAAGTGTTTGTTTCTGCACAAAGTAAACTTGTCTTCAGTGCCAAATATTTTAGTTGCTTTAATTTTCTGAATGCCAAAAAAATTAAATGTTCAGTGCTAATTTTTTTTATACTCTTTTTAAATTTAAGTCACCAGTTGAAACTTACGGTAAATTAATATGTATTTAATGATGAGCTAATTTTCTAATAGATCCAATGGGTTCAAAATCCAGAATATAAAGTTTTATTTCTAGTTTTTCATTTAAATATTTCAATGTGCATTGTCTCTCTTGAGTTTTTTTTTTTTTTTTTTAGCTGATCTTTCCAAGTGCAATCCAAATTTTTCTAGATGTTTAGGACTCATTTAAAATGCATGAAAATAACAGAAAATAAATAATTTACATGTTTCAACTAAACGTCAAAATTCCTTTTTCATTTTTGCTTTATAGTTTCAAAATATTTATCGTAACGTCACGAGAACATGTAAAATGATGCAAATCATAAAGTAAGAATCAAAATTTTTCTTTTTTTTGTTTTTTACAAATATTGTTTGACAAATATTGCAGCTACGCTCACTCACATTTAGGAGTGACAAAAGGTTGAAAGTAGCCATCTTGCGAAATTAATCTTCTTGTGCACGTTATCTGATGAATAAATCAACTTGTTACTTTTAGATGCTCCCCCTGTGCACGCGTGGGTTTCCTCCCATATAAGCCAAAAACATGCATGTTAGGCTGATTGGTGACAATTTTGTTCTTGGGTTTGTCTCATTTGTCCATGTGATGGACTGTTGTCCTGTCCAGGACATACCCTACGTCTCACTCAACAACCCCTGAAGACAAGCACCAGCTCCCCATGACCCTGACCAAGGAAATTGATCCTCTTTGGGAAAAATTATGAAAAAGCTGCACTCAAAAAACAGCTGGACGTTAGCTGTAAATAGCCCACAAGTCTTTTGTTTTTACAGCTACCACATTTTTTGAAGGGTTTTGTTTAGAAAATATCCTTTTAAAGTTAAATTATGATGTGTTTTTTTAATTATTTCTTGACCTCCAACAGGGAGTCTCCTGCTCTGATGGCAAACACTGCTGCCCTGAGGGACACCAGTGCAGCATTGACAGCCGCTCCTGCATCATAAAAGGTTGAATTTCTTTGACAGTATTTATATTTTATTCTCACATACCACTGTTTTATCAGTTCAGTTAAAAATAATCTCTCTCGTGTGGTTGTGAAAGAACACGTGACTACAGTTTTGTGTAATGACGGCGTGTCGGAGTGTCCAAACGGTGCAACCTGCTGTGAAACTGCAGAAGGCCGGTGGGGATGCTGTCCCATCCCAAAGGTACACAGTGATTGATCTTTAATCAGCTGCTTCATGTAAATATAAGTACACACCATGAGTGAGATAATGATAGGGTGAACAGTCAAATGATGTCTTTGCATGTCCTGTCCGGACGTCCCCACATCGTCTCGCTCCTGCAAGGTTGTGAGGAGACACCTAACGTGACTTCACTGTCTGTGCAGGCCGTCTGCTGCCATGATAAGTTCCACTGCTGCTCTGAGGGGACAACGTGTGACGTCCAAAACATGAAGTGTCTTTCTGCATTTGGAGGAGAGTCCCCCATGTGGGACAAATTCCCTGCCAGGCTGAGAGCAGACTGGGAGATCCAGAAAGGTCAGTGTGTCCGTGTTGCAATAAATGTCCGGTTTACTCTCTTGTAACAATAAAACCTGTTCATTGTTTACTTTCACAGAAGGTGAAAATGTTATTTCTAAAGAAGCTGATGATGCTCAAATAAGAACATCCACTGAAGTCACCACGGCTGTTTTAGTTACTGCTTTTGAGGAGGAAGTGTCTCCTAAAGCAGCTACAGGTGCTAAACCATGTTCTGCTCTACACATCATGTTCTGTTCTACAAACCATGTTCTGCTCTACAAACCATGTTCTGTTCTACACATCATGTTTTGTTCTACACATCTTGTTCTGTTCTACAAACCATGTTCTGTTCTACACACCATGTTCTGTTCTACAAACCATGTTCTGTTCTATACAGCATGTTCTGTTCTACAAACCATGTTCTGTTCTATACATCATGTTCTGTTCTA
>NC_056512.1:40590452-40594981 GCF_014905685.2 Nematolebias whitei
GTTCTGTTCTATACAGCATGTTCTGTTCTATACAGCATGTTCTGTTCTATACAGTATGTTCTGTTCTATACAGTATGTTCTGTTCTATACAGTATGTTCTGCTCTATACATCACGTTCTGTTCTATACAGTATGTTCTGTTCTATACATCACGTTCTGTTCTATACAGCATGTTCTGTTCTATACAGCATGTTCTGTTCTATACAGTATGTTCTGTTCTATACAGCATGTTCTGTTCTATACAGCATGTTCTGCTCTATACATCATGTTCTGCTCTATACATCATGTTCTGTTCTATACAGCATGTTCTGTTCTATACAGTATGTTCTGTTCTATACATCATGTTCTGTTCTATACATCATGTTCTGTTCTATACATCATGTTCTGTTCTATACAGCATGTTCAGTTCTATACATCATGTTCTGTTCTATACATCACGTTCTGTTCTATACATCATGTTCTGTTCTATACATCATGTTCTGTTCTATACATCATGTTCTGTTCTATACAGCATGTTCAGTTCTATACAGCATGTTCAGTTCTATACATCATGTTCTGTTCTATACATCATGTTCTGTTCTATACAGCATGTTCTTTCTATACAGCATGTTCTGTTCTACAAACCATGTTCTGTTCTACACACCATGTTCTGTTCTACACACCATGTTCTGTTCTATACATCATGTTCTGTTCTACACACCATGTTCTGTTCTATACTTCATGTTCTGTTCTACATATCATGTTCTTTTTTTATACTTCATGTTCTGTTCTACACAAACCAGCCACTAGGGAGCACAATTCAGTGTATTTCTTGTGCCTGTCCCAAGCCCAGGTAAATGGTGAGGGTTGTGTCAGGAATGGCATCCGATGTAAAACACTGTTGCCAAAACAATAATGCGAGTTCATCAAAACGAAACCATACCGGATCGGTCGAGGCCCGGGTTAACAACGACCGCCACCGGTGCTGTTGACAAACAGGGTGCCGGCAGAAATTGTGCTACCGTTAGTTGAAGACCACGAGGAGGGAAACGTGTCAGGAGACAGAGGGAGAAGAGGAAAGTGAAGAATGTAGGACTGAGGGTTGCAACTCTAAATGTGGGGACAATGACAGGCAAAGGTAGAGAGCTGGCTGACATGATACAGAGAAGGAAGGTAGATGTTTTATGTGTCCAAGAGACCAAGTGGAAGGGCAGCAAGGCTCGCAGCATTGGAGCAGGGTTCAAACTGTTTTACCATGGTAAAACAGTTTGAACTTGTGTGGATAGAAAGAGAAATGGGGTAGTGGTAGTCCTAAAGGAGGAGTTGGCAAATAATGTAGTAGAGGTGAAGAAAGTGTCAGATAGGGTGATGTGCCTGAAGGTAGAAGTCTGATGCTAAACATCGTTAGTGGTTATGCTCCACAGGTTGGATGTGATGATGAGGAGAAAGATACATTTTTGGAAAGATCTCGATGAAGTGATAGAGAGTATTCCCAGGGAGGAGAGAGTGGTGATCGGAGCAGACCTGAATGGACATGTTGGTGAAGGAAACAGAGAGGATGAGGAAGTGAGGGGTAGGTTTGGTGTCAAGGAAAGAAACCAGGAAGGACAGATGGTGGTGGATTTTGCCAAGAGAATGGAAATGGCTATAGTCAATAACTATTTCCAAAAGAGGGAGGAACATAAAGTGACCTATAAGAGTGGAGGAAGGAGTACGCAGGTCGACTACATTCTGTATAGGAGAGAAAACCTGAGGGAGATCAATCAATCAACCTTTATTTATACAGGTTGATTGATTGATTGGAGATTGGAGACTGTAAGGTTGTGGCAGGGAGAGCGTGGCCAGACAGCATCGGATGGTTGTGTGTAGAATGACTGTTGTTGTGAAGAAGAGTAAAAGAGTAAAATCAGAGAAGAAGACCAAATGGTGGAAGATGAAGAAGGAAGGATGTTGTGACAAATTCAGAGAGGAGCTGTTAAAGGCTCTGGGTAGTAAGAAAGAGCTTCCAAATGACTGGGCTACTACAGTAACAGTAATTAGAGAGACAGGTAGGAAGGTACTTGGTGTGTCATCTGGACAGAGAATGGATGATAAACCTGGTGGTGGAATAGTGAAGTGCAGGACGCCGTTCAAAGAAAGAAATTAGCCAAGAAGAACTATGACAGTGAGAGGACTGAAGAGAGGAGACAGGAATATAAGGAGATGGGATGTAGAGCAAAGAGGGAAGTAGCTAAGGCAAAGCAGAGGGCGTACGATGAGTTGTATGGGAGACTGGACACTAAAGAGGGCGAGAAGGACTTGTACCGATTGGCAAGACAGAGGGATCAGGTTGGAAAGGATGTGCAGCAGGTTAGGCTTATTAAAGATAGGAATGATAATGTTCTAACAAGTGAGGAGAGTGTGACAGGAAGATGGATGGAGTACTTTGAGGAGCTAATGAATGAAGAGAATGAAAGAGAAAGAAGAGTAGAGGTCATAGAAACTGTGGACCAGGAAGTGGGAAAGATTAATGAGGGTGAAGTCCAGAAATCTCTGAAAAGAATGAAGAAGGGGAAGGCAGTAGGACCTGATGACATCCCAGTGGAGGTTTGGAAATGTCTTGGAGAGATGGCAGTGAGGTTTTTGACTCAAATATTCAATGGCATATTTGAGGGTGAGAAAATGCCTCAGGAATGGAGAAGAAGTGTGCTGGTGCCCATATTTAATAATAAGGGTGATGTACAGAGTTGTAGCAACTACAGGGGAATTAAGCTGATGAGCCACACGATGAAGATCTGGGAGAGAGAGTTGTGGAAGCAAGACTTAGATGAGAGGTGACTATCTGTGAGCAGCAGTATGGTTTCATGCCAAGAAAGAGCACCACAGATGCCATCTTTGCTTTGAGAATGCTGATGGAGAAGTACAGAGAGGGTCAGAAAGAACTCCATTGTGTCTTTGTGGATTTAGAAAAAGCATACGACAGAGTGCCGAGGGAGGAGGTGTGGTGCTGCATGAGGAAAGCTGGAGTGGCAGAAAAGAATGTTAGACTGGTACAGGACATGTATAAGGACAGCAGGACAGTGGTGAGATGTGCTGTAGGAGTGACAGATAGCTTCAAGGTGGAGATGGGATTGCATCAAGGATCGGCTCTGAGCCCCTTCTTGTTTGCTCTGGTGATGGACCGACTAGCAGATGAGGTCAGGCAAGAATCCCCGTGGACTATGATGTTTGCAGATGACATTGTGATCTGTGGTGAGAACAGGGAACAGGTGGAAGAGAACTTGGAGAGGTGGAGGTATGCACTTGAAAGAAGAGGAATGAAAGTCAGCCGTAGTAAGACAAAGTCCATGTGTGTAAATGAGAGGGAGGAGGTGGAACAGTGAGGCTACAAGGAGCAGAGCTCACAAAGGTGCAGGACTTCAAGGACTTGGGGTCAGCTGTCCAGGGAAATGGGGAATGTGGTAAAGAAGTGAAAAAGAGAGTCCAGGCAGGATGGAGTGGATGGACAAAAGTTTCAGGAGTGATTTGTGACAATAGGGTGTCAGCAAATGTCAAAGGAAAAGTTTACATGACAGTGGTGAGACCAGCTATGTTGTATGGTCTGGAGACAGTGGCATTGAAAAAAAGACAGGAGAAAGAACTGGAAGTGGCAGAAATGAAGACGCTAAGATTCTCCTTAGGAGTGACAAGGCTGGATAAGATCAGGAATGAGATCATCAGAGATACAGCACAGGTTGAACAACTGGGAGATAAAGTTAGAGAGGCCAGACTGAGATGGTTTGGACATGTCAAGAGGAGGGGCCGTGGGTATATTTGTAGAAGGATGTTAGAAATGCAGCTGCCAGAAAAAAGACAAAGAGGAGATATATGGAAGCAGTTAGAGAGGACATGGAGGTAGTTGGAGTGAGGACAGAGGATGCAGAGGACAGAGTGAGGTGGAGGAGGATGACTCGCTGTGGCGACCCCTGAAGAGGGAAAAGCCGAAAGAAGAAGAAGAAGATGTTCTGTTCTACACATCATGTTCTGTTCTGATCTAGTATGTGAATGTTTCAGACTCATCCTCCATGACCCAGAACATCCCTGCATTTACCACTGCAACACCCCCCACAGAGGAAACTACGACCCAAATCCAGGTGACGGTGTCAGTGGAGACGTCTGAGGAAGAGGTTTCAACACAACAGGAAGCTGAAGAGGACGAAGTGGAGGACAGGCTTCAGTGTGACGATCACACCAGCTGCCCTCGGGACACAACCTGCTGCTTCATAGCTTCTTGTAAAAAATGGGGCTGTTGTCCGCTGCCGCAGGTGAGCTCCTCTTCATCAAAACGACACTGACCTCATAATTCATGCTTTTTTATATCAAAGTCATTAGTTTTAACAAATGTGTAATATTCCAGTTCCACATGTAATTTTATCTCAGTTTTTTATTAAAATGGGGCGTTTAAAGTATTGACACTGTTTTTAATTTAAATTTATAATTTAATAAAAATTATCTTGTCTTGTTTGTAAATTGATAATGAATGCTCAAGATAAGATAAGATAAGATAAGATAAGATAAGATAAGATAAGATAA
>NC_056512.1:40594991-40640235 GCF_014905685.2 Nematolebias whitei
GATAAGATAAGATAAGATAAGATAAGATAAGATAAGATAAGATAAGAACTTTATTGATCCCGCAGGAAACTGTTGGATCAGAATGACCCTCAGGGAACTTGTGGCTCATTTTGCTGAACAGTTCCTGATGTGTTGGACCAAAAAATAATTAACTTAAAAGTAATGTAATTTTTCTGTGAGATCCAGATTTAAAAGAAACTCATACGTAACTTGTAGCGTTCCATGAAGGAACGTCTGCTGACCTTCCTGCTGGAGTTTTAAACGCAGATTGTGTTGTGAAATGATGAAGTTGGAGCCATTTCGGTCAAACCTTGATCTTTTTTTTTTTTTGTAAGAACCTTGGTTGTCCTTATTAAGGGGGACCGTTTTTAAAGTTGAATATTTTTACTTTTAAAACGTATATTTTTAACTCCTAGTTGTGCAAAAACAAGGTTTATTTTTATGTTTAGGACGTTCTGATCCCAAAAATGCACACCAAGCAAAATCTTGAGGATAAAACTGTCTGGTCAAGGGGGCCCAGTGGAGTTGCCACCAGCATTTTTTTAGGGGAGGCCACCCCCAAATCCCCTCTTGGTGGATTTTAGTTTTTTTATTTTATTATTATTATTAGCTACAGGTTGCAATCATACAAGGAAATGTAAATCATCTGCATACATATATACAATAATAATTGTTAATTAAATAATTAAACAATTGTTTCATTCTAGTTTTTAAATTTTTGCATGTCTGAAACTTTAGCCTTTCACTCCAGATGTAGGCACAACTGAAGGTTTTCATGCCTGATGTGAAAATATCCTGTTTGTCTCTGCAGGCGGTGTGCTGTGCTGATGAGTTCCACTGCTGCCCTGTCAGCTACAGGTGTGATGAGAGCAGGACCTCGTGTGTTAAAGAGGACGTGGTGATCCCGTGGTACACTAAGATCCCAGCCACCACCAGCGTTCCAGCTGATCCCAGCTCAGTGCAGTGTGACGCTCTGAATAAGTGTCCTGAACACACTTCATGCTGCAAACTGTTCACGGGCGAGTGGGGCTGCTGCCCGCTGCCAAATGTGAGTCTGTTTGTGTCTGTAAGATTGGTGATACAACCCCAAATCCAAAAACAGTTAGGATGTTGTGAATGAAAACAGAATAAAATGATTTCCAAGTATCATAAAGCCATATGTTCTTCAATATGGGTGAAGCAGTACCATTATGTGTTAGCTTCATGTGTTGTTTGTCCTCTGCGTGCAGGCTGTGTGCTGTGCAGATATGGAGCACTGCTGCCCTCAGGGTTACACCTGCGACCTCGTGTCCAAGTCCTGTCAGAAGGTCATCATGCTGCAGCTGGAGACCATCCCCCTGACTCCGATCTACTTGCCCGAATACCACCTCCAGCTCGCTCCGTTAAAGCACAGAGTCATCCAGTGTGACGAGCAGTACAACTGCAAAGACAAGGAGACCTGCTGCAGGACGTCCGCCACTTCCTGGGGCTGCTGTCCGTCTCCTAATGTACGACACTCTGCACACTGATGATTTGATTTCTGTCCATTCTGCTGCATTTTAAATGTAAGACAGGGCTGACAAAATATACTCAAGTAAAGTGAAGCCGAGTATAAACTTATTTTTAGCTATTGCAGACTGAATGCCTCTAAATTGTATCTAAAACAGAAAAAGTTCAAGTTATTTTGAAGAATTCATGCATAAATTGTAGCTCAGACCTCGAAGTCATGCCTTTTATAACAAACACACGCAAACCCTCAAGACCAGTGTTTTAATCTAGTGATGGAAATTTGCAAAACTATTTGGGAGTTCTTTCTCTGAATGTGAGAACCATCTTGTTTTTAAGAAACGTTGTTGGTCTGCTGTTGTATGGAGATACTGGATCAAGACCATTACAAAATAAGGACAAAATGAAAATCATACTAGATTCTAGTAAATATTTTCATGTGTTTCCTGCTTACAGTAGTAAATATACATGATTAACAAATAAGTGAGTCTTGAATCAACAAGAAGGTAAATACACTGAATTAAATTTTAAAAATCCTCTTGTTGCAGGTACTGTAATCAAAATTGCCTTAACTAGAACAAGTTTTTAAGCTTCAGGCTTTTAAATTAGTACTAGAACATCCTAATAAAATACTAAAAATGGTCAAATTGCACAGATTAAACCAAAGCTCTCTTTGTCCTGGCTGCAGGCGGTTTGCTGCAGCGACATGAAGCACTGCTGTCCCTCCGAGTACAGGTGCACCGATGAAGGCACCTGCGTCCAGAACACTGGGCCCAGTTGGCACAACTGGAGCTTCTTCCTCAACAACAAGAAGAAGAGAGCTCTAAATCTGTGAAAACACTTTGCATTGTGGGTTTTGTCTGCAAGTAATGCACTAATACAAACACAAGGAGGTGTTTTTAAATCTGTTCTTTTAGAAAACTGTGGTACTGAAGGAAACTTCATCTGATTTAGTTGAAAAAGAGTAAATTATGAGAAAAATTGGATATGTTTTTATTCTTTCATACCCAGAGTTATTTATTGAAACTTTGTTCATTTTTCACATTGTTCCACTTTATTAATTTAACTTATTTATAAAACCACTAAACTTATTTTCAGTTGGTGAATCTGTTCGGGCCATATTGTTTAATGGATAACTATTTGTTGATCATTTTCATTTAATGTCAGCTGTTCCTCTTATTATTGAGGCCTTACAGTTTGGGACAATAAAGAACTGTCAACTTGGAGCAGCTTAATTTTTATGACTTGCACGATCTTCCTGTTTTCCATTAAACCAATAAACAACAAATGACAACATAAAAAGTAGTGTGTTTCTTTTTATATGTAGTACAAATTAGTCAGGTTTTATCTGTCATTTGCAGATCAACACAAGGTCGGCAATACAATGAAATGCTCAGGAGGAGAAGAACCGTCTTGACACCCCCCCACCCCCCACCCCCCAAAAAATAAAAATAATCAAGAAATACCAATTAAAGCATGCAACAAAAATACAAAAGCAAGACACTAAAAGTGAAAAAGAAATGCATCTACCGCTGCATGGTCCTATTAGCAGCATGGTACTGTTAACAGTGTGGTTCTGTAAGTGGTGTAATATAAGTTGTCTTCAATAGAAGCAGTTAAGCATAAACACCAACTAAAATGAAATTTGTTTGTTCAAACCAGCCTACTTTATAAGTAATAATATATCAAAATTATTCATGTCTGTGTGAATGTGATGGATCTTAATCCCAACCTGGGAAATGTATTTGTCACAGTAACAAACAAAAAATAAAATGGATTGAAAAGAATGAAATAAAACAATTAAAAAAAAATACAAAAAAGACAATAAAAATATATAAATTGCACCACACTGTGCAAATGATTAAAACTGCAAAAAACGTTTGTCAAAATTTGCAGTTTCTTTTAAATAAACTATTTTAACTGTGCCAAACACAGATTTTGTTGTTGAGTGTGATGGCTTCTGGAATTTATTTATTGATTTAATGTCACGTAAAGTTAATTAATATTTAGGAAGATGTTTTTCGTCGAAAGCAGTAAAAATAAATATCCCCCCCAATTACCTTTCAAACAGGAATGAAGCTTTTATTTCGAAGGCAAAGAAGCGCTACTTCCGGTATTGACGCTTCACTTCCGCTCTGGGTTACGTCTGTTTATCTTTACGTTGCTTCCTTCTGACGCAGCTTTTCCAATATGGCGTTGCACCTGTTTTCTCGGACGTTTTCTGCGCACTTTTAGACAATAAACCGTCTGAAATTTGGTGTTGGAAAACTGGAGACGGCTATTTAAGAGTCGGAGTAACCTGCTTCGTCCAGAATGTCCACAGAGGAGCTGTCAGCGTCGGACAGCGAGGCTGTGTTCGCCGGCGCCGGGGAGCGATGGGCACCGGTGGGCGCCGTAGCCAGCCCGGAGGATGAGAGCGGCGCTCAGCCGAGGCAGCGAGGCTCGGCGTCGGCCACCGATGAGGAGATGGCCGTCCGGCTGAAGAAGCTCGAAGATGAGCAGGACTTGTTGAACTCTTCTCTTCTCGCCCTCACCTCTCACTTCGCCCAGGTTCAGTTCCGACTGAAGCAGATCGTGCACGCTCAGAGCGAGGAGAAGGAGAGGATGCTGGCCGAGCTGGAGGAGTTCGCCTTCAAGGGCTGCCCGCACGTCCTGGGCTGCAGAGCTCAGGATGCTAAACAGCTGGAGAACTCGGTGAGCTTCAAATGAGACGTCAGCCTTCGTTTACTCCGATAAAACACTTTTATTGTCTTTTACACGAACAGATTTGACACAGATGTAGTCACAGTCATTTCCATCCTAAATCCACAACTGTACAATGCGTCATTTAACTTATGAAGTGTTTCTAAAGAACACAAAACATGGCAAAATAAATATGCACATGTAGGTTTTTAGATTCGAATTCCTTTGGGAAAATATGAACAACTTAAACAATTAGTTATTTTGATTTAGTAAACATTTAAGATCTGAAAAGACTTCCAAAAATAAACATCAGTCGTATTGTTTTGTTAAAATCCTTGGTAATCAGAACAATATACAACACTCACTCTCTGAATTTTTTCTTATTTTTTTATTTTTCAAGTGGAACATATCAACAATTAATCTGTCTACTTTAGCTTAATTTTTTTTCTAAGAACAACGTCTGAATTTAGGGATTCACCAATACCACGTTTTTTCCACCGAGTACTTGAGTACTTGCCGATATGAGTATTATTATTTCAATTCAATTCAGTTTATTTATATAGCGCCAAGTCACAACAGAAGTCATCTCAGGGCACTGAACGGAAACATTCATATATTCATATATTCACATATTAAATGCCATTACATCGCTTACAATTAGTAGAATCTCTAATTACAAGTTTAATCAGTTCCAACAGGTGGGTAATATGTTGAAAAATTGTAGTTTGAACACATTTCTCTGTTGAAAGTATGAGGGGAAAAACAAACGTCCATCAAATAATATAAAAAAGTATCGGTTCTGGAGCATCTCTTATGGATTCACAATCCAATATCAGTTCTAAATGTTGAAAACATGTCTGTATTTTAATCCGATATGTTCAATGCATCTGACGGGTGGTAGCTTTTTACAAAACACTGTCTTTGTGATGGGTGTTTTTATTAAACAAACATTTAAATCATATTTACAGTCCAAAGTCTGTCAAATTACAAATTTTATGATCATAAATAAGGTAAAGAAACCTTTTGGTGTGTGATTCATGCCTTACTACACGAAACACACGCAGAGAGTAACCGAGATGATTCACTGGCTTTGAGCTGTGTGAATAATTTGGTTCGTGTGTTTGTTGAATCACTCTTCATGCTGCTGCACCCACCTCTGCTTTGTTCCCCGAGTTTTCTTATCTCTGCTGGAAAATGCTGCTTTGTCTGAGCAGCTCACGCCGAATGAAAACACCTGTCCGTGTTAAAGGCTTCTGTTTGCGTGCAGTGATGTTGAAGCAACGTTTCATTCCTGCTGCTGAAGTGAATTTTCAGCATGTCACCACATTAGGGTTCATTGCTCTTGTTTTGTTTTTTTTCTTTGTCCCATGCTTCATTTGCAGGGAGATCTGGTGAGTAATTGGTCTGTTTGATGGTTCATGTAAACACATAAACTGTATATGATAACCAGCTGCACGGACTTAAAACAAGTTCAGCCTGGGCAGTGTTTCAGTGTATTTACCTTTGTATATTTGTGTTTCCTGTCAGAGCGAGAGGGAGAAGAGGGAGCGTCTGGAAGCTCAGAGGGAGAAACAAAAAGATCTCATTTTCCAGCTGAAGACGCAGCTGGATGATCTGGAACACTTCGCCTACCAGGAGGGCAGCTACGACTCGCTGCCGCAGTCCATCGTCATGGAAAGACAGAAGGTTTGTGAAGTAAAAACACCGTACTTCAGTCCCATCACATAAAAACTACGTGTCATTTTGCAAACAGTTAAAGTGACATATTTGTGTAGTTTTTTTTTGTTTGCTTTTCCCAGAAAAGGCACTTCCCTGTTTACATAACTGAAGGTTGAACTTAAGTAAGGCCAGTTTAAACAGCTCCTTAAATCGCTGATTTGTGAGGCATTGCTCAGTTGTTTGATTGTAATCTGCAACATGTGCATTGCACAAAAAATACACAATATAATCTGTATAAAATAAATCAAAATGTCACCTGAAAAAATATCTTTATTGTGATAAAACCTTTATTTTGATTGATGGAAGGAGAAAAGTGCCCCAAAAATGACCACCTGCATATTTCCTGTCCCCTCTCCTGCTGTTTGATCAAACACATCAGATCATCATTTTTTCAGTCATATTGACGTGTCATTGAGCTGCACCCAAGAAGAGAGGATTCCCCTTTTTTCATTGCTTTTATTTATGTGCACAACTCGATAAAGCACCAAGTCAAACAATACAGATAAAAATACAGTGGGAGCTGTATGTAAAGCTTTCCCCAGATAAAACCGCATAAGCTATATACGTGCATAAACCATGAATTATTTCATTTTCCAGGTTATTATCGACGAGTTGATCAAAAAGTTGGACGTAAATCTGAACGAGGATATCGGGAACTTGTCCCCGGAGGAGCTGAGGCAGAGAGTGGACGCGGCCATCGCTCAGATAGTGAACCCAGCCAGAGTCAAAGAACAGCTGGTGGAGCAGCTCAAAACCCAGATCAGGGACCTGGAGATGTTTATCAACTTCATCCAGGGTACGCAGGCCTCTGAAGTGTCATCGAATGCTTCATTCTTTGCTACAATCTCTGTGTTTTATGCATAATTGCATATTTAAATCAGAGTTTTGTCTTTTTCCCCCCAAAAAAAGATGAGGTGGGAAACCCATTATTGTCAGATGCTGGACCGAGCCAGCAGCCGAAAGCAGCGGGGACCAATGCCAGAACTCCAGGAGTGAAAAAGAAAGGCAAGTATTTTTATTAAGAAAAGCGTAATAAAACTGTTAAAAAAAATTTGAATCTTATCAAAAGGTTTATATTCCTTGCATTTATTAAACCGCTCTATCCACCGCCACTCTTCTGTACCCTGCAGTGGATCCAGAGCAGGCCCAGAGGATGCGTGAAACTGGCCTTCAGCTGATCCAGAAGGCGCTCGCTGTTTTGCAGATCTTTGCTGCGAGTCAGTTTGGTTGCTCTGCCGGCCACATCCCGCAGAACATGTGGCCTCAGGACTCTGCTGGGCAGGACTACGGCCCTCTGCTGCAGCGTCTGGAGGCAGCTGTGGAGACTGTGCGAGTGCTGGGCTCCTGCAGACACCCTTCAGTCGAACATGTGGTCAGCTACACCAGCATGACTACGCTCAGTGCCAGGGACGAGCTGACCACAGCTGTAAGGAAGGAGCTGGCAATTGCTCTGAAGGAGTTGTTGTCTCATGGTCTCTTCTCACCTTCCCAGACCATGAGTCTGGTGCTGGCCCCCATCTCCTGCCTTATTCCTTACAGACCTGCCCCACAAGTTATGCATCCATGGGAACTTTTTGTTAAGTACTACCACTCCAAAAACGGGAAGGCCTTTGTGGAGTCACCGGCTCGTCAGCTCTCTCAGTCCTTCAGCCTGAACGTAGGTGGCGGTCCAGGGAAAGTCACCCCGAAGCAGTCCCTGCTTTGGGCCATTCACACGGTTCTGAAGGAGCACGGGCGCTACAAGAGAGGACCGGACACGGAGTTCAAAGCTCTGGTGTGCATGGCTCTGAACGAGCAGCGGCTTGTATCGTGGCTCAACCTGCTGTGTAAATCTGGGACTCTGATACACCCGCACTACCAGTCGTGGAGCTACATGGCCCAGACTGGCTTCGAAGGAGCTCTGCGCATCCTGGGTCGTATCAGCCACCTCAGGTTCAACCTCCCGGTGGACCTGGCTGTACGGCAGCTCAAAAACATCAAGGATGCTTTCTGACTAGGCAAAATAATGTTACAGCTTTTTATCAGCTAAACCACGCTGCTCTTAGCTTGTTTTCAGGACCAAAAACACGACGGTGTGTTTCAAAAACGTTACGTTTTAAATCATCAACCATCGAAAGTGAAGTGAAGTGAACGTATGTGATGCCAGCAGTACATGCATGGATGTTGTGTTAGTCTGCATATCCCATTTAAGATGCCAAAACGTCTACAAGGCAGCACTGCTTGCACTGTAAACATGCCTTAGAGTTAAGACTGAGATGACCTCACCTTTAGAAAGCCTTCTTGACCTTTGTGACCTGTGCTCAGCTTACAGTATCACCCTCTGCTGTATCTAACAGTGCCCTGACTATGCAGCAAGACTGCAGAGTTCTTAATATTGACCAGTTCGAGAAGAACAGGAGCAGAAATTTGTCCACTACTGCGACTTCAACCCAGTACCCAGGAGGTTTCACTGGTTGTTTGTAGAAGGAAAAAACATGAGGCGCCGTTACATCAGCAGGTAAATCACGTGTAGCAAAAAGGTTGACCGCAGCGCTGAAATCAAAGCACTGCAGTCGGCTTGAAAAGTGTCTTACAGTTTTCATCAGAGCGCACTTGAGGGGACAGTTTTCCACTGAGGGATCAGCTTTCGTCTTAAACGAAGCTGCAGTCTGTCGGATACGAGAGCGTTTCGACCCCGATTGAGCTGCTACCCAAGACATGAAGATGTCTTTGCATCTAACGGGTTTATTTTTTATTCCAGACGGTCTTTTATCTTGCAGAATCAACCGAGCTGAACGAATCGTATCCCTAAAAGCTGAATGTATAATGACAGATGTTTGCTGTTTGTTTTGGTAAAATATAAAATGAAACGGTGTTTCTGTGACCACATGTATGTATCAAACTTACAGCTGTATTTCCTGAGGTAAAAACCTAATTTTTATTGTAGTGCACTTGTTCAAAAAAATTGTTCTGTTTTGCTAAATGTAGATGTTATCACGTTTTCGTTTTGTTTCTTTAATTTATTTACAGGATAAACCACTTATTGTAGTTTCTGTATAGTAACTAGATGTTCAGTCTGAAGGGATCAGTTAAATTATATTTTTTATTTTTATTTCTGTATATCTAATCACAGAAAATATATGTTGAGATATGAATGGTTAGTTTTTATCATATTTAATGTAAATCTGTGTTGTAAAAATAAATCATGGATGGTAAATAAAAGCTGTGATTTTTTATTTATTTATTTGTTGTCATCGTTTGTTTGTTTAAACTTTTAAGTTACAAAAACAATTTTAAGTCCAACTCCCCAATGTGGTCATTACTTGTTGAAATTCAAATAAAAAAGACAATTTATTTATTTATTTTTTAAACAATTCTCAAGACTTTTTTAATTTAGATTTTAAAACAAATGCCTTTTTTTTTAATCACACCGATCCTATGATAAAAATGTCATTTCAACAGTGAATGCTGATTTAGTTGTTTTTGTTATAATTTTGTTTCTCCTGTAGTTTTTTTTTTAATTAATTTTTTTATCTAATTCAGCAATTTTAACCATCAAAACATTAAGTTTATTCAGGAGGTTGGTGATAAGACTTTCTGTGTTTGTAACGTTTGTAATTTTTAAACAGTTTTAACAACTTTGGTTTCACATAAAAAAATTAAAAAAATTGTCCTGGCTCATTTTAGCTTTTGCATTTTTATTAGGCTAATTTTAGCCTTTACCTACTGCTTTTAGCAACTGTTAAACTGATCTTAGAGTTTACTGTTTTTCTAATTTCAGGTTTATCTATTGTTTTGCTAATTTTAGCTATTGTTTTACTGGTTTTACTTTTTAGCTACAAGTATGCTAAACTTTTAGCTACTTCCCCTCCTAAATGTAACATGATTTATAGTTGTAGTAAAGTTAGCTTTTAGCTTCTGTTTCATATTTTGACTTTTAGCCACGGTTCAGCAAATGTCCGTTTTTAACCGCACAGGAAGTACTTCTCGTAGTTTGGAGTAATATTTAGAAAAACTTATTAAATCGTAAAAATCATGGTAAAAATCATAAAAAAAAACCTGGTAAAAAGCCCTTCAACTTCCGGAAGTGACGTATGGCGGCCGGGGGTCAAAGTTCACAAAAACCTTCCGGGCTTCCTTTCCTGTCAGCGGTGGCTGTAGAACAGCATCAGTGAGTGAAGTTTTCTTCCTAGCAATCCGCATCCATCGCCTCATATATGACTTATTTTTTCATCTTTGTGAAAACATATGCACAACAATCATTCCTTTAGTCAATACGCCTCTGATATTTTGTGTATTTATGGCTGATGATGGAGAAATAGAGCGGTTTTGTGGGATTACTTCGCTCCACTGTGCCGTTTTCAACATGGCTGCTCCCTTGACGCTAACGTTCAGTTTAGCATGTAGCAGTCGGTTTCAGCAGATTGCTTTACAAGATTTGGCTCTACATTAAACCGTTTTGTTTGTTATACAACTTGGCTCGTGTTTAAAACGTTTAGGTTGTTTATTAGATCGATAATAATGGGCTTTGCTGCTGTTTCATAGCTGATCTTTAGCTTTATGCTAGCAAGTCGGAGTAAGAACTCGGCAGCAGGACTTCAAATAAAACATGTTTCTATATTTTAGTGTTGACCTGTGCAAGGACACTTAAAAATAACTGACTTGTGTTCGTTCCGACAGAAATGGGCAAGTTTATGAAGCCTGGGAAGGTGGTGATGGTCCTAGCTGGACGCTACGCCGGACGCAAAGCTGTCATCGTGAAGGTAAAACAAGGTTTAATTTAACTATCTGTGATGGAAATGTGAAGCTGCCCTGATTTTTACTGTAATTGGTACCAAATTTCCATTGGACTTGTCTGATGGGAACGAATTGGGCTCCATCATTGCTAATGTGCTGTTGTAAATAACTAGTTTGAGCTGATGGAATCACTTAACCGTCAATTATATGAAGTCTGAAATTTCTGAAATCTCTTTGTCATTGCAAGATTCAGGTTAATAAATGTGTTCGCATTGTCTAAAAAATAAAAATCCACTTCCCCATGGGGAAAAAACTTTGATCATCTGTTTTGTGGCACTTTTAAAGCAAAGACTGAGCTGCAGCCATCAAGAACAACTTGTGATGGCGTCTCTAAAATGACCAAAAAAATTGGTAATGGTTCTCAAAATCCTTCTGTAAATTGTTTTTATACTTCCAACAATTTTCAATCAGGTCATCTGTCCAGATGACCTGATTGAAAATTGTTGAATTGTATACCTGGATTATTGAGCATGGACTTTTTTGTTTTTATACTTGCCTATATTTTTTTGTTCTCAATTTAGTTTATTTAAATCTTTGAGCATTTGAGATGTACTTTGACACATGCATGTTAAAGCTGGATGCATACTCGAGAAGTGAAGTCTGCTCTCGCTGATGTCTTTGAGACGTTCTGTTTGGCCTGGACTGGATTGACCATACTCCATGAGAAACTGCAGCGCAGAATTCCTGGAAAGGTCTTCACTCTTACTTCGCTTTACAGAATTTTTTTTTTTGCTTCCTGTACCACGACCATACATTATTATGCGGTCTGAGACGAAAAATGCCATTTGTCATTCGCAAACATGTCCTGAAAAGACAATTTCAGACATATCGTAAGAACAAGGGAACATGTCCCTACGCTGCTTTGCTGAAGCGCACTCTCTCCTGGCGAGCACAGCCATGAAAAGCCGCCTGTGTGCACGTCCAATCACACAATAGTTGATGCACACTGCAAGAGAAGTTTAATCTTTGTGCACAGAATGGGTTGTCGCTCATGCAAGAACAAAGTGATGTCATATTTGTCACAGAACAACTTCAATGAAAGCAGATTTCTAAACTTTGTGGAGTGTGAGTCCAACTTCTTAACACAAACATCTGAGGCAACAGCCCCGAACATCCGGGTCTAAAATCATGTAAACAAACAGTAGTTATTAAAAATTGGTTCAAATCAGTTTCTTTATCATTTCAAAAATGTATTCTAATAGAAGAAAGGAAAAAAGTTGAGGCGGAGACAACGTACACAACAAAAACTGTTTTACACACAACTTGGGCTGCTTGGTTTACTGGTTCCTTGGTAAGCTCTCAGAATTTAGCTCGATGCTGCCAATCTGTTGTCAGCTGCTGCCCAGTGAGACCAGTTTAAGATGGACTGTCTTGTTCTCCTGCTTTGACACGGTGATATCAGGAGAAGATAAAGAACCGCTTCCTGTGGCTGAAATGAGGTCCAAGCAGTAAATAATTTCCATCGCCTGATGCCACCATCTGTTGGTTTCTTTGCAGAACATCGATGACGGCACAGCTGACCGTCCTTACAGCCACGCTCTGGTCGCGGGCATTGACCGCTACCCCCGTAAAGTGACCACCACCATGGGCAAGAAGAAGATCGCCAAGAGGTCCAAGATCAAGGCCTTCGTCAAGGTTTTCAACTACAACCACCTCATGCCCACCAGGTCAGACACTTGTCCACACCTCATCAACTTCTATCCTGAGGTTTTTCTCTTTTACATTTCATAAACTTTCTGGTCTCTGAAAAATCAGGCACAATATAATTAAATTAACGTTTAAACGTATTCAAAATGATCTAATAGATCGACAGCTTAAAGGTAAGTTTGTAAATCGAAGCTTGAACCGGTGTTTGGAGTTAAAACTACACTTTGTAGATGTTTCAAACTAACTTGTTTTTTTAATTACAGCAGATGAAATCTAAACCCCTGCTCAGTAATTATATTTGACATAAATTCTGCCTCATTCAGTTTAAGTGACAGTATTTTGTTTTCTTGCTGTTAATTAGTTTTTTTGGCTGTACAGTTTTGAGAGAACATCGTGGTTGTTTGCATTAAGAGTAAAATCTGCTTCAGTTTGTGTAAAATTCCTAAATGGAGGCTTGTTTTGGTTTGAGGTTTATTTTTTCTGCATGAAAAGAAACATTTTATTTCTACTATCTGATATTTGAACTGTCTGTACAACCCGCTGTCTCAGACGAGTCAACAACATTCTGCAGGACCGGTACCTATTCCATCTGGTACTCTGAGGCAGAAGGTACCGGTCTATAGGTGCCAGGAACACCAGAATGGCTCAAAGTCTGTGAGGTTGTTAAACGAACAGCATCTCTGAGACCCCGCCCACTATCCTGACATCTCAAATCTCTCTTTTTTATTTTTTTCATTTACCCTTTATTTATCCAGGTAGTCTCATTGAGCCACGAGAACTCATTTTCAAGAGAGACCTGTTTTAGGGAGCAGATGGTGGGGGTTAAGGGCCTTTGCTCAGGGGCCCAGAGTGGGGCGAATGAGGGTGGAGGGAGGTGTGGGTGTTTCACCTTTTCCGCCCACATTTTGATGTTGACGGTACCGGGAGGTGAACCTGCGACTTTCCCATCACAGGCCCATCTTCTAACCGCTGCGCCACCACTCCCCCATTATGACAACAACCGTGAAATGGATATTGCATTGCTACAGAAAACAACAACTACCCCTTCAACATGTGGCTGTTTAGTTTTTCCCTTTTTATCCCGTCCTTAGATGCTGTTTTATTATCTGTGTTCACATTGATCATCAGAACCCTGCAAAGTTCTTTAGCGCCACTATGCGCTCATTTATTAATGTGTAGGTGTATGATTCTCTATCAAAGTTTCGTTGCTATCCATAACTGTTATTATGACAATGACCATAAAGTAAAGAAGCAGTTTACTTTTGACTTTTAAACTTTTTAGATAAATTTTTTTAAATATTTCTAACCCTTCAGACATTTTTTGCTGTTGACTTAATAGTTTCACTGAAGGATTTCTTTTGCCTAAATAAAATTAACCGTGTTTTCCGCTCTGTTCGTTGAGTTTTTTTTTTTTATTCTATCATCAGGATGCAAAAGAAACAGGAGTCTAAACATGTTCAAACTTGTAATCTGTCCGGCACATCGATAAAATTTTAAAATGTTTTAAATTATTTTATATGTTTAAGCAAGAAGTTTATGTCTCGTGCAGGAGCTGCTCAGATGTTGCTTATTTTCAGGTTGAAAAACTTTTCTGCTTGTCCCTCCTCAGATACTCTGTGGATATTCCTCTGGACAAAACTGTCGTGAACAAGGACGTCTTCAGGGATCCTGCTCTCAAACGCAAAGCCAGGCGGGAGGCAAAGGTCAAGTTTGAGGAGAGGTCAGTTTCCACACTTTTCTCCTGTTGGTTTTTATTTAGGTGGAGTTCTGAAAACTGCTGCCGTGTGTGAAGATTTAACTGAACTCTTATTTTCTGTTTTCAGGTACAAGACGGGCAAAAACAAGTGGTTCTTCCAGAAGCTCAGATTCTAACTTCACTCTTGTTTCACAAAATAAATGTTTAAAAAACATTTGAATCTTGATTCTTTTTTTTTTTAATACATTTTCATCTTTAGGTGTCATCTAAACTTTGCTTTAGAAAAATGGCCAAACTCGTCAGATCTCCTCGGAGGTCAGCTGTAAAATACTTTTTGAGTGAAGTATCTTCAGTTCTGCTTAAAAAACTTTTTCATGTGAGTTGCTGGAAAACTAAAGTTGTGATGAATTAAAGCTTTTGCATCACCTGTACATCCACGTCGTCTTTAAACCCACAATTTCACAGCTGTACATTTTACTTTTAAATGCACAAAGTTGAACTTAAAAATGTTCATTGCACAGATCAGAGTACTGCAGTTCAGATTAATGTAACTCCACCGTGGGATTTTTCTACCTGGATTATTGAGCGCGCATCAGGACATCCTTTTATAGTTTTTGTTTTGTAATGACTTCATCTGTTTTATATACATGTATTTATCCTTGCAACTTTGACTTTTTAAATTAAACCATTTTACTTCCAGATGAAAAGTTTGAATCCACAAATAAATTAGCTTTTTGTAGCACTACAAATCTAAAACCTACGTTACCGTTTAGGATCTGATTTATGTTAATTTATTGCTAAATGCACAGCAGCTGATTTTACATAACTAAAATTTGAATATTTCAGATACTCCCCCCCCCCCCCCCCCCAAAAAAAAAGGGAAGATACAGTAAAAAAAAATTACCTGTAAACCAAACAATGCTGTTATTACATGCATTTTTGTTTAGTTTATACTGTAATAACTGAAAAGAGCAGTGACTTATAATCAGACAAAATTAAATGAATCTAGAATAAATATAAACAAATCAGTCGTAAAAAATGTGATCCGTTATATAAACGGACTCATTTCCGTGTTTTACTCTTAACGCTCCGACATCCCAGATGTCCGAGGGCGCCTGAACACAGCACCGTGTCCGTCTGTTTGGCGCATGCGCCTTTCTGCTGATGAGAAAAAGAAACTGAAAGAATAAACGAAACTTTTAGCTCGTCTTGAGGTGAGTTCACACCGAGCCGACTCTTTTACTAAAATAATCTATAATGTTAATCTAATAAGCTATTAATCAAATGTATTTTAAACTTGTTAAAGTCAAATAAAATGTAAACTTTACGTGTTATGAGTGTTTAAATCGTATTTAAACAAATCTCACTAAATTTCAGCTGAGTTGTTTTTTCTTGTCACGCAGGCTTTATTTATTTATATTTCATAATTATTGAATGTTTTGTTGAGACATGACGCCAACTTTGGTAATACTTCGTGATTTATTTCAGGTTACTTTCACAATGTCATCAGAAGAGGTGAGACGTCATCAAGTTTAGTTGTTTACCGATTGTGGCACTTGATAGTTTTTAACCCAACTTTCACTAAAACAGCTTATTTATTTACCATATCAATAAACACAAGCCTGATTTTTCTCCACCATCTTACAGGATTTATCCTTGGTGGTGGACCCAGAACCTTCAGAAGACACTTTGGAAGGAGTCAAAGTTTTAATTAAAAACTACAAGGTGAAGACACACATCTGTAATGTTTACATCTGGTTATATTTAATGTAACTGACAGGATCTGCAACACGTGGAGGGGAATCTCAAATATTATCTTGCATAAAATACAAATAATACTGCTCCTCCAGGTGTCTTCCTCTGCTGATAACACTTTAAATAAAAATAAAACGATAGAATCAGGTCTGGAAGCAAAAGATTTAAAGACTTTAATTATAAGAAAAGTTTGCAAGTTTCACAGAGACATATTTTACTTTCAGTGCAGCACAAAAAGCATATAAAAAGAAATTAAATCACTTTAGGAAAGAAAAAAAAATAGTTACATTTGACGGCGTCTAAAAAATAAAGTTGTTCCAGGGGCAACAAAAGGCTGAAACGACAAGTGGTTTGAATAATAAACAGCTGGAGGAGCATTTTGTAACTAATAAAGTTAACTGAAGCAGAAGGGTGAAACTGAATCTGTGAGAAGTAAAGATGGGCAGGGGTTCACCAGTCTGAAAATGGGCAAATACTGCATTAAAACCAGTTCTGGTTCTGTTCTGGGCTGGCTCGTTACGACCGTAATGGTCGTAAACGATATTATCTGGGTTTTGGCTGCTGGAGTTTTTGGTCGACTCCACTCAACTCAGAATAAATGTGGTTCGCAGAAAAAGTACGATGAGCTCATTAAGGAGCAGAAGGAGCTGCGCGATCGCAAAGAGGAGGTGCAGGATCTGGCCCGGCAGTTCGAGGAGCGCACGGAGAACCTGAAACAGGAGCTGGAAATGGACAAGCGCTCCTACAAAGCTCAGATGAAAAAGGAGGAGGTCTGAAAATATTTTACTTCTGATGTTTCAGCTTCAGCGAGCAGACTTCTCTATTTATTTATTTTTTTAACATTTGAAATATATATATTTTTTAAACGACACAACCCTTCTTAAACACATTTTTTGTCAAGCCTGTATGACTTTGTCAGTTTTACAGATATTGAGCTAAAATTCAGGGTGGTAGTAGCTGAGACGATTCAAGATGGCCGCCACAGCTAACTCAAACATGTCTTTAACTCGGTCTTGGAGAGTTTGAGCTGACGTTTGGTGACTTTGTGAATCTCCAGGGGAAGCTGGGTTCTCTGAAGCAGGATGGAGGAGACCTGATGGAGCAGATCCAGAAGGTCCAGGCCGATATCCAGGAGGAGCAGATCCGGAACGCCCGCCTGAAGGAGCGCGCAGACGTAGGTGAACCCGACCGTCCAGACCGCCCGCAGCCCTCACCTGCTGTGAACGCATTCCCGTTGGTTTCAGGTGTTCTGCGCAATGCCGGAGAAGAAGTTCGTCTTCAGGGGACAGACGGGAGACGCCGACGACTGGCAGAAGTTTGACATGAAGTCTCAGATCGTGTACCCGATGGACGGAGGGACGGCGCTGATCACGTTCGAGGAGGAGGACGGTGAGTTCCTCTTCCGGTAGTTATACTCCAGAGCAACACAACGGTTGAAAAACACAAAAATTCAAACATGGAGCGAAGAAAAACAAGTTTTAAACCACAAATAACGAGCAGGTTTTTAACCGACGCTCATCTTGAATTTACGTAAAGTTCATAATCTGAGCTGCTAACGAGCTAATAATTTAATTAAAAACCGAGAATTCATTGGAGGGATGCATATCGCCCGCTGCTCTTCTTCCAGTGCGTGTTGGGAATGACTCTCAGCTACTACCACAAGAAAATTGAGCTCAAGATCTGAAAAACTCACGAGTTGTAGTCGTGTTTTCTAAAACGTGGCGGCCATCTTGAAGGCAGATTATTTGAAAAGGTTGACGTGCATCCAGGGATTATTTCCTGAGTTTTATTAAAATCTGTACTTCATGAGATTTTTTTGCTACATCGTCTGCTTTTGCCTCCAACGACGAGTGATCAGCAGCCGGATTATAAACAAATTATTAATCTAGTTAGATTAAATCACCTGTCTGTGTCTTCAGTGGCGAGGAATGTTCTGGACAGGAAGAGGCATCGAGTGGACCTGGGCGGGGAGTGCAGGATCACCGTGGAGGCCCGGCCCGTCCACCTCATGCTGCCCGGTCTGGTGGAGGTAAAAAAAACGACCCGATGAGTTCGATCGCAGCTCCAGAGCGGCGCCGCCCGTCAACTTCCTGTTCTGATGTGGACTCTTGCAGATCGACTCAGAGGTGTGTCCCCGCAGGGTTTTGGTCTCCAACCTGCCCAGGATGGACACGGAGACGCTGCTGAACAAACTGGAGATCCACTTCTCCAAGTCCAAGAACCGAGGCGGGGAGGTGGACGCCTGCGACTTCCTGCCCGACTCGGGGACCGTGGTCATCGCGTTCGTGGAGGAACACAGTGAGGAAAACAAACGGGGGGTTTATAAATCAGAACACGGTCCGGTTTTTGTCTGGTTCTGAAATGATTCAAATCCAACCTGAACTGAACAAAAACGACGAGTCGTCGTTTAAAAAACATGCAGTTGACCCGGCCCAGACCCAGCAGCTTGTAGAACCTCTTCCAACACAAAAGTTCTCAGTAGTGGGTTCTGTTTCAGTCGTGGAGTTTTGGCCCACTCTTCTTTCCAGCGTTGCTTCAGTTCCTGGAGGGTTCTGCTCAACTCTCTGAAGGTCCCACCAGAGGTTCTGGACTCTGACTGGACCAGCACCTCTTTTTGACACGTTCTGTTGTAGATCAGCTGCTGCATTTGGGATCTTGATCCTGTTGGACCCAGTTTGGTCCAAGCCTAACATCTGACTCCAGAACAGTTCCTGGTCCACTCTGTGACCGACAGGAGTCCAAACCATCAGCCCTCCACCCCCGTGCTGACAGCTGGAGGAGCTGTTCGCTGCAGTGCATTCTGGGTAAACTTCTTTAGGTCTGGGTTCATTCCAGAAGTCTTGCGGTTCCTTCAGATCAAACTTTCCAAACAGAAGCCGTGCTGCCGTACAGAAGAGGTCATGACCTTTGACCTGCGGAGGCCTGTAGAGTCTGGTGGAGCTCGTTCCTCTGAGCAGTGCACGGTCTGACCTTTGGGGTGAATGTGCTGGGAGGATTGGCAGGAGTCTTAAACGTTTCCATTCTGTAGAACGATGGACTCCAGATGTTTGGAATGACCCTTTCCAGACTGATTAAGGTCATTGCTGATGTCTTTCCATCTTGGTGTTGTGTTACCACACCCGAGTGCTCCAGCGTTTTATTTATATCCACACAGTTTAATCTTTTACACTTTAGATGCCTCTTTTTAGGCTAAAAACTTCTGATGGAAAACTGGCTCTTGGCTAACTCGATGTATTTACATTCACTTGTTTTGATATTTGATGTGAAGCGTCGTTCTTTTAGATGAGCTGGAAAATAAAGGAGTAAAAGCAGCAAACGTGTGACGATCAGCAGCAAAGATGAATCCTGTTTTAACATTTTATAAATTGTGACACGGTGGGATCTATTTAGACACTTCAGGTTGGATTTGAATGGTTTTGGTTAAAATAAGTTTTTTTTTCCCATGGCTGTAAATTTGACTGCGTTTGCTCACTTAGTGTTTTTTAAAGTGTGGAATAAATGTTTTTCCATCAGTTGCCAAACGATTGACAGAAAACGAGTCTCATGAAGTGAAGCTGAGCCAAACGAAGCACAAAGTCAGAGTGACGCCTTTCCTGAACGGAAAGATCTCAAACTTTGAGGTTTGTTTCAGGAACACGGCTTCAGACTCGGCCACGTTTTTAATTTTAAAAAAGTCTTAACTTTGATTTTCTGCTGATCCAGACCCGGGTGTCGACGTGCCCTCGGACGGTTCTGCTGACGGGAATCCCCGACATCATGGAGCAGGAGACTTTACAGGACCTGCTGGAGATCCACTTCCAGAAAAACGGCAACGGCGGAGGAGAGATCGAAGCCTTCCTGTACAACCCGGCGGGTCGGAGCGCCTCGGCTCTGTTCGGCTCTGGCTCCAAGGAATGAGCCGATGTTTAGCTGCTGGGGAGGGGGGAAACTTCCAAAGACTAATTCAAGCCATAAAAACTTCTGAAACCTTTCTCCTGGAGGATTCCAGGAAAACTTTCATGTTCGGGGATAAATGGAAAAGAGGGAATTCTCTCAAAGATTTTAGTAAATGTTTTTATCCAAACGTCTTTATTTCACCAACAGATTAATCAACATAAACATAAAACGATTCTCACTTTTATTAAATTTTGTAAATGACCGGCTGTAAATTGTAATTATGTGAAAAGAACATTACAGACTATGTCGCTGCAACAAAGGCTCCTTTGTTTTTTTACAGCAGTAAACCTACATGTTTTTACTTTATACACGAGTTTTGATCTAAAATTAAATTGAACTGTGAGAAATATAAACTTTAAAGACACATTTTAGCCTTTTTTTGGGGACAAAATCTAAAACTTTTTAACCTGCGGCACAAAGTGATTAAAACTTCAGTTTGATGAAACAAATACAAGCTCTGTTTTTAAAAGCTAAAACTGTTGCTGTAATGGAGCTGCCTCCAGAAGTTGATCAGCTGTAGACGAATAAATCCAGTGATTACTTTGATAAATACATTTACATCTGTCAACATTATCAACTTTCAACCTCACATGGCGATTAAACCTGCTCCACCGGCCACATCTGGCACGTGGGCCTTCAGTTTGTGTAGCAGACCGTTTCCTGTGAACATTTGTGTACGAGCGCCCCCTGGTGTCAGTTTAAAAAAAGACAGCCACCAAACTCGGTTCAGGTTTATTGTAAAAACCAGAGATGGAACAGCACATTTAAAATCAGAACACTAAAAGTGATTTCTGTATCCAGCTACATCCTGGAGTGCACAAACTGCGACAAACACGTCAGAGGTTGTGCTTCCACAGGAAGACGGAGGCAACAAGGAGACGCGAGACGAATAAAAGTACATTCATAAAGAGGAGAAACAGAAAAGGACAAAGTGAAAAAATAAACAGCAAGAATCTGGTGACACTTTGGAAGACAGCTGTCCAAACTACACATCAACACGAGGATAAAATAATTTAAAAGCCTCCAATCCGTCTGTGACGTCACACCAACTAGTGCAGGAGTAAGGGCCCGCGGTCCCCTCTCTTCTTTAGTTTCTCTGCATTCGTCACAAATAAAACTTGTTTTTTTTAAAAGACGTCTCCTCTCGACATCAGTGCAAACTCTGCCGTCAAAGTGGCGTGCCCCCCCCCATGAGAGCTGCAGGATCGTTTGTGGACACGACGGTAACAAGACGGCTACTCAACACGTAACAGCTACAGGTCCTACGGGTCGATACGTGTACGTTATAGTGCATGGAGCTGCTTTGTAAATATTCACCTACAACATCAGAGCGTTTGGGCTTCACTGCTCCTGCAGGAGGAAGCAGCGGCTCGCGATGAAGTGCTTTTATAATGTTTATATTCCGATTTAGTTTTATTAGATGTTTGGTTCTGTCTGGGTTCGTTTGGTTCTGTCTGGGTTCTGTGATCGCACATTCAAACCACCAACCGTTTTCCAGTGGGAGCCTTCAGAGAAGAGGAGGGTGGAGCGTTTAAAAGGTTTAAAAAGCCGCCCGAGCGGCGAGAAGCGTCGGTGAGAGAAGAAGGAGTGTGTCGGCAGTCGTCTGGTCTGAACTGGAGTGGCGGGGCAGAACCGTCGAGATGAGCGGGACGTGCAACACGAGCCCTTTAAACCACCAGCGGCGCCCACTCGCTCCGTCTGCGTCCGTACTGCGAGGAACAGAGCGGAGGAGAAATCAGACCCGACAGGAAGTGCATGATTTCCAATTAAAATTCTGCTAAAATCACAAATTATTTATTTTATTATCAAACAAGAAACTCCTCATTATTCTGTTGCTGCTGGATGATGCTCAACAACTTACAATTAATAAATAATTAAGGAAATTATTGCTAGAAAACTAATTTTCTGATTGAGATTGCTGCAGAATCGAGGTGGAAGTCAGATCAGCTAAAGCTACAAAAACTGCAGATTTAATAAAGAAAAAGGCAATGATGTTTGTGCCCACGTCCGTGTTTGTTTGTCAGTCTGTTAGCAAAATATACCATAAACTAGTGGACAGATTTAGATGAAACTCACATTAAAATAATCCTTAGATAAACATCTACAACTGATTAACATTTGGAGTTAACCCCATTCAAGATGGCCACCACATCTGTTCAACTTCAGCAAACACAAAAATGTCTTTAAATCAAACAGTTTTGCAGATGTTGAGCTAAAATTCAGTGTGGTAGTAGCTCAGAGTCATTAGAGACACGCACTCTGAGCACAAACAGATCGTGGATGACGTGCAAGTTACGCCAGGCCTCTAACTCGAACTTTTTGACATTTCAAGTCAAAATCTGAGAAGAAGCGACTCGAGGATTTCTGGGTTTAAAATAATTAATTTTCACTTCAAGATGTGAAGGCGGAGCGCAGCTCTCACCTGAATATCAGTCAGCTCTTCGTAGAACCTCTTGGCGAGATCTGGACCGTTCTGCATGGTGGGGATCTGGTACGTCTGAAAGGAAAACAAAACCGACGGCGCTTGAGTCACCGAAGCGTCATCTGGAAGTCTGGAAAGTCCAACAGCATTTATGAAACTTCCTGCAGCGACAAGAAGAGTTGCTGTGTGTGTGTGTGCGTTGTTGACGTGAGGGTGAATCTACAAACACGTTTCTTCTCATGTCTGAGTGAAAAGACACAAACATTGTTTGTCCAATTCAGGCGAAGACCTGATCTGATTGGCTCGTGAGACAATCTGCTTTTTAAAGGTTTGAAGTTTAACGAGTTCGGTCCTGGAGGCGAAAATCTGTCCGACACTTCTCGTTGATTCTGACTTTAAACATATAAAATCACCAGTTTGTTCAGAGAACGCTGCTCATTCCAAAAGGACGAGATGTCAGCACTTCTACCCAAACGAGAGAATTTCAGCAGCACGCTGCAGAAAACCTGGTTATAAAAATGTCCCGTGTTGTGAACAGTGTTGTAGTTTCTGTCCTGATGGACTCGTCTGACTCAAACTGATGAATTAAAGAAGCAGATGTTTTACTGTCTGAACGTTTATTAATCATTTATTCGTTCAACCTTTATTTAGACAGATAAATCACATTTAGATCCGTTAATCTTCCGTACGTATTCCGCCGCGCAACACGCTTCACAATTGTTGTGCTCTTTCAACGTTCGGCTCATTCAGGACGTTCCAGCTGTGAGTTTTGGCATTTGCGCAAGTTTTACTTTTTTCTTATTTATCTTTGTCGGCCATGTTTTTCTTCATTTGAAAATGAACGGAGTTCTTCACGTCCTTCAAAGCCTTCAGCTGTTTACAGCTTGTTTCAGCTTTTCTTCTGCTTCAACTGTTTTCAGCTTCCTTCAGCTCCTTTAGCTATAATTCTGCTCCTTTCAGATTCTTTCTTTTAGCTTTTTTCCCTACATTTTGATAATTTGTGCTTCTTGCAGCTATTTTTTTTCTCCTGCTTTTTAAGCTACTTTTTAGATGTTTTTTCTGCTCATTTCAGTTTCTTTTTTTTAGTAGTTTCAGTTTTTTTCTAATTACTTAGCCTATCTCTGCCTATTTAAGCTTACTCTGCTCATTTCGGCTGTTTTTCTGCAGCTTTCTGCCTTTTTCTGCCGGTTTTCAGCAAATGCCAGCTGTTCAAATTCAACTCACGTTAACAGTTCGGCGATGAACCCTCTTTCAGCAGCGTTCAGCAACAACCCTTTTCACAGGAAGCGTCATTTCTCTGGTTTTCTTTAAGATCTTGTGTTTTTTTCATAATTTGAGACGGGATGCGTTCAACAGCACGAAGAGAGAAAAAGCAGCAACCAGTAGGTCGGGACACCATCAGGACGATACCTGCTGAGAAACAGACGAACTCGTACCTTTCCTTTATAAAGGAGGCTGCCGACGGGACAGACGACGCAGGCCGTCCCCGCTCCGAACACCTCCAGAACTCTTCCAGCGTCCAACGCCTGCAGCAGCTCCTTCATGCCCATCGTCCGCTCCGTCACTTTAAACTCACCCTGACGGGGAGAGCACATCAAACCATGACAAACAACTCTTGTGAAGGTTTCAAAAGGCACGGAGACAGAAATCTGGATCTGCTGCTCACCCAGGTTCTGCTCAGGTCCAGCAGGGACTGGCGGGTCACTCCTGGGAGGATGATGCCGTCCAGAGGAGGAGTCACGAGCTCTCTCTCTGCCGACACGAACGTCAACATGAAGAAGAGAGCGCCGAGCAAACTTTAATAAACGGACAGAGATCTCACCTCCTTCAGCGTTGGACCAGTAGATGAAGAGGTTCATGGTCCCGACCTCCGTGATCTGCTGCTCCTCTCCGTACAGCCACAGGACCTGCTGGCAGCCTCGCTTCAACGCCTCGTTCTGAACCGCTATCGTGGGCCCGTAGTTCCTGCACAGGAGAGACAAACACAAATGACTTGATGCTGCGTAACCGTCGGAGTTTACAAAATAAAATAAAGACGGGTCTTTTTAGCTTTTATAGAATGTCCTGCTTGTTTTATCAACATTTTCTGATTTATTTCATTTCAAGAAACGTAATTTAAAAGTAACTCACACATTTCTGCTGTTGAATTTTTAACTGCATGTAGTTTCTTGCTGCAGCTGTTTGGGTTTTGTAAAATTAAACCCTGAAATGTCACATTTTCTGAAATCTAGTTTTATTTTCTTAGTTTTAAGTTTTGTCATTTACTAAAATCCTGTTTTCTGAGTTTATTTTGTTGTTTGTTAGTTCGTTTTGCACCTTGCACCTACCATCCTCAAAGACAACAAAAATTCTGTTGAACATAAATTTGTAAAACTAATTTTTTTTTTGTTGTTTTTAGTGAAAAAGCTGCAGATGGATTCATCTATTTTTAAGCCTCTGCAGTCAAATAATTTGACGAATCCTTTTAACAACACTTTCTGAAATAAATCTTTGTAAAACAATCATTTTAGCACCACGTTCACTTGGCTTTAAAAAAAAACAAAAAAACATTTGCAACAATTTTAAAACATTTTGAAGAGAAAAGAAAATCTTTGACAAAAAGTGACTCCAAACTTTTTACAAATAAGGAAATTACATTTTCTGCAAAAATGCAGCTTGAACGTTGAGCACCGAACGACGTGGAAGAAATTAACTGAAGAAGTTAAAACTACGTGTTTAAAGCTAAAACTAGAAGAACAATAACTAAAAGCTAAAATGAGCAAAATGCAAACTAAAAACTTAAAGTAGCTTAAGTTAAAAGAATCAAAACATTTTGGTCAAAAGTATCCAAATGCTAAGTATTAAAATGCTAGCTAACAGTTAAAAATGGCCAAAGGCTAACTAAAAGTAGCATAATATGATAAAAACAGAGCTTGTATGCTGAAGAAGATTTGGAAAAACAAACTGCAGGAAAGAGGGATCTCAATATATTTCTATGGGATCTTATTCTTCTTCTTTCGGCTGCTCCTTCTTCAGGGGTCACCACAGCGAACTAACTCGCACGAAGACTTGATGATTGTTTTTACGCTGGATGTCCTTCCTGACACAACCACAGACCACCGAGCCACCACAGCTCTCTGTGTGGAGCAGAGAGCTGCTCTCTAGGGTGCTCAGGGGAGCAGACGGTGGGGGTTAAGGGCCCAGAATCTGGCAAATGCGGGTGGAGGCAGGTGTGGGTGCTTCACCTTTCCCACCCACATTTTGTTGTCGGTCCGAACCGGTGACAGGCCCACCTTCTCTAACCTCTGCACCACCACTCCCCCTTATTATTTTTGTGTACCGTAAATAAAGATAAATATTTTGAAAAGCATAAAAGTTGAAAAATTCAAAAGTCATGGGTGGAATGTCCTGCATGAGCCGAACGTTTTGATGACGAACGGTTTAAAAAGCACAAAGAGGAAATAGAGAGAACTAAAATTTACACAAAGAAGCAGAATGATGCAGGGAGTCCAACCCCCCCAGTTACATCAGGCTGTAGGGTGGAGCTCTTCCTGGTGTTTTAGGAGGGCAGACTCCTCGTGGTGTTCGGTGCGATTATGTAACCTCACAGGAGTGGAACGGTGCTTCAGGACAAGCAGCGTCACGTGGACGCCCGAAGGCTGGCAGGCCGAGAGGAACGAGCGGAGAGCTGAAGAGAGCGACACGCTTTCTGCTCTCCAGCAGGACAGGAACCCGACGCGCCTCCAGACCAGTCCAGTTGTTGTTCTGACAGATTAGTTTAATCTGACTGTAAACAGCCTCTGTGGTCAGAACAGGCTGATCCTACAGAGGCTTTTATTTTGGAAGCTATTTTAACACGTTTTTGTTTTCGGGTCTCACATTTTGACCTGAAGTTCTGCAGCTGACCTGCTGTTTTGTCCACAAGAAACCAACTGAACCAACTTTAAATAGTGTCAAAGGTTTTATTGCCTTAGCGCTTGACTTTTTAAACATTTTTCCTACAAGTGACTCAAAAAGTTCTTAAATAAATAAACCAGTAATCTTGGGCTTTAAGCAATGTCAACACAAACAACAAAAATAAAGCTCCTGAATCATGAACATGGTTTTATTTAGAGCAAAACAATAACTGTCCACCCTGCCCTCACTCTCCAATCAACCCTACTTTTTTTTTAAATCTTATTTTAAAAGCTCGATCAAAGAGGGTTTTAAGAAGGAACAAAGCCTTTGAATTCTCCACATTCCAAACAGCTGAAATATCTGTAGGCATGGCGCCTAAAATGTCCTCTGAGAGCGTCTCAAGGACGTCCCAAAGCCTCAGCTCGTCTTTTTATGGGGTCGGAGCAAGAAAACTTTTCACGTGAGCTGCAGTTTCAGAGCGTTTCTCTCGTTCCCACTCCGGCACCAGCGTCAGGTCTTTATCAAACCTATAATCAGGTGAACCAGCTCTAACATCTCGTGTTTCTGTTTGTTTCAGTTCCCGGAACTCGATGACATTTGAGCTGCTTTGGTCATTAAAAATGGACACGAGAGTCTAAAAACCTGGAACACTCATGAGCATAAACCAAAACCTCAAAGAAGAAAGTTAAAATCTGCATTAGAGCTGATGAAAGATAAAAACTCACCCTCCCATCTTGTACTCTCCAACTCCTCCTTTCCAGGCTCGAACGAACGAGGGGTCCGCAAACAGGGACACCGGGTTGAAGGACCCCGTGGCAAAGTACGGTCCAACTGGGCTGACGATGACGAAGAGCATCGCTCTTCCAGGCCGAGACACGCCAAGAGACGGCTGGATGAGGGGAGAGGGAGTGATGAGGAGCGGGAAATCAGAGCAACAAGTCAGGTTCAGCTGAGGCGGGACAGCTACAGAACACGCAGCCGAGCTCACCTCGGTTCCGATGAAGGTGGGTCGGATGTAGAGGCTGGCGCTCTGCGAGTACGGGACCCACTCCTGGTCAACCTCCACCAGCTTCTTTATGCACTCCAACAGCTCACCTTTATCAAACAGCTGAAAGAGGCACCAGAAAATGACCTGTTTGTAACTAAAAACATAAATACATCAATTAATGACACAATACAAAATATCAATGTGATTTTTTTTTTTACTCTAAATCTGAAAATTATTTGCATCTGTACACATTTAGCTTTTAAATCCATCTATTAAAGGCAGAAATGGACAAAAATGAACACAGTCAGCTAAAAACCTTAGTATTGTGGATCATTTTAAGAAATAATTTTATTTCCTTAGGAATAAAAACACAATCAGTTAATGCCAACTATGAAATATGGCATATTTTAAAGTTTTTGCCTATTTAGATGTCACCATTCTGTTGAGTTTTGGATTTGGTTTTTGTTGTCCTTAATGAAGGGGTGACGCTGATATGAAGCTTTAGAATTAAATAAAGTTATTTAATAAATAAAGTCATTAGACAGACATTATCAATACTTAACATGACGTTTTTATATTCTTCGTAAGCGTTTTGTGTGAGGGTGAGGTTCTGGCTCAAGTGGAGGAGTTCAAGTATCTCAGGGTTTTGTTCATGAGTGAGGGAAGAATGGAGCGTGAGATTGACAGACGGATTGGAGCAGCGTCTGCAGTATTGTGGACTCTGTACCGGTCCGTTGTGGTGAAGAGGGAGCTGAGCTGTAAGGCAAAGCTCTCTGTTTACCGGTCGGTCTACGTTCCTCCCCTCAACTCTGGTCATGAACTCTGGTAAGGATGCACCCTGGGTGCCTTCCTAGGGAGGTGCTTCGGGCATGTCCGACTGGGAGGAGACCAGGGGAAGACCCAGGACAAGATGGAGAGATGTCTCTTGGTTGGCCTGGGAACACCTTGGAGTCCTCCCAGAAGAGCTGGAAGAGGTGGCTGTGGAAAGAGATGTCTGAGCGTCCCTGCTCAAGATGCTGCCCCCGAGACCTGAGTCCAGAACAAGTGGAAGATGATGGATGGATGGATGGATGGATGGATGGATGGATGGATGGTTTGTGTACAACTCATCCATTTTAACCTCTGGTTGTATTTTCGGTTGGTTCTTGTGAATTTGTGCACCTATTAGCTGAGAGGAACACATTTTTGTTTAAATAAACTCAACCTTGAATTTGAATTAAATAAGACCTGCAAGTAAACAATAATCCAAGTTTGACAAGTTTCAGACTTTAGTGGTAAAATGAAACAAAGTTGAATCGAAGTGGCCGATTTAGGATTTATTGTGAACGGTTGTGGAGAAAAAGAGCATTTTAAAAAGAAAGTGTTTTTGTGTGACTGGCTGCTGCAGCTCTTTGTCTCGTAGTAAAAGCTGAGTCAGAATTCTTCGGCTGTTTTTTCAGCTCCACTGCAGCAACGGTTGTCTCGTTCCTCTGGAGCTAAGTTTTGTTATGCACAGCTGCAGACTGACCGAACAAAGCCTCTGTGTTTCATGATGGTCTCAAAGCTTCTTTCAGGGCTGTCGCCTCTCCGATGACAGCGACACGCTGTGTGTACACACAAGAATCAGAACAGGAGGTCCAGACTCACAGGAAGGCAGCTCCTCTCCGCGCTCCGATGCATCCTCTCCATGTTCAGCATCGGTCGAAACAGACGGATGTGGTTGTCGACGCCACGAAACGCCTTCATGCCCTCAAAGAGCTGGAGAGGAGACAGAAACATGCAACTCTTTAACTTGGAAATTACCGACATTTGAGCTTGTTACTCAATTAGGAGCTGAATGTTACAGAATTACCCACAAGTGAGCCGCCTAAATCTACTCACGATCAATATTCAGATATCTGATTTACAATTTCCTACATGTTCTTAAAGAGCTGCTGCTTCACATGACAGCAGAAGTGACTTATGGGCTTCTTCACCTCTATGGAGTAGTGCAGGGAAGAGCTGGCCGGGTGCAGCGACAGGTTCTGGAAAGGTTTGATCTGCGGCGCCTCCCAGCCGTCCTTCTCCGACCAGCTGACGGTCAGCATGTGGTCGGAGAACTGTTTGCCAAACAACAGCGTGGACGGGTCGGGCTTCGGCTTGCATTCTGTGTTCCGCTCGATGCTGAGATCCGCTGCCTGAGGCGGAGACGGTCCGGAGAGGAAAGAAGAGGACGGGACGAGAGCAGAGCAGGCCACGAATACAGTGATTGATTTCAAATCAGTTAACGGCAGAGCATGCTGTAGCACATTTAGTGGAGGGTTACAGAGTCAGGTGAGACGTCGACCTGTCTAATTAGGTTCAATTAAACTGAATTAAATAATTACAACATGGAAGACGGTGAGAAGAAGACAGAGGAGAGAAACTTTAAACACAAGGGTACTTTTTTCTTTGCAAAACAATAAGGCACGTTCAGACACATCAGCGTGTAAATCAGTGACGAACACTGGTCTTACGTGGGGAGCAAAAACTAAATTAACATTTTCCTCATTACCTTGAAGGAGCTGGCAAACCGCAGTGAGCCAAAGGACAAAGAAAGGGGCTGAATAAGTCGTCCATGGAGTGCCTGCAAAAAAAAAAAAAAAAAAAAAAGATTATCAGAATCGTAAGTTTTACCAGGAAACATGGAAAGTGTTCCTTTCTTCCAGGGAGACAATTAATGCAACCTTGAGGAACACCTGCAGGCCACAGCTGTAAACAGAAAGTACTGTACTGTCAACAAAAGCACACAGGCGATTCTGCAGAGGAATGCGAAATGCTGAGAAAGAATCGGAAAACTGGACACGTGCAACAACAAATACAGCAACATTAACAATTCCATGTCCCTAGTTTGGTCTGCTTCCAAGTTTTTCTGCTCGGCTTTAAGATGGAAGCTGACGAGCAAAAATAATTTTATCATTTGATATCGATAAGGTTAAAGCATCAATAGCCCAAGTTTCATGTACGCAGTCCTGTAAAGACTGGTTTAATCCATTACTAAAACATATATTCAAAATATATCACTGGTCTTAGTTGTTATGGCTAAACTGTAACCAGTTCAAAGTGTGTTGATAAGCCAGAAGAATGTGACCACTAACAGGTGGGAAAAAAAAAAACCCACCCCAATACATTCTGTTGCAGAAAAAATGAGCAACATAATTTAAATCACTTTGACAACAGTTAAATGATGATGGCAGCATCTCTCGTCAGATGACTGGACTTTTCAAAACTGAACCAAAGACAAAAAAAAAAAACCATGTAAGAAGAACTGGGTTTACACCAGCCAAGATTCATTGATGTGAAGTGAAGAGAGAAGGCTGGTCTGTGTTATAAGATTCAACAAATCCACCACTGCAGCTCAAATGACAGGAAAAGGACAACACTGGTTCTGATATCCTTGTCAAGGCTCATGTTGTGTGTGCACTGCTAAAACAACCTAATAAAAATAAAATAAGGTAGTCTGGATTGATCAAATAGTTTCTTTTTCATTGCTCTGAATACCAGGTACATGTGCAAGAATTGCCCGGAAGGTAAAAACAGCAGTGGTAATATGATCCTCAAAAATGTTCTGATGGAAACTAAAGTATCCTGCCATTCATGTGGATGTTAATTTGACCCTTAACCTCATCATTGTTGTTCACCACTTTTTCATGGAAATGGTATTTGCTGATGGGAGAGGCCTCTTTCAACAGACACACAGCAAAAAAATGTTTTAAAGTGGTCTGAGGAACACAACAAGAACTCCAAACCAATGTCTGTGGGACACATTGGAAAAGCATGTTTGATCATTGCAGCAGTCAGGATTTAAAAATATGTTAATAGCGCATGTCTCAACGAGCACAAGAGGGATCTACCCAAGATGTATAGTTATCATGACAAATAGCAACGCTGTTTGAGTCTCATAAGGTATTTTATGCAGTGGTTTGTCCACATTTTATCCTGTTTGTTTTTATGTTTGACTTTGTTTTTATTTTATGGATATCTTTTCCAGCTTGATTTAAACCAATTAGTCAAACACTTTGATCAACCTTGATATTTTTTGGTCATGCCATAAGTATAAATTGACATTACATTATCTGTATAAGAATATAATAAATGCATCCAGTTTATGGAATGTGAATGGTTAATGGATGATGCAAGTTTTCCATGCAGTTGCACATTTTTCTACATCTTGCATGTAGCCTTCGTTCAAATCAGCTTTCTGAGGCAAAACTGTAATTACATGTCAACATTTATTATTAAAACTGAAAAAGGAGAACAAACAGTAATTTTGACACTTAAGTTTATTTTAAGCATATCGTTAGTTGATCGTTTTAAAGTAGGACATCATTTACAGTATGATCACAGAAATCCTCACAAATCAACCCGTTACCGAGATTTCCATTTCAAGAGTTACTTACTCGGTAAAAACAAACTATTACCGGTGCACACGTCACAACACTGATGAACTGTCACTTATAAAACGTTACATTTTAAGAGTTTACGATACAAATATTTAAACTACAAGCCAGCCGATTTACACAAGAACCCTTAAGAATTAACTAAATTATTTGAGTGGACTTTTCGCCTTTGTCATTTCCCCCCGAAAACATAAACTTCATAATTCAGAATATGATTTGGTTCATGGTCTTTTTTTCCTCCGAGCTGGCGGGACAAACGCTCCGGGCGCGTGAACCGGCGGTTGTCCCGGAAACGTTATCTCCTCACTGACTACCGATTTATTGATAAGTGACGTTAATGTTTAACCTGGATTATCAGTCTATAGCGGTCGTAAACAGCGGACATCATTGAATGAACTCACCGTACGGAGCGCAGCCATCTCCCTTACGTAGCGCTGATAAAACCGGGGAGTGATAGTTCGTGCGGAAACAAATAATACACAAAGTTAGTTCCGCTCAGCTGCCGCTTCGCATAAATACAACTCGTTAGCATTCCCTTTTAAACATTATGTAACTAATTTTTATTAAACCACTGTTTATATTTAAAATCAGTTTGAAAGTGCGTTTAATTATAAAGATGCCAGTGAGTGGAAAAAGGCATCAAATACAAAATAGGTATAAACTTTATTATTAAAGTTGAAGTCAGGAAGGTAGCTGAGGCGTGTCAAAAGCCCGGGTTCTGATTGGCTGACAGGCAGCGAGGTTACTGCAGGGCAAGAAGATGATTGCCGATTGGTCGATCAGCGGGGAGTGGTGTAGGTCTTGTTACAGTCAGCCTAGATACCAAAATTTAATCTCAATCAGGTGACCTACACCTAAGTGACACTTTATTTTTCAGCATTAGCGATTTCCCTGTTTTTAAGTTAATGTTAATCATGTAAACAGACATGCCAGTGTAAAATGAATCCCCAGCTGCTCATAAAACCACAGGATTCCTTGGAGGTCAGAAAGGTCAGGTTGAGATCTGACTTTTGAAGCCGTAGTTGAGTTCAGCTCCTCCGCTGAGCAGCAGGTCGATGCCGGTGCAGAAAGTGGCGTCTGCTGCCAGATACAAGGCGGCCAGTCCACACTCGGCCTCTGTCCCCATACGACCCATCAGCTGTTGGAGGAGAAAGCTCATGTGACTGGTTGAACCAGGCGTTTGTTTTCCGTTTAGCTTCCCACACAGCTCCTACTAATCTGTAAAAATCAGCTCAGCTTCTACATAATTAAAACATCATCATCACCATGAAACACCATTTAGAAACTCATTAATATCAATAAAATTACACATCTTGTTCCAAAACGATGCAGTACACTGGTCCATACATTTATCATACCAGGCTGGACTACTGTAAATTTTGTTATCTGGGTGGCCCAAAAAAAAAAAAACCTCTTTTTAAAAAGTCCTCGATCCAAAATGATGCTGCCGGAGTTCTGATGAGTGTTCGAAGGAGAGATCATATTTCTCATGTTTCAGCTTCTCTTTATCTGTTAAATTCAGAATAGTTTAAAATCTAACAAAGCACTCAACAACCAAGCTCCATCTTGTATTAAGATCTTACTACAGTAGTCTCTTGCTACTTCGCGGTTTGTTTTCAAAGAAAGATTGGACATGACACAATTGGCTGGTTGATGGATGAGCGAAGGGTTATTTAAAATAAATTATTTTTAAATGATTTTGCACCATGTGTGCAGCCCACAAGTGCAGGGGAACTCTCCCTCCTGCAGCTGATCTCCTCCTCTGCCCCACACATTTCTCCTGCTGCATCAGCTTCGTGAAGTTAACCCTTTGCCGTACAGATGCACCGAACGACTTTTGTCTTCCAACTTAACATTCAAATCGTAAAATTGTCATAATCACAAAATATAAAAAAAGTGTTAAAAGTTATTTTGAATTATTTTTGAACTTCAATGTTCAGTCGTTGCAGTGTAATTGATCAAAAAGTACATTTCTGCTCCGTGTTGCTGCTGCTGAAGGGTTAACCCTTTGATGTCCTGCTGCACTTCTCTTCTATACAATTTAAATACTGTAACCTTTTTAAATTAACAATCCATGATGCATGGATCGTTTATTTAAAATGTTACAGTATTTAAATTGTTTAAGGAGGGAGATTGGGAGTATGAGTGTGATTACCCTGTATGTCATGACAAAGTTTACTGAACTTGAACTTGGACTATTGTATCCCGGTTGTTCCACTTATAGCGGGTGGGCGTGGTCTCAAACACCCGCAATAAACGAGGGACTACTGTATTCCATATTATCCAATCAGAGCACTTAGCAGTCAGGCTGCAGGTTTATTTGTGTTTCCAAGAGTTTCTAAAAATAGAATGGGAAGCAGAGCTTTGAGTTCTCAGACTCTCTTGTGGGACCAACTTCCAGTTTCTGTTTTTAGGGCTAGGCTAAAGGCTTTCCTTTTTAAATAATCCTATAGTTAGGGTTGGTTTGGGTTTCCAGAGCTATAGTTTAGTTCTGCTGATATAGGCTTAGCCTGCTGGAGGCCAAACTGACCACGTCTCCTCACTCTGTTGCTGTCTCGACTCGCTCTGCTCTCCATGTTCTACATGTAGTTATTGCTGCCATCAATTCTATGATTTTCTTTGTTTCTCTTACCATAGAAACTACACCTGGACCAAAGAAACTACACCTGGACCATAAAAACTACACCTGGACCAAACCTTCTGTGTTTACGTTTCAACCCTGTCCTTTCAATCCTCATCCGTCAGAGGGCTGCTCGTCCTGACCTTGGTTCTGGTTCTGCTGGAAGCTTCTTCCTGTTAAAATGGGAGTCATTTCTTACTACTGTCGCCAACGTGCTGCTCAGGATGAGGGATTGCGATGAAGATTTAAAGCTATCTGCTTAGACAACTTTAGTAATCGTCATTTATTGACGTATGTGAATGTTTTGCGTTATAATACAATTGTAATTGGATTAGAATCTGGATCTAAATTTGATTTATGATGGGATTATGTCTATATATACTGAAATCTTCCTCTCTGAATGAAGCAATGGAAGCGCTGTAACCTGATATGTTGTAACTTCTTGGCAGCAGAAACCCAAACCTACCAGCTCAATCCTCCTGAAACAGAAGACTAAAATGCAGCTCCTGTAATTCAAGGTTCAAATTTTTTGATTTAAACTGTATTTTTCTCACCTTACCTGAGAATTTTCACCCGTTCTGATAGCAGCTGCAGCGTCTGGCGTCTGTGCTGCCAGTTCTTCCCACAGAGGTGTCATCACGTTACCTGGAGAGATGCTGCGACACATGTCAGGTGTTTGTCTTCGCAGAGACCCTTAAATTGTTTTAGGCAGACATTTCCACTTTGAACTGCTCAAATGGTTTGATTTAGAGGTCAACTGCTTTTGGAAGAAAACTAGTAGATAAAACTGTAAATCCAGATGTTTGTGTTGTTTTTTTCTTCCATCCATCCATAAATAAGGTGGGGGACACCCTGGAAAGGTCTCCAGTCCATCCAAAGTTCATAAAGACAAACAACCATTCACTCTCTCACTCACATCTAGGGACAATTTAGTTACCAATCAGCCTAGCATGCATGTTTTTGGTCTGTGGGAGGAAACCAGAGTAACCTGAAAAAATCCACACCTGTATGGAGAGAACATGCAAACTCTTAAAAAGGCCCCCTGCCAGGAAGCAGACCTGCGAACCTCTCCTTGAGAGGCAGCAGCTCTAACCACTGCACCAGTGTCTGTTTTAATGAAGCTAAACCATTGCTTGATGTGAAAAAAAAATGTTTTGCTATATAAATTTCTGATTATTATTTCTTAATATTTAAAGGTAAAATATTTGACACGTTAAAGTGGAAGAAAAAAACTTTTTCTTTAAGCTTAAGATTACATTTTTCTTTTGTTGACTCCTTTATTGCCGCCTCCCCGTGAACTTCATTAAAGAAACCAGTTTTCCTCACCAGTTCACCCTCACTCCATAACGACTCTCATCCACAGCCATGGCCTTCGTCATGGAGATGATCGCCCCCTTGTGGAGAAGTTGTCACATCACAGAGCAGCTCAGTTTGTAATAAAATGGACTGTGCTCACATTTACTCACTTTTGTGGCAACATAAGGAGCTGCATCTTTCTGACCGATGGATCCCACCAGACTGGAAACATTAACGATGCTTCCCTGACGCTGTCGCAGGAACGGCAACGCAAACTGCCGAAAGAAGAGAGAGCTGCGATAAATCCCTCTGGAACAAGAAGTGTCTGGAGGTCAACAACAAAATGCGACAAACTTAATACAATATGAGCCATTAGGCTGGAAATATTTCAGCATTTTATTTGAGACACTGTCCAAAAGCACCTAAATGTTAAATTAGTAGATATTTTTGTAACTATATTGGTTTAATAAAAAAAAATTAGGTAAAAATGACCCATGAGGCCTCAGTTACAAAACTAGTGTGGGACATTGACACCAGCCCCAGAACAGAACACCTTTTTAATCGTATCATAAATTTATTATTTTTATGGTGTTTCTGTAAAACAATGTAAAATCAAAGTTAAAGAAGAAGAAAAAAAAAATACAACTCCAGTGGCCGATTAACTTCAAATGAAAAAAAAAAGAAAAAAGTTAAAGTTTACGTTTTGAAATTAGCTTTCCAATTATTTAAAGAATCAAACTGGATTTAGATTTTTTTTTATTTACTGAATTTATTATTTAAAATTATTTGTGTCTTAGTACTTTTTGCAAGAGAAACAGTTAACGTTTTTACATGAACGCAAACCATTTTTAATGATTATAAAATTCATGAACAGATTTGTACGTTTTCACCCCAGAATTACATTTTGTTTGCAAAGCACAACTAAATTAATATTTCTTGTACCTTATTTTATTACACTCTATAAAAACCAAGCATTCAAAGTAAAAGTTTTATCTGCAAACACAAACTGAAAAAGTTACTTTAGAAGCCGAGAAGTAGCTGACGAGGTTCAGGTTGAGCAGATCTCTGAACTCCTCTGCTGTGGTTTCATCCATGGGTTTATGAGGAGGGTCTGAAGAGAAAAAGACATGGAAATAAAATTAAACTTCGACACATTTCTTACGGCCTCATCATCATCATCACCTCTGCTGGAGGAAGTGATACGAAGACTCACGCCATCCTGCGTTGTTGACCAGGCAGTCGATGTGACCGTAAAGCTCCACGGTGACTCTGATCAACCTCTGGAGACAAAAATAAAAAAACACAAATAAAAACATTCTTGATTTACCAGTATTTTCTACATGAGATGCTGAGTTTATGTGATTTTATGGAGACTATCCAAACGGTTAAAGCAACTTTTAATTAGAGCTGTCTTTCCATCATCCAGTCTCACTTCTGGTCTACATGGTCTCCGTGATTTTCCATTTAAGTTGAGTGTCGCCTCACTGTCGGTGTTTGAAACTTCTCCGACATTATTTTCTATCCAAGGCAGAAAGAATGCAGCGATGGCCGACTGGAGGTCCTCGAGTCCATTTGGGTCCAGCATTCTCTGAACTTTGTCACCAGCCAACAAGGACAGACACGTCTCCTCCACCTCCTCTCAGAACCACCGGGCTGCCATTTGAATAAAAATACATCTTGTTCATGAATGATGGTAGAGATGGATTAATGGATCATAAAATCATCTGTTGACGACGGGTCTGAAGTCTACGTCTCTCAGACGGCCTGGAAATGCCTTTAAGAGTCCTCCCAGCAGAGCTGGAAGAGGTGCTGTGGAAAAAGATGTCTGAGCCTCCTGGAGCTGCTGGCCCCAAGACCCGACTCCAAAACAAGAGGATGATTCATGGATTCATGAATGGACTAATGCTGCGGCAGCCATCTTTAATTGGGTTAATCGACTGTAGAGTTCCATTCAATTTCCTGTTCTATTTAAATCTGTGGGCGGCACGGTGGCACAGTTGGCAGAGCTGCTGCCTCTCAGCGAGAAGGTTGCCAGATCGAATCCTGGCCGGGTGTCTTTCTGGGTGGAGTTTGCATGTTCTCTCCGTGCTGCGTGGGCTTTCTCCGGGTACTCCGGTTTCCTCTCGCAGACCAAAAACGTGCATGTTAGGCTGACTGGTAACTCTAAATTGTCCCTAGGTGAGAGAGTGAATGGTTGTTGGGTCTCAATGTGTCCTTGTGATGGACTGGAGACCTGTCCAGGCTGTCCTCTGCCTCTCTCACAGTGACTGCTGGTTATGGACATCAGTGACCCCCATGACCCAAAAAAAAGTAAGAAGCGAGTAAAAGATCACGAATGGACACATGGATGGAGATCCAACCAGTGGATCGATATTTTGCTAACAGACCAACCTAGACTTTTTAGATTTATAACAGGGGCCACATCTGGCTCACCTGTTGTCCTCCAGACCTACCTTAATGTCCTCCTCCTTGGACATGTCACAGCTGACAAACTTGCACGCGCCCGGTCCTGCTGCGTTAAGCTCCGCCTCCAGAGTTTCACCTGCTGCAACTAAAAAACAGCGTAGGTGACGTTGCAGCTTTTCTTTTTCAAGGAACGGACGCTGAAAGATTAAAAATATAAATAAATAAAAACACTGACCTCCTCGTGCGCAAAACACCACTTTGGCTCCATTTTCCACTAAAATAAAGACGCAGCTTGGTTAATGCGCAACTCCCTGTTTCAACCACAACAAACACAGCAAATATCCCATACCAAACACTCTGACGATCCCTCTGCCGATCCCTTTGGACCCTCCGGTCACAACGACGACTTTGTTTTTGTAGCGGGGGGACATTTCCTCTGCGCTCCTGTCCAACAGCGCGAGCTGTTTGACGATAAAAATCAAAACTAAAGACACTTTCTGTTCAGTGTCCACGGCTCAAAGCTCCCCTGCAGCTCACATCCAGTCGGTCACCGTTTATTTGCTGGAAAAGTTCAAAGTTCCACCCAAAACGAGTTTTACTGTGGTGCGTTTACGTACCGACCGAACAGTTGGAAAACACACAATCTAAACCACAATGATCCATAAACTCGTAAAAGTGTAACAAGGAATCAAAATTCATGCTCAATAATCCAGGTAAAAACTCCAATAAAGTTAAGTCAGGTCATCTGGACAGTTTTTTTTTTCTTTCATTTTTTTAATTGAAACGTTTTGTTCTTCATCCAAAGGACTTCATCAGTCTGAGGGGTCACAACAAACTCAGCCCCACAAGCTGTACACTCACATAGTGGGCCAATCAGTTTGGACTTTAAATATTTTAACAAGTTAGTAGGAAGTTAAAATTTGAACATTTATTACAACTGAGATCATTTCTAACTGTTTCTTGTTGGAAAGAAAGTTTTAAATTTGTGTGGCAACTATTAACAACAAAAGAAGTTATTAAGTGGGGTTCAATAAAACATAAAGCATTAAGACACTAAGGAACTTTTAACAGCAAATAATCACCTGCAGGGTTTGTATATTTTTGAGCTGATCCCATATCAAATGCACTGCAGTAAGGAGTCAGGGATAACAACAACAACAACAACAACAACAACAACAACAACAACAACAACAACCCTTTCTAAATTTAAAGGGGAAAAAATGGCCTGATATTAAAGCAGGAAAGTCCAGCTTGAGTCAGTCAAAGCAGCAAGTCATTAAGTTTTATTACAAAAAAAAAAAGATTAAATTAGAGGGATGAAATTCAGTTTTGCTTATGCTGGAGACGCAAACAGATATTCTGCTAAAAATTATTAAAAACAGACAATACTTAGAATATATAAAAATGTTTATTTTAATTTGATATGTATGTTTTATATTATTATTTAAAAATATATATTTACGATTGCATACCCAACAAACAGTCACTGCCAGCTGTTTTACTGTCGCCCACCACTGAAAGACAAAAGCGGACAACACTGTCTTTACACGTGTCCATTGCAATGTCCAATCCAAATTCAGCTGGCTACTAGCGAGACAGTTCAGTCCATTTTACAGATGTTGAGCTAAAACCTGGTGTGGTAGTAGCTGAGAGTCATCTTCAACGCACACTCTGATTGTGAGGTCAGTCGCTAACGAACTAATGAGCAGGCGTAAAATTTGGAGCAGGAAATTTTGGTGGTGGGGGGTAAAAAATAAATAAAAAAAGAAGAAGGTGGGTGGGGAGGAGACGGCAGCTCTTGGAGCGGGGTCAAAGATTAAATTTCCACCCTGCAGCATTCCCTCGGTGGCGTGTAACAGACACGATGGTGAAAGTGAAGTGACCTACAAACCAGCTCAGCTTGACTCGGGGCTGCAGATCAACACCACGGCGGGCCCTGAAGGAGCCACTCAGCTCCTCCTCACGGGAGGACAGTTCCCAGGGTGTTTCTGGGCTGTGTGATGAGGTGAACCGGGTCAGCACCTGGAGGTGGAGGTACAGCAGGAGAGTCATGGTCAAACAGGAGGTGGGACTTGTTGGAGGAGCAGGTAGGCACACAGGTGAGAGGAGGGGAACGCTCTGATAATGATGATGCTTCCTGTTTGTTACATTCTCTCTTATGTATTTTAGCCTTTTTCATCTCCTACAAGCTAATTTAGCTCCAACTAAAGCAAACACAACAATCCTCTATAAATCTAACTTTTGGTATTTTATGTTTCAGTTTTGAGCTAAAACAAATGCATATTATTATGTTTTTATAACTCTGGCTGTTAAATCTTTTTGCTAACCGTTTTATCTTTTTATAACCAATCAGTGAAGGCTTATTTTTAACATTGCTATGTTTATAGTCTGTTTTCCCTCTCCATCTATTTTCTTGTTTAGATGGTTTGTAGTGGCTGAATATCACAAATGATACTAAAACCTCATTTAATTTTTAACATCTCATGAACCAGTGAATGTATCGAAATCAATCTGAAAGTAAACAACGGATAAATGTCTACAGCTGATTAACTTTTGAAGTCAATCCCATTCAAGATGGCCGCCACAGGAAATCAACATTAGGAAACGCAAACATCATTATGACTCGGGCGATTTTAAAAATACTGCGCACAGATTTGTTGTGGTAGTAGCTGAGAGTCATCCCCAACACATACCCCAAACCAGGGGGTGTCCAATCCTGGTGTTTGAGGGACACCATCCTGCATGTTTTACTGGTTTCTTTGCTCCAACTCACTTGATTCAATGGTTGAATCACCTCTGCATGTTCTGCAGAAGCCTCATAATCACCCCTCGACTCAAATCAGGAGTGTTGGAGCAGAGAAACATCTAGAACATGAAGGATGGCTGCCACTGCGTTAAACTGAGCGAGATCTGCTCATCAATTCTAAAGTTTTATGGGAAATTTAATGAAGCTTTCAGAAAACAATCACAATACATTTACAGCTAAAGTTTTCAAGTCAATTCAAGATGTCCGCCACAGATAACTGACGTCAGAAACACAAAAATTGCTACAATCCAGTTGATTTTACAGATGCAGAGCTAAAAGTTGGTGTGGTAGCAGCTAAAAGTGATCCTCGACACCGAGATCCACACATTTGTCATGATGTTCCTTCAGCGTATACCAGACTTTTATTTTGATATCAGCTGTCAGTTCTTGTTCAGTTATGAAGTAAATAACAGTTTGACTTTCACCTGTTTAGCATAAAGACACGAGAAAATTGTCAAGAAAACTATCCAAGGCTGAGAAATGGATGCTCAAGACAAGGAGGGGGGAACAGACGGAGGAGAGGAGGCAAAAGAAAACCAAAAGTCTGAGGTCAGTGACGAACAGAAGCAAAGCAAAGACAAACAGAACAAGCTGGAGAAGGAGAGCAGTGAGAAGGAGGTCCGGAGGGACAACCGTCGTCCCTTGAGGAGCGGCTGGGCTCTGACCGAACGCCTCGCCATCAACGTCTCTGGGATGCGCTATGAGACCCAGCTCCGCACTCTCGCTCAGTTCCCCGACTCCCTGCTGGGCGACCCCCGCCGGCGCCTTCGGTACTACGACCCCCTACGTAACGAACTGTTCTTGGACAGGAACCGCATCTGCTTCGACGCCATCCTCTACTTCTATCAGTCGGGCGGCAGGCTGCGGAGACCGGCCAACATCCCCCTGGACATGTTCCTGGAGGAGCTGCACTTCTACGAGCTCGGAGAGGAGATCATCGACCGCTTCAAGGAGGACGAAGGCTTCCCTAAAGAGGAGGAGAGACCATTACCCCCCAGAAAGTGGCAGCAGCAAATCTGGATGCTGTTTGAGTACCCGGAGTCTTCAAGTGGGGCGCGGATCATCGCCATCATCAGCGTCATGGTCATCGTCCTCTCCATTCTCATCTTCTGCTTGGAGACTCTGCCGATGTTCAGGCATGAGAAGGAACGACGGGAGGTGAGGAGGAGGGGGGGGGGGTATTAGTGCAAGTTTGTGTGATGATTGAAAATCTGGCAGAAAAAGGAAGTTCAGAAAGATACAGGGCAAAAGCAGCACAGAGTGAGTTGTTCCCGAGTTGTTTGGACTCGTCATTAAATCTGATCCACTCAGACTGAAGGAAGGAATGGAGGCCGACGGCAGCAGTTAAAGGGACAGTTCAGTTCTGTGAAGAAAGCAGTCGGTGGGATCTCAGCTCGGAGAATCACGGGCAAATATTTATGGGGGAGTCAGGGGTGGCAATTTCTCTAAAACTGAAACAAAAGACACATGGACTGGACTGGACCGGGTGGTTCTGAGGGAGGAGGGGCTTTTGACTTTAAATATTTACATAAATGTAGGATGTGACAAGGAAAACACAACTGAACACTTACCAGACAAACATGTACATACAGGCCCCATGTTAGAAAATAAAAGTTTAGCTAAGTCAGTTTAGCTACTTTTAGCTTTCTGCTACGTTTTTGCTGCTTTTGACTTCTAAAAAAACAATTTAGTACTTAAAGTTCTTAGCTAGTTGGTTGCTCTGCTTAGATAGCCTTTAACTATCTCCAAATTCATTATTTGCTAGTTTTGACTTATCTAGTGTTTCACTACTTTTAGCTAGCCTTTACTAAATTTGGATCTTAGCTAGTTTTTAGCTACTTTTAATAAGTATTTTGTTTCTTTTAGCATCTAGCTACAAATTTGCTACTTTTAACCTTTACTTAGTGTTTGGGTCCTTTTACTTAGCCTTTTGCCATTCTTAACTTGTAAGTTAAAATTTTGCTACTTTTAGCCTCTAGCTATCACTATGCTTATTTTATTGTTAACTAGCCTCTTGCTGCATTTGATTTGAGCTAGCGGTTTTGCTACTTTTAGCTAGCTTTTTGCTGCATTGAGCTTGTAGCTACCTTTTAATTTATTTTTAACCAGTGTTTTGCTGCTTATGTATTGTAGATTGTTTTCTACTTTTAGCTACTGTTCTGCTCCTTTTAGCTACTGCTCGGTTTCTTTTAGCTTTTAGCACTCAATATTCACGCTGCACTTTTACAAAAAAATGTTCCCTTTTAGGTTGTGTCCGTCACTTTAAATAAACAGCCGTTGTCTAGTTTAATAGATGAAAAGAAGCTATAAAACAAACTTCAGTTGACCAAAGTACATTTCTGTGTTCATCATGTGTCCTTGCAGAAGAAAACGTGATCCTTTAGCACTGATTAGACACAATCACCATTTCACCCGCTTCATTTATCATCTATAAACAAATTTACCCGCCCTTTAAAAAAAGTAATAAAGTGAGTTCCTTATCAACGTAATAAGAACAAGTTTTTTTAATTTTCAAACCGAACAGCGAATTTATTTAAACGCTTCCTGGTATTCAGAGTGGAGGTTATTTAAGAGTGAAATTCCACCATCTAGAGTGCAAAAGCATTACATTGATTACTTTATGCGAGAAACATCCTCGTTTATAAATTAGCTAGCATTAGCACGGCTAGCTGCTACAGAACGTTAAAAAACTAGCCGTTTAAAACGTTCATAAAACATTGCTTCCAAAGCAAGGCTCAAGAGATGGTTTGATTTGTTCATAAATTTGTCAAAACCCTGTGGAAAACATTTTGGCAAAAATTTACAATAATTAAAATTTTTAAAAAGAATTGATGTTGCTAAAAATTATTAATTAAATTCCACATTGATAAAGGTTCCTCTGGCAGCGAGGGATGTTCAGTGTTCACTACATGAAAAATATTGTCCTGCCACAGTGCTATATTAGATTTTTAGAACCCTTCCTCTCTGGAAAAGTAGTTCCTGCACGTTATTTTAACTCATTCGAGGGAAATTCTCCATGATTCTTCAAAAACTGAGATCACTCTGACAACTATCTACTGCAGGGAAGATACTGACTGCGCGTAACTGCTTCTTACAGCCCCATGTCTGTGCATGTCTTTGGGTGTCGTGAAACACAAAGTTTAAATTTAGGCTATTCCTCTTCCTATAAATCAAAAGTGAGGAGCATGGAGAGCAATCAGTGCAGATTGGATTAAGTTTACCGGACACCTGCCAGAGCCATGTGGATACTTTAAAAATAGTGAGCAGTGAATGAAAGAACTTAGAAGAAGAGAAGCACGAGTGAATGCAAAGAACGAGCGGTTGTCTCACGTTACGGATCGGAGACATACAGAGATATTTATAGGAGGGCCCTTAGAGCGCATCAACACATAAACTTATGTCCATATTAATAAAGGCCGTGACTCTCACTGAGCGACAGATCAGCTTTTCTGATGACGACCGCAGGATGAAATTAGCTGGAGCCCAGACACGAGACAGATTTCTGGCGCTAAATGAGCAGAAAAGATCAAAAGCAGCACCCGGTGGATTTACACTTCATCATTCTCAGAGACAAACCATGCTGTAGATGATCCGAGCAGAACTGGACACCATTCAAACCCAGCGGTTCTAACAGAATCCACCAGATGGAAAGTCTCACAAAAACAAGTTGTTTTTATCAGGATGTAAGCGATTACTTTATATTTGAACTGAAATAGAGTTGAAGACCGGTCAACTCTGCAGAAGATCTATTCGAGATGTCATTCTGAACCAGAGCCAGGTCGATTAGCATTTCTGTTTTAAACTTGTAACTTTCCTAAACCTATGAATGTTACATAAAGCAACATGCACTGTGTGAGGAAACAAAACCTACGGCTGCGGAGAAACATAAAAGCAAAAGGCTCAGTTTGCAGTTTATTGGCTCAATCCAGCTGAAACTAATTTCATCCAAATACATCTGTCCTGCAATAAAAACTCCTTTCATGTAGGTTACATTGTACACTGTGGGATGTTTTTACAGCTGTAAGGTATATTTGGAAACACAATTCGGCTGTGTCTGAAGCAAATCACAAAAACAACAATCAGAAATTAATGTGCAGCGTTGCCAGAAAAGACTAAAAGCTACAACCAAATCAACCTGCCTGAACCGGAGCATTTTATCCACCAGTAATGAGAAGAAAACTCACAGCAAAGCATGCAGATGCTTGGAGTAACATTATCTAACTTGTTAAAAGACACTAATGCTCAGTTATCTCAAACGCGTCTTCTTCCCAGATAAAAACAAACGGCCGCGTTAAACGAAGAGCCAGATGCCTGTAACACAAGCTAGAGTCACATGAACATAAGGTTTATTTGTAAGTTTAAATATAGAGAAGGTGATTTATATTAAAGTCCGTGGAAAAAAAATTAAAGCTGGGAGGGTGAAAGAGGAGAGGAGAGAAAATGTTAGCACAGTATCACAGATATCACGGTTTCCTGACGACAGATGTGCTGCGAATGTGTTTTCTCTGCTGTAAACATCGTCTCCATGGAGATTTTTTTTACCACTGGTCCAACTTTTCTGCTCCCATATTTCCTTTTCCTGCGTGAGAATAAGCAAATTTAAACAAACTGTGTGGGAAGCAGAACCATAAAGGAATTATTCTGGTGAAGATTCTCAAGTCATGATAAATTCAAAAACGTTCAGTACAGCTGTTACAAATAAAGTCCAGTTGTTTTTGTATTGAACGTTTTTGAATT
>NC_056512.1:40640635-40703151 GCF_014905685.2 Nematolebias whitei
GTGTTTTAAGCCCTTCCCCCACTCTTGCAATATTCTAAACAATGTTTCTAAACTCTAAACGCTCTAAAAGAGCACAGAATGTCATGATTTCAGCGCTCTGCCAGCCCACTTCTCTACTGTAATATATATATACACACACTAAAATAAACTACTACTTAATACTACTACTACCCTGTGTACATAATTTCGCTCCACCACATGTACCACATGAGGTGCGAATGACAATAAAGAATCTCTGACTCGGACTATTTGTACTACTATCCCTACTTTGTTTGTTTTCCACATTGCGGAGGGACGTGGCCCCTAAACCATGAGCTAAATGAGGGACTACTGTATATAGAAAGTAAACTTAGCACAACCAGTGGCGTGCACAATTCTGCTAATCCATCAACAGCTAATTGTAGAACTAATTTTTTGTTTAGTGTATTAGTGTTTTCTCTAACTTTGGAAACTGTTAGTGAATTAACTTCCAGTAAATTAGGTTTAGCCAACTTTAAGTTCACTAACAAAATTCACAAGCTTGTTCCCGTCTGTTGTGGGCGTGTCCCGAAGTGTCTGTTAGGCACGCCATTGGTCGGCACAACTGGAAGGAGACGGAGACGTGTGAAGCAGACTGAGAGACACTCATCTTAGCGATTTAGCATTAGCGTCATCTTTTTTTAGTTAGGAGAATATGGGTTAGCAAAGCTAACTTTTTGGTTAGTTGTGTCCACTACTGATCACAACCATAAGTAAAAGCAAAATTTGGCAAAACAGAAGCTTAAAGTTAACGTCTGCAAAACAGCTGGTAAAAAGCGAAGATTAGCAAAACTATAGCTAAAAAGCTAAAACTAGCAACAAAAATGTGTTAAAAGTTAAAATTAGCACAACTATACAAACAGCTACAAGTAGGACAACTGTAGCTGAAAGAATAAATAATCAAATTTTAAAATTAGCACAAAACTGTACAAAAAACAAACTGTGAACGCTGACTCAGCATTCACACAATAAGTGTTATTTAGGATTTTAACCTGTACTTTATCTGTCTTACAGCAATACACAACCACGCCTCATCCCACCAGCCCAAACGAAACCATCTTGGTTGCACCAACGTTCAGTCCCTTCCAGGATCCCTTCTTCATCGTCGAGACCGTCTGTATCTGCTGGTTCTCCTTTGAACTCATCATGCGCTTCATCAGCGCTCCGAGCAAGATCCACTTCTTCAAAGACATCATGAACATCATCGACTTCTTGGCCATTCTGCCTTTTTTTGTCACGTTGGGCACGGAGCTTGCCAAGGACAAAGGTACTCCACCCTCTGTGTCCCTGGCCCTCATCAGGGTTATCAGGCTGGTGAGAGTCTTCAGGATTTTCAAGCTTTCTCGTCACTCCAAAGGCCTCCAGATCCTGGGTCAGACACTGAAGGCCAGCTTACGAGAGCTCGCCCTACTAATCTTCTTCCTCTTCATCGGGGTCATACTCTTCTCAAGCGCCGTTTACTTTGCTGAGGTGGACAGTCCTGGCACGTTGTTTACCAGCATACCTGAAGCTTTCTGGTGGGCGGTGGTGACCATGACGACGGTGGGCTATGGGGACATGTGTCCAGGGACTGTTGGGGGAAAGCTGGTGGGCTCCATGTGTGCCATCGCCGGCGTACTCACCATCTCTTTGCCTGTTCCCGTCATCGTGTCCAACTTTAGCTACTTCTACCACCGAGAGATGGAATGTGAGGACACCAGAGTGTACAACCATGTCCCCACAGCTCTCTGGGAACAGGACAGGGAGGACGATGAAGAGAACGATGAAGAGGACAATGGAACGGATGAAGATCCTGAATACATGAGGGACTGTGACCCCATGTCTGAGCAGAACAGGGCGATTTGCCCCCCACTCAATGGGACTCTTTTGGCTGGACTTTGTCCAGGACAGGTAGTGGGTGACCAGCAAGGGCTAAAGTTCTACCTCAAAGAACCTCTGGTCACCCAAGTTTGACAGACAACGGACAGATTTACACAAACTTTGACCCTTCATAAAAAAGATACTGGTGTGATTAAAAATAATCTAAAGGAACGAGAAGACGAAAGGATGCAAAAAAGTATTAAACAACATTTTGGACAGAAATCAGGTTTGTGTACATGCTTTTTATAAATGAGACTTTTGAGTGATGATATTTTACACTGTTATGAAGTAAACTTTGTTTGCAAAACAAATAAACACAAATCATGAACACAACTTGTGTCTCCATATCCCTCAAAGCATCTTCAGTCCAACTCTGCACAATGAAATCTTAAATATTCTGTTTCCTAACATAAACCGTTTTCTATAGTTATGTGACTCTAAATCATGAGAACTTTGCTAAAACAAAATATTTTAAATAAAATACTTTATAATACTTCAAACTTTAAGCTAACCCTTAAATGGGCAAGCACATCTAAATGTAGTGAAAAAACAAGTTCTTGCTTCTTTCAAGATAAAACAAAAATCAAGATTTGAAATGATCTATATTCATTTCATCATCGTTTTGTCAAGTATCTGCTCTGTCACGATCATAAATTATAATTTAACCTTATGCGTTTTTTTATTTTTTATTTGTGTTTTAAAGTGCTTCTGACATCAAATTATTGTACTAAATATGAATGCATTTTTTGAAAAATAATAAATAAATTTTACACCACTGAGATGACTGTTTGTTGAGATATTCGCCTGCTCAGTAACAGGAAGTGATGACAGAGGTCACCTGCATGTCACTTCCTGTTTCACTTTGGCCATGCCAATTAAAAAAAAGTGCTAATTATATGACTAAATGAGTAAAATCATGTATATTACACAGATATTTTCATCCACTTTTTGTATTTGTTCAATGTGCATGTCACAGGCACTTTAAAAGGTCTGTAATATAAAATATTTTGACATCTAGTGGCTCAAACTGGGAATTGCAACAGACAAAAACATTTATTTACTAAACATAAAGCAGCTCAAAAAACAAACTAATAAAACTCATCCTAGAGGCAGAGTTTGGTTATGCAGACTTTCTTTACATTGTAGGTCCTAAAACAATTATATTTGTAAATGATTTTCCCAGCTTCAGTCAATCACTTTCATTCTAAGTGTATTTTCTAAAAAAAAATGTAAAGACAATTTGTAAAAGTTGCACATATGTAAATAATATTTTTAATTCTAGGAAACAAAACCTTGGATAAAATAATCACATTTGTACAGTACACTATCAAGTTTGTACAATATAATTATCAAGTTATAACCTGATAGTGTTCAAAATTTAATTTTTTCCTTGACAGCAATACGCTTCCGTACATTTTCCATTACATTGTTTTAATTAAAAAAATATATATTTTTGTCCTCAAATTTTGCTAATTTAAATACTAAAATATAATATTCAAACACTGTTATAAAATCATAAAACAGAAATAAGGATTCACCCCTCAGTGTGAATATGTGATTTTTAAATTAATGGAGATCTGGTTAAAACCCTCATGCAAAGAATGACATGGTTATTAATTTATCTGCTACCATAATTTATACCTACTTATAAACAACAGAATAGTTCAAATGTATGATTTACATAAAAAGTTTAGAAGGAAATTGTATTTAAGTTTTGATTCAAGCTGGATAGACAAATGAAATATGAAAGAAATTCTTATTTAACATAACTTGTTCAAACAGAGCAACATTTTAAAAACTGTTGGATAATGTTGCAATGAAAAATCTGCATTTTTAAATATTTTTTTTTTCCTGTGGAAGTTAGATAACCAAACCAGGTGACTGCTCCCATGATCCTTTGCTCGTACAGCAGTTAAACTTGCAGCGGGTGTTGCAGGCGTGGATGTTGTGCTCGTCACAGTTATGGCAGAAATGTGGCACCCTAATCTTATGCTGACGAGGACAGCAAACAGGGTGCTCATCGGCCGGCGCTTGCGCTCACAGTTAATGCTGTCGGTCCGCAGCCAGTTTGTGCGCGACACATTTACACAACGTAACCGATACGTTTTTACCCGTAAGCAGAAGCTGATCTCAGGTCAGGACCAGCTGACATTGCTGTCGCAGAGCTGAGGGCCGAATTACTGCAGGCTGAAGCGACAATCAGAGCGTGTGCATGAGATTATCATGCACACATTCCTGCGTATGGCTTAATAAAAACAATATATTACTGTAACTACTAATGAGTCAAACACACCGACCAGTTTAGAAGAATTAATGAATTTAAACCGTTCACATCCCTCTAACTGTGTGGGGAAGATGAACAAACGCAACGAGATACAAAGAAAACACGTAAATAAAACTAACGCATCTTAAAGCAGGGGTGTCCAAACCTTTTCACACGTGGGCCAAAACTACACGGATAAAAGGACTCGTGGGCCACAAAATGTGAACTTAACTCTCAATGTGAACAATATTTTGGAGAAAGGACAAAAATGTACTCATTTTGGTGGTGAAAGTTTTAAATCGTTGTAGATCCAAAACACTAAAAGCCTAAAACACTAAGCTTATACATATTTTTTTTTTTATTAAAAATGGTTTTATTTATTTGATTTGTTGGGTCTGTTTGTTTTCTTTTGTTTGGAAACTTTATTTTAGTCTGTTCTCAGCAACAAAAGTGTAACTTGAGTAAGTGTCCTTTTAAACGAGGGTCGATCAGCGTGTTGGACCATGGACGACCCAAAAGGCTGAAGTTCTGAAAAATCATCCAGTCGCTACAACAGATTCATAGAAGATACTTGTAGCAGTTCACAGTGTCCTCCTTAGTACCCTTGATGTTGATAGGGTTGGGGGGACTGATCTTCTTGTAGTCCACCTGCACCTCTTCAGTTTTTCCAGCGTTGAGTTGCAGACGGTTCTGGCCACCACACCTCTGTTTTCAGCTTCCTGGTCACCAGTGATGCAGCCCACAATGGCAGAGTCATCTGAGAACTTCTGCAGACGCAGGATTGCGAGTTGTACCTGAAGTCCGAGGTGTAGAGGGTGAACAGAAACAGTGAGAGGACCGTGCCCTGAGCCGCCCCTGTGCTGCTCAGTATGGTGTCCGAGGTGGTGTTCTGCAGCCTCGCATACTGTGGCCGACCTGTGAGGTAGTCTCTGATCCAGGTGACCAGCGAGTCATTCACCTGCATGTCCAGGAGCTTACTGCAGAGTAGAGCAGGTCTTATGGTGTTAAAAGCACTGGAGAAGTCAAAGAACATGACTCTTACAGTGCTGCCTGCCCTGTTCAGGTACGTGTAGGCTCTGTGCAGCAGGTAGATGATGACGTCATCAATTCCAGTGCGTGGCTGGTACGTGAACCGGAGCAGGTCCAGCTATGGTTCCACCACTGATCTGACGTGCTGCAGGAGCAGCCTCTCCAGCGACTTCATGGAATGTGATGTCAAGGCCACAGGTCTGTAGCTACTGGGTGAGTTTGGGTGAATGTGAGTAACAGGTAGTACATTATAAGTACCCCTAAAGTACCAGGCATGCACATTGTAAATACCTGGTACTATCAGGTAAGTACCAGCTAAGTACCAAGTGAACCCTCAGTAACTACCCTTTAATTATTGGGCTGTAACGCTTTATTAATCTTTTATTTATGTCGAGACAGATATTCGGTCATAGATCTGTATTCACCTCAAGTATATTCAGTAGAAGATTACTGTTTATTTACTTTTTAATTTATTCTTATGTTGCTTCTGGAGTTTAATACATTTTAGACATATTCAAGACTAAAAAAGTGAACCATTAACCTCAAAACAGAAGAGTTTGTTTAACTTACAAAGTGCTGGAAGTAAAGCCGCTGTAAATAACTCCGTTTGTGGTACACAGTGTCGGCTGCATACCGAGGGCAAATGTGTACATATATGCATCTTTCTTTACTTGACAAAGTTCATGTTTTATAACTCGTGTTCTGGATTTCTGCATTCCTTCCTCGTGACTCGCTGTGCCTCTGGGAGAATGTGACGATACTGTACGCTCGGACCCAAACCGCATTTTAAAAATGTCGCGTGTACAATGGTACGATTCTGGTCCGAAAATTCGTGAAATCTCTGGAATTTTCTGAGACGAGTGAAGCTCATTTTACTGCTGCATGTTGTGATAAGTGGACCGGCCTCTAGATGTCAGACTGGCACATTAAACTCTAAACTAAACACCTTTCTTTTCTTTTTTTTATTTATTTGGAGGTTTGATTTACAGCTTTATGGCTTAAAATACTTCTCATCCACATAAAACACGTCATTTTACAATGATAATCCTTATTTAAATTACATTATCAAGAAGATCTGCATAAAGATGAAGCTTCTATCACTCCAATCAGTCAAGGAAGATTTAGTTTTAGGGGAGCTTCACATGTGAAACTTTATGCGAAGCAGACAAACTATCCATCCATCCATTTTCTTCCGCTTATCCGGGGTCGGGTCGCGGGGGTAGCAGCCTAAGTAGGGAGGCTCAGACTTCCCTCTCCCCAGCCACTTGGGCCAGCTCTTCAGGGGGAATCCCGAGGCGTTCCCAGGCCAGCCGAGAAACATAGTCCCTCCAGCGTGTCCTGGGTCTTCCTCTGGGCCTCCTTCCGGTGGGACGTGTCCGGAACACCTCACCAGGGAGGCGTCCAGGAGGCATCCTAAACAGATGCCCAAGCCACCTCAACTGGCTCCTCTCGACGTGGAGAAGCAGCGGCTCTACTCTGAGTCCCTCCCGGATGATCGAGCTTCTCACCCTGTCTCTAAGGGAGAGCCCAGACACCCTGCGGAGAAAACTCTTTTCGGCCGCTTGTATCCGAGATCTCATTCTTTCGGTCACAACCCAAAGCTCGTGACCATAGATGAGGGTGGGAACGTAGCTCGATCGGTAAATTGAGAGCTTCGCCTTTTGACTCAGCTCTCTCTTCACCACGACAGACCTGTACAGCGCCCGCTTCACTGCAGACGCTGCGCCTATCCGCAGACAAACTATTTCAAACTTATCCGAGTTTTTCCACATTTAGTTTTTTTTTGCACTGTAAACTCTTAGACTATAAAACACCCAAACAATCAACAGATGAGTTAATTATAAGAAAATTCATGTGAAAGCTCAACTACTAAACTCCGACGTACTTGTAGAAATTAAAAATATATTCTGGCCCGTGATAAAAACGTCTCTTCCTGTGTTTTAAATGCAAGAGCTACTTCCTGTTTGTACTCGTTATGGGGTAAACATTGAAATGTTTAGTTCCGTTATTTTAACAATTCAGTGATTTTTACATAAAGTACCCAGACCAAGGCTATTCAACAAAACTGCTCAGGGGGGGCCACAGTTTCTGAAAGCCAACAGCTCGGGGGCCAAACATCCAGCGATTAAAATCATTATGTAAATAAACCAAAGACCTTTTAAATTGGTTTATTTTATTGCATTGAATCATAAATGCAATACACAGAACACAAAACTCAAACCCCCCCCCAAAAAAAGTTTTTTGTTTTCTCCACTGAAGTGGTCCGGATTGAAACCACCTGCGGGCCATTTCCGGCCCGCGAGCCACCAGTTGAACAGCCCTGACCTAGACATTTAAACAAACCTGCTCAGAAACAAAGCGCTTCAATAAAACGTGTCGCTTTAGTTTCCTATTTTTGGACACAAACCGTCTGTTTCATGAAATGTCGACACGCTTGATGAGTCCAGAGCAGCCGATACTTTAAAACACTGAAGGAAACTAATAATATTAAATGACGGGTTTCCTCAGAGGATCATAGATACTTTTTAACACTTCTGTAGACTTTAAAACAAAACTGGAACAAATTTTCTGAAAAACCATTTAACTTGATTTTCAGTCCACATTTTTGACAAAAGACAACAAAATATGTTCTGAATTATCTTTGTATAATGAGTAAAGGGTAATTTATCTACTTAAGTTTCAGTTTTAGGTGTGCGCCTCGGCTTTTATGGATTCGTGTTTATCTTGGGCAGCTGAAAATGCCCAGGTGCCATTTCCAAATACTCCCAAAGACCAACATGAGCTTCTCTGCTCCGTGGCTGATGTTCAAACAAGCCAACGCAGATGAGAAGACTCAAATTAAGCAAAAACCTTCAAATCTGGCACCCTCCTGTGAGCGATGAAGCTCGCAGTGATTGAATTCTTGACCCCTTGCTGCCTTGAATATCCTCATGTCAGTTGTTGAAGCAAACACTTAGAGATTAGAGCTTCATCGCACTCATCAGGCAGAAACGTTCAACATCGAAAATCTTTTTTTTTTTTTTAAACCTACATGAGTTTAGATTTTCAGGTAGCTGCAGACCACCAGCCTCCAGCATGTCACCTTTCATCTCCACCTGGGTGGCTCTCCTCTTTGACACCCAGGGATCTGAAGCGAACGTCAGCCCTGCTCGTCCTTACCCGCAGTGCCCTTATGCTGTCTGGGAAGAATGAAAACGATTGACGTCTTTCTGGCCATCTGCTGCCCCACGGCTCCTCTCCCATCCACCACTCTCCCCAGGCTCGCCCATCTCCGACTCTTCCCTGAGAGGATTAAGAGCGCTGGTGTCCCTGCGTGTCCACTCATCAATGTGTAAGCGCAGCCTCGATGTGCGTTTGTTGTGCATTTTTCCTGTATGTGTCTGTTGCAACTTCAGCTCCAACCAGTAATATCTTTGTCTGCAGGATTTTTGCTCTATCTTTAGTCACCAAACACTGACGCGCGACCCCCTTTTTGACTGTAAATCCTTCCACTGATTGTACAAGTCACTCAAGGAACAAAAAAAACCAGACAAATCACTATCGTTTTAAATAAATCTAACATTTTATTGCAGTATACACACACTTGGACATGTAAATCTGATTAGGGATGTAGGGAGGCTGTTGGTAAATTTGAATTTGAAATCAAAAGGCAGTTCTTTGAGAAACAGGATATCAGTCAAGCTATTTTGTTTTTTTTAGCAGTTAAAATTAAAATCGACAAATCAGATAAAATAACTTTGAACACACAACAGAAAACTTATATCCGTCATTTCACACACACCGGACAACAACAAAATAAAAATCTTACAGAATATAGACAGTATTAACAAGAACAATGACAATCATCTGTGGGAAACCAGAAAGAGCAGCGAGGATGTGAACGATGAGCTGGGGGGGGGGAGAAGTGTATAAAAATAACTTCTGTTGTTTTTTTTAATTTAACTAAGCAACATGTTGCTATTCATGAAATTAATTAAAGAAAATGTCCATACAGCAAAGTTTGCAACCACATTTTAACTACTTGTTTCATTAAAAAAAAAAAAAAAAAAAAAAGCTAAGCGCTTTTAGGTGAAACTTCACCTGGTTCTGTCCATTAGTAAAGAAAAATCTACTACTGGGATGTTCTGTTATACTCGCTGAAACTCCATCATATCGGCATCCTGTTTGTAAGAACGGAGGTGGAATGAAGGCTGAAATAACGTCTGATGCGTTTTTATGCCATCTATTATCGATGAAAAACGTGTTAATAAAAGCCGTTTTATTTAGTACTGCGTCTAATTACATTGCTAAATCTATCTAAGATTAAAACCGTTATATTCCAGTAAGTGTATAGTCTTTCTACATGGAAGAGTGTCGCCTATTACCACCATGACAGGTATGGAAACATCTCTAATAAGGACCCAAGAAACAGAAATTTAGCTGAAATTTGCAACACATTGAATAAAAGCCTGGATTCAGCCACGGATGGACACATTTTCAAGGCTGTAAGCAGCAAGAATGGTGTGCATGCTTTGAATCACTGATATCCACTTCCCTGACTAAATGGTTATTTTTTGGGAGCGGCCATGTTGTATATCTGGAGCCAGAGTCTGCACACTATCGATGCAGGGCTGTACCCTCGATGCAAAAGTCCAGCATGCTGTCAAAGTGGCAATCTGATTGTAGGGTGACACTTTCTTAAAGTAGGCCTGTCACGATAAACAATAAATCCATTAATCGCATGATAAATGAAAATTATCAACCTCGTTTTCATTTATCAGCGTTATCGTTTCTTCGTGTCTCTCTCTTTCTACTGAAGACACTGGATGATGAAGTTTTTCCCTGCAAAAAGAAGCTGAGCACTTGTTTACTGATTAAAAAAAAAAAAACTAAACGCTGTATGAAAAATGCTATGCTAAAGAGCTCAAACCACACAGAGCGTCTGCCATTTTGAGAACCGAAGAGCGACAGCTCATGTCACGTCAAGGGGCCTCCCTCCCATTTTTCGTAAAGAGACAAGCTGCTCGCTCCCTCACCATCCATCCTTCAGTTCAAACAGTCTTATACTGCCATCCGGTGGTCAAAAAAGTACTACACGCAAAACAATTTAAACATTTCTTCTTAAATTTGACAAGAATGACTAATTATTGTCAAATTTCAAACTATATTATCGTTTATCGCAATAATTTCTGAGACAATTAATCGCCCAGCAAAATTTGTTATCGTGACTGGCCTATCTTAAAGCCATAAATAACTAATTAAAACTAATAATGCATATATATATAGCAGCAAGAAGAGCTACACAAATCAACACCTAAAAATATGAGGTGGATTTTAAGTTTTTATTCTGTAAAATGTTTCATTTATTTGCATAGAAGATCAGGTTCAGGTTCAGGTTTATTTGTCATGTGCAGATCAACACAAGGTCAACGATGCAATGAAATGCTCAGGACGAGAAGGGGCGGGACTTCAAAAATGTACTGCAGCCTGTCACTAGAGGGCGACGTTCCTATGTGGCTTCAACATCCTGGTTTTGGACCCGTCTCGAGGTATATGTTGTTGGATTACATAGACAAACATTTAATCAGCCTTTGATACGTCTGGATGAAGTATCCAGACGTTAAGTCCTTGTTTTCAAATACTATATAGACGTATATAAACATCTTTTCAATGTCAACCTTTTTCAAATCAATCAGACAAACACGTGGAGCATATTTCCAACTTTTGATTCTGCAGCTTTTCAGCACACATTGACAAGGGAGTTACCTTTGGACAGAACCAGACCATTAAAATATGACTAATAAATAACGTCATCTCTGCAAGAGAGCATACATTTTCAAAAGCTTATCTTTTTAAAACTGTATTTTTAATTATTTTTCTTTTCAGTTGTGCATTTAAAAGCTGGTAGTAACAGAACCAGACATATGGACACCAGACAAATCGAAGGAAGTTCGGGATCATTTCAGGTTTTGTTTGAGACCAGGAAAAACTTCTTCGTAAATTTTCAGAGAGATGTCGGCAGCTCAGAGTTAACTGAACTCCCTCAGGAACGTTTCATTGCAATATTTTTCATGCACGTCAAAATTTGCTTATGTTTACACATCAGTCGTGCAAACAGCAAGAAATCTACCGTGGAGCTCTGCTGTAATGTTAACAGTGAAGCTGAAATCTGTTGTAAAAAAAGAAACAAACCGATCAAAGCTTTATTCTGGTAATTTATCCTCGTAAAATGTAGTTATGGCAGATCGCCAAGAGGGATGGCGCACCTCCGATCGTAAGCGGTGTCATCACTCTCCTCGCCGTCACTCACTTCTCCCAGAACTCTCTCTCTGTCCTCCTCCTCCTCCGTTTCGCTTTCTCTCCTCAGGCGTTCCCGCTCTCTGTCCCGCTCTCTGTGGGAGCGTGGAATTGTGGAAATCTGAGTGGAAAACCAGAAAAATGAGATCAACAGAACGCACTGACTGATACGGATAATGCTCAGCATTAGAGAACTGAACTGGGAACTGTTAAAATGGGAAAACTTATGGGAACTTTTGAAACTTCCTGAATGAATAGTTCTCGATTATTTTTTTGAAGTGGGATTGTGCAGAGTGGTTTTGAGTAATCAGTATCTTACCTGCAGTAGAAACACATCGGAATGAGCTCAGTTTGGAGAATCAGTGAGAACTTCTCACACACATGTCAAGCTAACAGTCAATCAGAATAAAAAACTTCAGAATAAATGATTTTTGGAACAATAAGAAGTTAATACAGTTATAAATAAATAACTTTCTGATTTAAAAGTGACAAGATGGGAAATATACAATTCACTCAAACTGCTTAGTAAATTTAGAACTTGGGCTTGTTTTAGATTATATAAATTTGCTCTTCTCTGCACAGCTGTTAGCTTAGCTCAAGCATGAAAAGTCCTCCCTCATTCTCCAAACTGGCATTGTGTTGACAGCTGTCGGTGCAGGTAAGACACTGATTATTCATAGACACAGAACCCACATTGCTTAATACACCACCAGCTGAGCACACCTTACAGAAAAAAACCCACACGATGTCACATGTGAAAACGTTAAATGAACATGTGAAACACACGTTTTGTCCAAACTTCTTGTGTAACTCTGGAAATTCATGTTTTTACCTGTGAAATTTTTAAATTAACACAAAATATATTTTGCTAATTTTCTTATGTGAATTAGGAACATTTTCAACATGTTTATGTGACCACATGCGATAACATGAGAGTGATTTCCTGTTAATTTTTTTTTTCTGTAAGGAGCAATCATTGATGTCTTTTGTGTGATTACACAATGACATTTTGGCTAAATTTTTGTTTGGTTAGAAAAAAGCTTTGAGGATCCTAAAACAATAAGCATGGCTAAAAGTATAGTTTAATCGTTATCATTTTTAAAAATAATATAAAACGTCCTAGTTTCAGGTTTAGTCTTAAAAAATAAAAGCATAATAATACAGGGGTAGATACCTGGTTGTCATGGCTGGGCAGGGGGCAGTAGCCCGGCTCCGTCCTGCGGAGGAGGCGTGGAGAATGAGAACGGAAAGGCCGAGGGGAATGGGAGCAGACGGAGCGCGGAGAGGGGGAGCGCACGGAGCGGGGCGAAGGAGATCGGACAGAACAGGAAGGAGAGTGAGTGATGGACTGGGACTGGGAGAGGACGTGGCTGTGATGGTTTAGTTTGAGCGGGCGAGGAGACCGGGGGGGCAGCTCGGGCGGCTTGAGAGGATCGACCAGGTCCATTTCTGTGAGGATCGGAGGCGGCAGGATGAAAGCTAGCGCCTCCTCCGTCGGGAGCATTTCGGCTGCGTCCAGCTCGGCCAGTTCTGCTCTTGACAAGTGATCCACAATGCCGGCACCGAACGAGTCGCCCACCACATTGATGGAGGTGCGCATTCTGTCACTGAGTGGACAAACAGAAAGGCGGGAAGTGAAGCGATGAGATCCGGCAACATTTTACCATCCCCTCAGAGATGTTTGAACCAAGACAACCTGTAAGCAACATGAACCACACAGCCATGATTTACTTCAACCCCATCATCAGACACCCGACTCACAGCAGCCAGTCGACGGCGATCAGGAGGCTGATGTCCTGAGTGGGCAGGCCAACAGCTGTCAGGATCAGCAGCATGGTCACCAGTCCGGCACTGGGAATACTGGCAGCTCCAACACTGGCCAGGGTGGCGGTCATACTGAGGAGAAAAATAGACAGTTGTATGGATCTTTTTCAATTTTTATTTTTTTCATTTAGCCTTTATTTATACAGATAGTCTCTTTGAGCCATGATAACTCATTTTCAAGAGAGACCTGTTTTAGGGAGCAGATGGGGGTTAAGGGCCTTGCACATGGGCACAAAGTGGGGCGAATGAGGGTGGGGGCAAGTGTGGGTACTTCACCTACCCCACCCACATTTTTTGATGTTGTCGATACCGGGGCGTGAACCGGCGATCTTCCGATCACAGGCCCACCTCCTCTAGCCTCTGCGCCACCAACCCCCCACAACATGTTAAGGACTTCCTGTTCAGGACTTTCATCGTTTGCAAACCTACATCACTGATTACAAAAATCAAAGAAATTCACGAAGGTTTAGAAGCTGCACCGCAGAAATCTGATTTCCAATAGCACATCTGTCAATGGTGAGTTAGAGTCGGTTAAATTCCAAAATCATTCACAAACATTTTAATTCCTCTGCAGTGTCTCTTCATGTTGATGGCTCATCAGATAGAAACACTGCGTCGAAACCTGAGTATCCAGATGTGAAATCTTTGCTCACTGCTGTGCTGTGAGCAGATGTGTCTGCTCACATCAGACCAGAGCACTGTGACCGTGAACCAAAGGTTTTAAACACGCAAACAGCATTTTTACATCTGTAAGCCAGAATTGTATGTGTGGATTCTTATGATTTTATTCCACTAAACTACAAAAGAACCAAGGCGTATCTGCACGTCCTTAAGGAAATACCTTTTAGCACCTCACTAGGTTCAGCTGGGGGTCTCCAGAACGTTGTGTGCCATTCTTAATTCCCTCTCGAGAGTCTTGATAATTAAATGCTCATAAAATCTGTGCAACAAACTTTCTTGCAAAATCATCACAGAATCACGGGAATATCTAACCTGTCTCAAGAGCGCCAGAGCTGAAGGTGAGCTCTCCTGTGACACAGTACCTGTTGTCTTCCTTCTTTTGGTTTTTCCCTCTTGAGTGGTCTCCACAGAGAGTCACGCTCCTCAATTTCTGTCTTCTACATCCTCTGTCCTCACTCCAACTACCTCCATATCCTCTCTAACTGCATCCATTTATCTTCTCTTTGTCTTTATCCTGAAAGCTGCATTTCTAACATCCTTCTACCAGTATACCCACTGTCCCTCCTCTGGAAATGTCCAAACCACTGTCCCTCCTCTGGACATGTCCAAACCATCCCAGTCTGGCCTCTCTAACTTTATCTCCCAGTTGTTCAACCTGTGCTGTACCTCTGATGATCTCATTTCTAATCTTCTCCATCCTTGTCACTCCTGAGAACCTCAACATCTTCATTTCTGCCACTTCCAGTTGCCTCCTGTCTTTTTGTCCATGTCTCTGTCTCCAGACCATACAACATAGCTGGTCTCACCACTGTCTTCTAAACTTTTCCTTTGACCTTTTGACCACCCTGTTGTCTCAAATCACTCCTGAAACTTTTCTCCATCCACTCCATCCTGCCTGGACTCTCCTTCACCTCTTTACCACACTCCCCATTTTCCTGGACAGTGGACCTTGAAGTCCGGCACCTTTGTGACCTCTGCTCCTTGTAGCCTCACTGTTCCACCGGCCTCCCTCTCATCCACGCACATGGACTCTGTCTTACAACGGCTGACTTTCATTCCTCTTCTTTCAAGTGCATACCTCCACCTCTCCAAGTTCTCGTCCATGTGACAGATCCAGCTCTAAAAAGAACGTCTAAGGTAATTAAGATCTAAAACCTCCTTCTAATTAGCCTGTCTTCATTTTATATGAGTACTTCAGCAAATTAAACCATAAATGTGGGGAACGCTGCCAAGGCGAGCACCGGTCTTTGGTCAAAAAGTGTGAAGAATTTAATGAAACTCAATGAAAAGTGTATACATTTTCTTCCAATAATGTGTCACAAACCAGTGTCAGACTCCTCAGATTCACTGAAGGTTTGGTCCAAAATGAGGATCAGATCCAGAGCCTGCTATGTTGTTGTGTTCACTTCCTTTCTGAACAGATGCAGCAAAGAGGAATGCTCTTCTTAGTCCACAACAAAACATTCAGGAATGCTGCTGCTCAGAATGTGTCTGCCATGAGGGAAACTATCAGTTCATGTCGGTCTTTGTTCTAAACCACGTCGATATCGTTAAGATCTCACGGTCCTGTGTCACATGTCTTTTTGTTTCCCACCGGTCTGCGGTTCTAATCATTAACTTCACCGTGAGTCCAAGTGGGAACGTTAAGAACTGCACACACCACATATGGATCATATTTTTACCACACAACAGCCACACAGCACGTTAGGACAATTAGATTTTGGAATCTGGTGGTAAACAGACATTGCTGAAAAATGTAAAACAGTTTTCAAAGACCTGAGCGTTATTTGTAACCCGCAGCTACAACGGGCCGAGTCTCATCCAAGCAGACTGGTTCTAATTTGGACTTAATGTTTAGTTCAAACTTCAAACATGGGAAAAAATATGTGATTACTTTTTAACCGCATTCTTTTTAGTTTTCCTCTGCTATTAATTTGGGTACAACAATCTGCTGTACCATGAGTCTTTTAAAAATGCCTTCAAATTTGTTTTGACTGATATAAATTAATTAAAAAATATATATTCTCAGTGAAAGGTAACTTTTCATTGGGAGCGTTTTTAGTTACAGCTAAAGTTTTTAGTTTGTGTGGAAATAAAACAGATTTAAAGCTACTAGAATTCCTTAAAGAATGAAAGATGATGTTTTTAAATTAAGTTTCTGTTTTGGTTAAACTTATCAATGATGAAGTCATACAATATTATGAGACATGTTATCACTCAAGGTATGTGTTGGAGATTACCCTCAGCTACTACCACACCAAACGTCAGCTCAATATCCGTAAAATAATTAAGTTATAACCTTTTGTGTTTGATAATGTTTAGCTGTGGCAGCCATTTTGACTCTAAAAGGTGTTAAGCAAAGATGTGCGATGTCTAGAGCTTGAAGTGTGCATGAGGGATCACTGTCGGCTACTACCATACCAATTTTAGCTTAACGTCTGTAAAAGAAAAACTATTATAGCTATTTTTCTTAGCTGTTGTGAGCATCTTGAATCAGGTTAACTCTAAATCAGTCGTAGATGTTCTTCTAGGCGACACACTGGCTCAGTTGGTGCAACTGTTGCTTCTCAGTGAGAAGGTTGTTGGATCAAATCCCAGGCTGGGACTTTTCTGGATGGAGTTTCTCTCTGTGCATGCGTGGGTTTACTCCGGTTTCCTCCCACAGACCAAAAACATGCATGTTAGACTGATTGGTGGCTCTAAATTGTCCCTAGGTGTGAGAGAGAGTGAAAGGTTGTTCGTCTTGTTTGTCTCTATGTGTCCCTGTGGCGGACTGGAGACGTGTCCAGGTGTCTCCCGCCTCTCGCACAGTGACTGCTGGATATAGACACCAGTGATTTGTAAAGTGCTTTATAAATAAAGTTGTACTGTATTGTAAAGGAAGTAGGTAAAGATGATGGATGGATGGACTTCTAGTGATTTCTTTATCTGTCCAACTGACCAAATGTCAGATAAATGATTGATAATGTGTAAAATTTAAAATCCTTGTGTTCTAATTTAATTCGTTGTGTCGTACCTCCATCTGTTTCTAACGTTGATTAAACAATGTTATACGCTGTTTATGATTGATATGACATCATATGATTATATATCTTTATTAAAAGAACTTGCAGCCTCTTTGGGACCCACCTACAGCATTACTCCCCTTTATTTATTTAGACTGTTATTTGGTTCAGTTTGTTATCTCGTCTACACTGAGACGGCTTCCCTGCTACTGCCCTCTGCCTCGGGCCAAACGTACAATAAATCCAGAGCAAATGAACACAATAATTACACATAGTTAGAATTATCTATGAAATTAATTTTGACTGAATCACATGTTTTATAAAGCCAGCAGTATTAGATGGGGAATACACTTAAATTAATTTTACTCCAGTCTGGAAGACTTTCAGACTGCTGTGCTCCATGGTTGATGTTCAAAAGTAAAAAAAAAATAAAATAAAAAAGTTGAAAAAATATCCATCCATTTTCTTTCGCTTATCCGGGGTCGGGTCGCGGGGGGTAGCAGCCTAAGTAAAGAGGCTCAGACTTCCCTCTCCCCAGCCACTTGGTCCAGCTCCTCCGGAGGAATCCTGAGACGTTCCCAGGCCAGCCGAGAAACATTAGACAACATAGTCCCTCCAGTGTGTCCTGGGTCTTCCTCTGGGTCTCCTCCCGGTGGGACGTGTCTGGAACACTTCACCAGGGAGGCATCCAGGAGGCATCCTAAACAGATGTCCGAGCCACCTCAACTGGCTCCTCTCGACGTGGAGAAGCAGCGGCTCTACTCTGAGTCCCTCCCGGATGATCGAGCTTCTAACCCTATCTCTAAGGGAGAGCCCAGACACCCTGCGGAGAAAACTCATTTTGGCCGCTTGTATCCGAGATCTCGTTCTTTCGGTCACAACCCAAAGCTCATGACCATAGATGAGGGTGGGAACGTAGATCGATCGGTAAATTGAGAGCTTCGCCTTTTGACTCAGCTCTCTCTTCACCACGACAGACCTGTACAGCGCCCGCTTCACTGCAGACGCTGCACCTATCCGCCTATCGATCTCACGCTCCATTTTTCTCTCATTCGTGAACAAGATCCCAAGATACTTGAACTCCTCCACTTGGGCAGGACCTCCTCCCTGACCTGGAGAGGGCACTCTACCCTTTTCCGGCTCAAGACCATGGCCTCGGATTTGGAGGAACTGATCCTCATCCCGGCCGTGTCGCACTCGGGTGCGAACCGCTCTAGCAAAAGCTGTAAATCACGATCTGATGAAACCAATAGGACCACATCATCTGCAAAAAGCAGAGAAGCAATCCTAAGGCCACCAAAACGGATCCCCTCAACACCTCGGCTGCGCCTAGAAATTCTGTCTATAAAAGTTATGAACAGAATCGGTGACAAAGGGCAACCTTGGCTGAGTCCAACTCTCACTGGGAACGAGCCCGACTTACTGCCGGCAATGCGGACCTTGCTCTGACACCGATCATACAGGGACCTAACAGCCCGTATCAAAGGGCCCGGTACCCCATACTCCCAGAGTACCCCCCATAGGGCTCCCCGAGAGACGCGGTTGACCGCCTTCTCCAAGTCCACAAAGCACATGTAGACCGGTTGGGCAAACTCCCACGCACCCTCCAGGACCCTGCTGAGAGTGTAGAGCTGGTCCAGTGATCCACGACCAGGAAGAAAAACCGCACTGCTCCTCCTGAATCTGAGGTTCGATTTTCCGACGGACCCTCCTCTCCAGAACCCCCGAATAGACCTTACCAGGGAGGCTTAAGCGCGTGATCCCCCTGTAGTTGGAACACACTCTACGGTTCCCCTTTTTGAATAGGGGGACCACCACCCCGGTCTGCCAATCCAGAGGAACTTCCCCCAATGTCCACGCAATATTGCAGAGTCGCGTAAGCCAACACAACCCTACAACATCCAGAGCCTTAAGGAACTCCGTGCGAATCTCATCCACCCCTGGGGCCCTGCCACCGAGGAGCTTTTTAACCACCTCGGCGACCTCGGCACCAGAGATTGGAGGGCCCAACCCAGAGTCCCCAGGCTCCGCTTCTTCAGTGGAAGACGTGCCGGTGGGATTGAGGAGGTCTTCAAAGTATTCTGCCCACCGACCCACGACATCCCGAGTTGAGGTCAGCAGCACACAACCCCCACTATAAACAGCGTTGGTGGTGTACCGCTTCCACCCATCTCTTCACCTGAGTGTCCAAGACATGTTGCCGCAGATCAGATGAGACGACGACAAAGTCGATCATCGAACTGCGGCCTAGGGTGTCCAGGTGCCAAGAGCACATATGGACACCCAAAAAAAATTTTTATACTTTAAACCATGACTCCAGCTGTTCTAAATGAAGTGTTAAGTGGGTGTAAAAGTTGGATTGTTGGCGTCTGGAAGCTACTGAAACTGGAAAAGCTCCCCCAGTAATATTATTGGAACGATTCGGAGCCAAGATGTGCGACGAATAGGCTTTAAAAGGGGTTACGAGCAGGTTATATAAAAAAAATGAAAACATTAAACATGGTTCCTGTTGTTTGTAATAGAACTGAATGTATAAAAAGAGAATATTATCAAAAAGGTTATTAAAGGTCATTGAAGAACTGGTGCCAACGCAGCTGCAACTCAAAATACAAACAAAACTCTAAATAAAATGCCTTCCTTTTGATCTATGAAGTGTAAGAGGAATCAGTATAAAAAAAAAGTCTAAAGCTACTGCCAGTGGCTCATTATGGTCACTATGGTAACCATGCACCTGTGTCTCTCACTCCCTGACTGCCACATTCATGAAAGACCAACAGAAACTGTGAGCTCAAACAAACAGTCGCTGTGCGAAAACTGTAAGAACAAGAACTTGAAGATTGTTGAACCGTGAGCACCATGACTCTTGTGGTTACACACATAGGTTTTTATGTTCCTACAGTGTTTTATGCAAGTTTTATGGAGATATATGGAGTTTTGAAGAAGGTATTTCGAGCTGAAATGTAACAATCTGTGCAATCGTGGCCATGCACTCTCTTTTCTGGAGAGATTTGAAAGAAAATACCATATTTTTCCTTTTCAGTAGCTAAAACTCACACTACTGACACATCTCCACTAGTATCATGTGCATTCCCTTTATATACATACCTCACGGTGACAATCTGTCCAGCATCTAGTGAGATGTCATTCATCTGGGCAATAAAGATGGCTGCCACAGCCTCATACAGGGCGGTGCCGTCCATGTTGATGGTGGCACCGATGGGCAACACGAAGCGAGTCACACGTTTATCAATCTTCAGATTTTCCTCCAGACAGCGGAAGGTGACAGGCAACGTGCCTGCACTGGAAATAGAAACACCCACAAGGAAGACCAGGGGCATTTTTTTTAAAAAGGGAGGAGAAGAAGAGCAAAGAGTCTGTGTGAGGACACAAAATAGGCAGACAGGTGGTGGGAGGCAGAAGTGCAGAGGTGGGGAGAAAGGTGAAGGGGTAACTCAAGAGTCAATAAAAGGCAGCGGATATTTGAGTCGGCTGACAGCCTCCTCCTGACAGCTGGTGGAAGGCCACTGTTTCAATCCTTCAATATGTGAATTAGATGAATCTGATTCCTGGCTCTGATCCTGCTCTGCTCATAATATAATTAAAGAGAATGTTGATAGGATTACCCATTTTCACAAAAACCACAACAATGTGCCAAAATGACAGTTGGTTTGAGCAGGCCAGGCCAAGCCATGCAGGGATACAGTGGGGCCGGTTTGTCTGGTGACAACTAATCCAAAGGCTTAGACATTTACAACACACAATCCGTCTGACATGGACTGGTCTATGATAGCATGGACACATTTGGCTCTGCTGTCCCGAACTGCCACTGCAGTTGCATGAACACTGAATTTTGCCATCAGGTCTTTGAGGTTTAACCCAAATAGATGACAGGAACAAAAACAACCAGCAGTCAGTCGTGGTAACTTAAACAGCTGTTTGAGGAGTAATGTGTTGTAAACGACGTCACACTCACAGGCGTGGATACATTTGTTGGTACCCTTCCATAATTAGAAAAAAAACCTATCGATGTATCTACCTAAAAAGCTCCATTTTGGCTCATAAGTCCCAGAAACTTCTAGAAACTTTTGTTTTTGTCAGCATGCGTTTTGGTGGATTCCTGTCTGGTTTTTGTGACCTGGGTCTTCTATGGACCCAAACTGTGATGGATGATGCAATCAGAAATCTCAACATTGCAGTTTAGCTTACCAGTAGTTTTATTTTTTATTGTTTCTTTGGCTCCTCCCACAGACCAAAAACATGCACTTTAGGCTGATTGGTAACTGAATTGTCTCTAGGTGTGAGTGAGAGAGTGAATGGTTGTTTGTCTCGTTTGTCTCTATGTGGCCCTGTGATGGACTGGAGACTGTCCATTGTGTTCAACGCCTCTCGCACAGTAATGGCTGGACATGGGCACCGGTGACCCCCGCAACCCTAAGAGGAAGAAGCGGGTAAAGATAATGGATGGATGTTTCTTTGGCTTTTGTTCTACCCACTGGAAAATCTAAGGCTGCGGTTTCTCTTGCATCCACGTCCTTGGAGGTTGGTTACAGCCCCATGGACTGTCTACATTTTTGTTGTTTAATCAGCTGTGGTCAGAGGAACATGAAACTGATTGGAGATGGGCTTGTAGCTTTTACTTTTAACATGGGTATCTGTTACCTTGTGTCTGAGCTTGTCAGGCAGCGCTCATCTTTACCTTCTCTGCTCCATGTTCAAGTTGGTGCACACAACCATAGCATACTACCAAGTGGCTGTTTGTTCCCTTTAAACGGGCTGAATAGCTAACAGGAACATGACGGATCCTGTGGTACTACTAAAGGCATGCAGACAAACACTAGACTGTCGAGCTAGACTCCTTGAGCATGCATCTGGACACTAGACTGTTGATTTTATCTTAACTTTTCACAACATTGCTTCAATGAGCCGTAAGGGGACCAACAAATGTCTCCACATCTGCATGGAAGGTTGTCTGTCATACCTGCTGGCAGTTCCCAGAGCCGTGATCCACGCTTGGAAAATCCCGGAGTAGAACACAAAGGGGCTCTTTCTGGTGATTGCAAAGAATATAGCAGGGAGGATCAAGCCGCCGTGGATCACCAGACCCACAATTACAGTCACCATGTAGAGGCCCAGCTGCCTGGCCACCACCTCCAGATCTCCAATGGCAGCGATCTTCCCTGCGATCAGAGAGGCGATGCCAATAGGAGAGTACCTGCGCACAGAGTTAGGATCGAACAACTACAATTATTTTATCAGAATAATGAAAATAAATTCCTTAAAGAACAGCATTTCAGCTACTGCCACATCAAAATGAATGTCAACATCTGTAAAACTGAGTTGTAGCCATTTTTGTGTTGTGTTGTTTAACCACAGTCCAGTGGTTTATGAGAAACTTTGCTAAAAGACAAAGAGGACTGACTTCAACGATTACTGCTACAATTTTAAACAAGACCCTGTGCTAGCACTCAAAACCTGCCTTGAGGATCAGTCTCAGCTACTACCAAAACACATTTTATGTAAATTTAACTGAGTTAGAGCCATTTTTGTTCGTTGTTTTAAGATCAGGCGGCCATCTTGAATTTAAATAACTCCAATAGGTTAATAAGCTGTAGACCCAGTGATTGCATTCTACAAGTTTTGATAAAATTTATTCTGTTTTTCACGAGACATTTTAGTAACCCACAAACACATTAAACACACTAAACAAAGTCAAAGATAAACCTCTTGGACAAACAAGTTTGTAAAGTCAGTTTGTGTTGGCAGAAACAAAATAATACATGACAAAAAGTAAAAATACTTTAAATGTTGTGTCTTTTGTTCGTGAGCTGGCATTAAATATTGTTAATGCGTTATTTTACAGACAGTTTGGTCGATACAGCAAACGAGCGTTGACGATTTTAACATCTACGGTATGTTTAAAAAGTAATTTTTAATAAATGTCAGAAAAAAAAAAAGAGTCCTGAACGTGTTTTACAAGTTAACTGCCTGAAAGAAGTTTCCATTTTATTGTTTAGTTTAATTAAAGTCATTACAACCCTTTGTAATCAAAATATTGTCCATTTCTGTTTCTTACATTTTAGACATATTTTATCATCAAACACAAACTTTTCATCTATAAAAATCTTGCTAAAGTGCTTTTAATACATATTTGTTTAAAGAAGTATTTTACTTTTTTTTTTTTAATCTATATTTTAATTAATAGAGATGTGACACCACCTAATTAATCTTCCCACTGAAGCATTTTTTCACGCGCCCAGAGGACCCGGCACATTCTTGGATCTCCAGTTTCCTGCTTCACGGCGCAGTTGTTCCCATTCATAAATTCAGTCCGCCGCTCTTTCAGGAAATCTGAATTAAAGCGACGCTCTCCTTTAAGCCCCGCCCCTTTGCAGTTTCCCATCATGACGGCAGCCTGCTCTTCCAGGTCAGCTGCATGCTGAAACCTGAGGCAGGCGTTTGCTGACAGTTGTTGAGCGTGTGGATTGTACTTCCCTCTGTATACACTGAACTCTGTTTGGTTTGCTCCACAGGCCTCTGGCTAACATGTTTATACTGAGTGAGTGATGAAAACTGTTCCTTTGGTGTCCAGCTGCACATGTAGTTTCTCTTCTAACCGCCCCTCCCTGCTCTGAGAGCGACTCCTCTGTTTCTCCACGTGACAGTCCAGAGTCCTGCAAAGCCTCTCTGAAAGCACGCATCTTTCTTCTGCGTGCATCTGCCGCCAAGCAGCTCCTCTGCCCGTCTGCGGATCCATTACATTTTGGAGCTCTTCCTCCTCGACTCCCCTGGGAGCCCGCAGCATTGCTCGTGCTGATCCTCGGCATACCACAGACTCCAGCATGTTCCAGGGAGACCCTCGCTCTTCCCATCTGTCTGTGTCCTTCACTAACACACGTCCTCCCTTCTTTCTTCTAAAGTCGTTGCTGTTTAGCATGGTTTGTCTCCTGCCTGTCACTTTTCCTTCACTGTCGCTGACCTCGTGTTTGTGCGTTATCGCCAAAATGTCAACACAATGCAGCCATTAACAACGGCTAAAACAGAAGCGCACACAAGACGACACTGACCACATGATCATGGAAACCATCGTCATGATGATTTCATTGAGGATGTTGAAGAAGTTGCACATGACCTTCCCCCGCTCGCCCATCCGGCCCAAACAGATCCCGAAGGTGATGAAGAAGCCGATCAAGCCTTGGAGAAGACAGAACAACCCATCATTTGCAACAAAAGAAACTGTTGTACTCACAAATGTCATTAATATATAAAACAAATCATTTGAATCCACTGCTGGTTGTGTTTGACACGGACTAAAACCGTTTTAAATTAAAATAATATTATAGAAAGTAGCGTTTGTAAGAAGTGCAAACTTAACAAGGCCATTTTGACCCAAGGGCAGCAGGAGGGTAATCCTCACATAAATATATAAAAATAAATGTAAAAATATTGCACTTTTAAATAATGCTAAGCGTGTTTTAGAAATATAAACCGTTCATATTATGAATTATTCACTTTGTTCCATGTTTGAGTAATTCCATAAAGAGTTGGGGGAAATTTTGTCACCAATAATTACCAAAAATGCTAAAAGAACTTTACACAAAGTGAATATTTGCATACTATTAGTCTGTTTAACCTAAAAATATTACACAATAAAAACAGCTGCGTAAAGAGAACCGAGGCCTGAGACAAACTTGAACTGAGCCAACCATGTGGAGATTTATCTCAGCAGGTTGTTTGATCCAACACACCGGGTTGAAATTTCTACTGAAAATGTATTAAAATTAATAATTTATTGAATTAGAGCTACCTAAAAGGTATAGTTCAAAGAACAACCCCCAAATCTGCTTTATTAGATAACCTCAGCTGATGCTAGCAAACTTGTGCTAACCTCTGCTAGCACAAACTCATGCTACTATCCCTAAAGTCCCTGTCATAAAGTCAACCAGGTTTAACATTTTCTTACAAGTTGTTTTAACATCTTAAAGCAGAGGTCCAGTCAGGAACAATTTGATCAACTTCCGATTAAAATGTGGACTGTCAAGAACTGAAACCAAAGCACTGGGTCAAACCTTCTGACTCAAGATTTGGTCAAACCAAGTCAACCATTGACCCAAATAAGCGATGAATTTATGAAATAGTTATAAAGACTGATGATATTGTTTGCTGTGTATTTGTTTCATTTGTATAATAATAATAATAATAATAATAATAATAATAAGTGTGGTCATGTGTGAGTTGTTGACGTATTGAGAAAATGGCAGGTTATATGAATTTTCTTCCTCTCTTCACTCAGTCGTTCACAGCTTTTTTGAGCGTTGTTAGATTTTTCTCGTCGTGGATTAACGGCCGCGTGTAAACTTGGATGAGTGAATTTAAAAAAAACGAGCGAATGAATGAAAAAGCTGATTACAGGTAAAAGCCATTGCATTAATTAGCTCTGTCACCGACTCACCAAGAACGTTCATGCCCCATTTGTTTTCCAGTGTTTTCCTGTTCACGATCAAGGGCTCGCTTTGGTTTGACACCGAGACCGGCACCTGCTTCAGGACAGTCTGGACCTGAAAGAGACAGATCAGTGGCTTCAGTTCAAACATCCACGCAGACAAACTCTCTCCTTCCAAGGTCCTGGAAGCTGGAGCTTCTAAAATAAAAGCAGAAACAGAAAAGAGACAAAACATTTGAAGGACGGATCCTTCCTGCTAAAACACCTTCATGACTCGTGAATCCCGGGAGAAGAAGTCAACAGCAATAAAATAAACAAACAGCAATAAAATGGAGTGACGGAGTCCGTGAGGTCAAGTTCAGCTGTGGTCCCTTCTGCCACTTTAACTGCTAATTCAAATAAGACATGAAAATATGGTCAGTTTGGGTAAAACTCGAGCTTTCTACCTCAAACTACACAAATATTTTACTATGAGACTAAATGTTTTGTTCAAGGAACACATTAAAGACTATTTAAGGAGCTCTGCTGGTGCTGGCAACAAAACAAGAATTTAGGACTTCTTGACAATTTGACTAAATAACCCTTCAAGAGCCTTTAAACCCAGTTAGGCTTTTGCAGAACAGCTGTTAACATCTGTCTTCACATCAGAAGCTAAAAGCAAAAAGTAGCAAAACAACAGTTAAAAGTTAAATAAAGCACAAGTCTACCTAAAAGCTAAAAAATGCAGAGTGAGAGCAAAAAGCTAAAAGCAGCTAAGCACTAGCTAAAATGCTAAAAGTAGCATAATGATAACGAAAAGCTAAAAAATGTTAAAAGCTAATTCTAGTAAAAGCCTAGCTAAAAGCTCAAAGTAGCAGAATGGTACTGATTATTGAACATGGACTTTGTTGTTAGCAGAATGGTAGTTAAGAGCTAAATTTAACAACATGCCAGCTAAACGTTAAAACTAGCATAACAGTAGCTAAAAACAAACAGTAACATAAGAGGACAAAAAAGAGCAAATATGCTGAGATAGATATAAAAAAAAGGCTACCTAACACATAAAAGTAGCAGAATGGTAGCTAAAAGCTAAATGTAGCAACATGCCAGCTAAAAGTTCAAACTAGCATAACAGTAGCTAAAAGCAAACAGTAGCATAGGAGGACAAAAAAGAGCAAATATGCTGAGATAGATTTAAAGAAAACATTGTTTTTTTTTAAGGGATCTCATAATATGTATATATGGAGAAAAATATTTACGTAAAGTAAAACATTTTTTTAGAAATCTACAAGATACAAAAAATAAAAGTCAGAGCACTTATTTCCTGAATGAACTGAATGTTTTGATATAAAACAGCTAAAACAACCCTAACTACGCAGAAGCAGTTGTATTATAAACGTATGAAATAATAAACAGGAAAACCACAGTGTGGCTGCTGACTCAGCGTTCAGACTAAAACGGTTGTGTAGGGGTGTTACAGGTGGATCAGGTACCTGTTGGAAGCAGGCCTGGACCAGGTTCTCAGGGAAGAGGTTTCGAAGCAGGTCAAGGAAGGCATCCAGGCTGCTGACCTCTTGGTTCTTTGGAGCTGTGGAGGTTCTGCTGCCCCTCAGTTTGGGGTTACCCGGGTGGATTCCCAGCACCAGGATGACCCCCAGGATGGCAGCGATTACAGTGGTGGACATGTAGTACACCATGGCTCTGCTGCCCATCCTGCCACTGGAGCGGGCGTCAAGACCAGCGAGCCCTGAAGAACGCAGGATTTTAAAAAATCACTCCAGGAGATCAAATCACAGCCGAAAGGTACTACAGAGGAATCCATGTTGGTTCTGTGCTTCATAAAAAAATACATTAAATGACAGCATCTGCCCTTCAGTTTAACTCTTTATAACCTCTGAACTAAATGAGTTTGTAGCTGGACTTACCATAGATTTATCTCTATTTATTTTACAGACTAGCTCTAATTTATTTCCATACCAGCTTTATTTCGTCTTAATTCCTCATATCATATCTCAAACTACAAAAAATATCCACTTACAAGGAGTGAAATCATTTAAGCCTTGGTTAAAATTTGACATTTTTAATATCAAATACATAAAAAAAAGTTTTTAATGCATTGTAAGTCAGTTTTAAATCAATAAGCCCACTGAACTGAGTGCATGTTTTGCGGATAACATTTACAGCCTGGAGTTGACGAGGTTGAATCAAATTGAAAACAATTACAGATGTTGCAACAACTGGAAAATCTCACGTTAACGCTAAAAACAATGACAATATTTACTACAGTAGTTCCTCGATCGCTACTTCGTGATTCGTTTATCACGGACTCGCTCTATCGCGGTTTTTCAAAATAAGATTGGACATGACACACAATTGGCTGGTTGATGGATGAGCCGCACGATCCGCGTGGAATTTTTATTTAAAATAAATTATTTTAAATTATTTAGCACCTCCTGCACCTTTGTGCAGCCCTTACTGCAGGATAAACTTCATGCTGCAGCTGATCAGCTGTTCTCCGTGCAAAGTGGAAAAGTGGGTGTGGCCAAGAGCGCTCGCAAGTGGCTGAGAGCAGCAGAGGCAGAGAGCCGAAATCATGACATTCTGTGCTCTTTTAGAACGTTTAAAGTTTAGAAACTTTGTTTAGAATATTGCAAGAGTGTGGGGAGGGTTTAAAACACCTATATATATATATATATATATATATATATATATATATACTAAAATAAACCACTATTTACTACTTGTACTACTATTCTACTTCGCAGTTTTTCACTTATCACGGGTCTTCAGGGTACGGGTCCCCTGCGATAAACGAGACTACTGTACATGCATATTATGACAAAGAAATCTAAGAAATAAAGAAGAAAATAGTAGTTTTCATGTTTTCCTTGATTTCTGTACAATCTGACTTTTGCTGGAAATATTTAAATCCCCTTACAACTTCACAGTTCAGTTCTGCACAGCTTTAAATTATGTTTCTGTGTCGTCTGACTCCATATTGCTGTTCTAAAACATTTATAATTATGTTATTTTGTCAAATTGCATGCCAACAGCTTTATAAAAGATTAGTTACTTTTGAGTGAAACTGATGTTTAGGTTAAATAAAGAAAGAGACATTTACATAAAGGTTCATGCTCAATCATCTAGGTAAAAAATCCAACAGTGTTCAGTCAGGTCATATGGATTGTTTCTTTTTTTGTTGAGAGATGTTTCACCCTCCATCCGAAGGGTTTCGTCAGTCTGAGAAGTCACAGACAAACTGTTTCCCCACTAAGCAGTACACTCCTACAGTGGACCAACCAGTTTGCTGGTGATAAGATGATTTCAACAACAACAACAAAAAGAAACTGTCCAGATGACCGGACGGAACATTGTTGGAAAGTGACATTTACTTTGTGAGAACAGAGATTTTCTTCAGTCTACATAAACAGCCCTGACAGAATGACAAGGTTAACCCTTCTGGGTGTGCATCCACAGCGCTGTATGAAAGGATAAACATGTAGCTTAACTCTGTCTTGTAGATTTCCTGTTGTTGAAACAAACCCGTCTTTTAAAAAATGCATTTTTCCCCCAGTTGCTAATGTTAACATGTCAGCATTGCATTGTTTATAAATGACTTTAATTTGAAACAGAATGCTTTCTCATTGCACTCGTTAACGTGGTCACCTGTAATAAGGCTGGAGATGATTAGAGGCAGGATGAGCATCTTCAGCATCCTCATGAGGATATCTCCAGGAAAGGAAATCATAGTGAGGGCAGCGTAGTCTGTCACCACCATGTACCGCAGGAACATCCCAAACACTGACCCCATCACAACACCTGACCAACAGACACAGTAAAACATCCCTTAATCCTTCAGTTTCAAGACAAATCTAAACAAAATTATCTTTGTTTTTACGACAAAACTAAAAGAAGGGAAAAGAAGAGCCTCTTTCAAATGTTTAAACACAATTAATGGACTTGATTAGCTGAAAATGAATCATTTTTCTGTTCTGTTTACAGTCCTCGAGTTGACTCAGTGGCCTCTTGTTTTACGTCTGAGATGTAAGGCATCGCTGACCGATGACGGCCATCGACAGTAATGTAAACGCCTTCGTATCAGAGTTTAAATCTCAGTGACAAATTACAGACAAAAAAAAACCGATCTCAATCCTTAACTCTTCTGCAGGGTTTGTTTTTGGTGTTAAGAAAAAAAGCTCTGCTGTGATGAAACATCCTGAAGTGTTTACAGAAGCAGACTAAAGACAACAAGCTGACAAAGTCATGTGGGGAACATGAACACAGAGTGCAGAGCTCAGTTTGTGGGTAGTAAAATCTGATGCAGATACAAAAAAAAAGCATCTGACCTCAAAAAGAATGAGAGAAATTGCATTTTGGGTGAAAATACAGCGTGAGCACTGTGTGCTAAAAGACTGTTGACATTTTTTTGACGAACAAATCGTTAACTGAATCGAACAAGCAGAACAGAAACGAACATCTAAAATGAGCTTAACTGTAGCTAAAAGCTACATGTAGCATAAGAGTTATAAAAACCCAAAGCCATTGCACACTTTTCCTTATCGAGTCGAACGTTTTGATACGTGAACAGTTACCGTATTTTCTGCCGTACATGTCGCACCGCCCTATAAGTCACAACAGTCCAAATATGTCTAATTAAGAGGAAAACTACATAAATACGTCACTTCGCCGTATACATCGCATCTATTATGCATCACCGCTGATGCATCACGTTTGTTACGAGTCACTGCTGACAACCCGGAAATGTGGGCCGGTGTTGTGCCAAAAATCGATTGGCTGCCAAATGGCGGCCGCGGGAGCGTACACGGGAGGACTTTAGCAAGAATTTAACAAGATTAACACTTAAAATAAACAATTATTTGTTTGCTCGACATTATAGTAAAGGTGCGTCTCAGTCTAACTTTTCCTTAATAAATGCACTTTGATGGTCAAATCAGCTGCATTTTCAAAAGCCGATACGCAGAAACGTGAACGCGCAGAGGGACGACTCACTGTGCATTTCTTCTAAATTTCACAACAGTGTTTCCTCTACCACTATACAAGCGGGGCGCTCCGCCCCGTCAACAGAACAGAGCGCCCCGTCTACCAAACCCCACCCCCCACCCACCTGTCGGCACTGACGTAACGCTAAACTAGCGGCTCGCAATGCAGGTGCACTAGCTAAAAAGCTAAAGGCAGCATCTTCCTTCATGTTGAACCCTCACGCTGAACGCACCCCCACCACTCGAAAACTGTCGGTACAAACGGCGCACGGCTCAGATGTGCGTCTGTCTCTCCCCCCGCCGCCCCCCCCGCCAAAAAAAAAAAAAAGTAAATGGACTGTACTTATATAGCGCCTTTCTATCTTATTTCAAAATACTCAAAGCGCTTTACATTACAATCTGTGTCCTCATTTACTCATTCATACGTCACTCTACTAGATCTCTACCAAGATAATTGAACAAATCATTCTAAAGAGACTAATCAGAGCTTTAAATCACATTCATACACTGATGGACACACATCAGAGGCTATGAGGGGTTCAGTGTCTTGCCCAGGGACACTTCAGCATGTGACTGCTGGTGGATTCGAACCCCCAACTCTCGCATTGGAGGACGACTGCTCTAACCACTCAGCCACAGGCCCCCCCCAACTTCGTCCTGCTCCAGGCAAGTAGGACGAAGGTGGCAGGCTATGGCAAGCCGATTGTGTCATAGCCTCTTTTATCTATTACATGACACAACGGCATGCCGTACTTCTCAAGTGCCATCTAGTCGCTGAAAATGTTAGTGTTTAATAATGTTTTCAGTCAGAATGAATGAAAATGGTCATATCCCAGCCAAAAATCGGTTTATAAATATGGGAAAAAAATAAATATGTCACAGGGCATGCAAATTATGCAAAAGAAAACACAATTTATAGGCCAAAAAATACAGTAGTCTGCAGAAGCAGCTTGACTGTAAACATGTGGAAGAAACTATAAACAGGAAACGAACAGCGCGGACGCTGATTCAGCATGTTTTAGGAGATTATGTATACCGAGAACCGTGAGTCCCAGCAGCAGGTTGTGGGTGTTGCGGCTGCAGTGACCAGCGTCTTTATACGCCAGCTCCGTGTTGTCATCTCGCAGGATTTCTTCCTTCTTCTGCTTCTTTATGTTGGACTGATTCACGGTGGACTGGTTTGTCATCCTGCCTGGAAGTTAAATAAAATGGGATTACTGTCACTTCACATTTCAGAACCATGCCCATGGATGTTGTTATACATAGCATTAGTTTGTGCAATAGTCTATAAAAGCAGTTAAATGTATTTGTGGTTTTAAACTTGCACTCGGGTTTTCTCAGCAGCTATTTGTGGCCGTCTGGCTTTGTTCCTGACACGGGAAGAACAAGCAGAAGCAGCTGTGACTCACATAAATGTTTTTAAAATATTTGGTTTTGATTCTTGAGGGAGGCAAAGATGCATGACTGCAAGCGAGCACAGCAGGCAGCAGCTAAACAGGACATGAAGAAACAACTCCAGAGATGTAATCTGTGCATCGTCCATTTAAATGAAAAATGCAGAAGCCAGAAGCGAAATACTACGAAATATGAAGCTGCTAACAGCTGACGGAGGAAAAATTTCGGCTAACCAGTTAGGCTAAGGTGACTCTCAAATGAAAAATGTGTGTTTTAAATAACACCGATACTCAGAAATGTCTTTTTGAGAGTTTGAATCCATTTCAGATATTCAATTTGCTGGAAGCAAAAAGTCACACTTAAATCAACAGAATTGTCTTTTTCTGCAACAATTCAGAGTAGCTGCTGAATGACTGCTGACAGTTGTTGAAGAAACTGACGCAAAGTTAAAGCAATCAAAATAAAAGCTACAAGCTCAAATTAGTAAAACAGTAGCTAAGAAATAAACCCAGCTATATAGTAGATAAAACCTAAAACCAGCAAAAGTGACTAAAGTAAAAATGAACTGAAACTGTAGTTAAAAGCTAAAATTATCAAAACATCTCTTCCAGCTCTTCTAGGAAAACTCCAAGGTGCTCCCACAGGCCAGCCAGCTGAGAGACTTGGTCTCTCCAGTGTCTCCCCCTGATTCTCATCTCAGTTGGACATGCCTGAAAAACCTCTCGAAGGACGGAGGCATCTTGACCAGAAACCCAGCTCAGCTGGTTCCTCTCCATGTGCAGAAGCTTTAATCTGGGTCTGCAACCTGCGGCTCTGGAGCCACATGCAGCTCTTTGGTCCCTCTTCAGCGACTCTTTCAAGCTTTGACCAAAACTAACATAAACTGAATCTTATTGGTTACACGAACAACAAAAAAAGGACTAGTTCAAACTGTTTTCCTGCCATTTCTTTTGCAAATTTGTGAACACTGGAGCGAGTACAAGGAGTAAAACATTTGAACTTGATGCTTTATTTCTTTATATGAAGAACTGTCTGCACAACAAAGTCCATGCTCAATAATCCAGGGATACAATCCAACATTTTTCAGTCAGGTCATCTGGACAGTTTCTTTTTTTTGTGCTGAAACGTTTCGCCTTCGATCCAGAAGGCTTCATCAGTCAAGAAAACACACAACAAAATTGATTCTTCCCCCAAAAGCTTACTCAAAGTGGAACAAACCAGTTCTGCTTGTCTGCACAGTTTATCTATTTTTAAATAAAATAGATAAAAACTGATTTTTTTTCCCCACCTTCTTTACAAGAATATGGTCTTTTATTTTAATAAATGTAATAAATCACTAGATATTTTTTTGCTTTATAATGTCACCCCTACAGGCCACAAAAGCCCCCTCCAGCAAACCTAAAGTGGCTCACGGGCCACCAATTGATATTTCACAGTTGTAGCATGTTGTTGCAGCGCCGGACACGTTTAATGTAGTGAACGAAGGAGAAAGAATAGCTCTTTTGATCGTAAAGTTTGCAGACCCCTGGTCTAACTGAACTTCTCACCCTAGCTCTACGGGAGAGTCCAACTACCCTGAGCAGAAAACTCATTTCGACTGCCTGAATCCAAGATCTCGTTCTTTCAGTCACTACTCAGAGTTGCTGACGATAGGTGAGGGTAGGAACGTAGACTGACCGGTAAACAGAGAGCTTTGCCTTACAGCTCAACTCCCTCTTCACCACAACGGACCGGCACACGAGTCCACAATAGAGCAGAAGCTGCACCGATCCATCTGTTGATTTCACGCCCCATTCTTCCTTCAGTTGTGAACAAGAGATATTTAAATTCCCACACTTGAAGGCAGCAATTCATTTCTAACCAGGAGTAGCTAAAAATGAAATGTAGCAAAACTAGTTGCAGCCCAGTGAAATAGTGCATTTAGCTCTATGGTAAGGAGATCCGTCACCCTGGAGTGAACTCACCGTAGACCTGCTGCTCATCCGTATCTGATCAGGTTGCCTTCCTTTGGAGGTTTCAGGGTACATCTCTTCATGAGACCCTTGGAAACTTCAGAAACTTACCCAAGTTAACAAAGGTTGTAACCCTGCATCATTCCATGGTGATTATTTTTGGGCGCTAAATAAAGATTTATCCTCCTGGTGTTGCTACAAAAAGAAGTGACTGGGATTATACTCTTGGAAACATAAATACCAGATTTCATTTCATTGTTGGTGAGATACTTCACAAAAAGAAACAATAACAGGATTATGATGAAGGTGTTGGATGAAATGCAGGGCACAGAGGCACCATCAGCTGTGGACTTTGAATTAAACTTTAGTCATGATAATCTGTCCAAAGGTGGTGGATTAGCAGAATGACACAGAGAAACTGAAGCAGAGCTAAAAAATTATTATGTTTAAATCCCCGAGTGATTTCTATATAAGCGCAAAGAAGTTGTACGAATAATCTGCTAAATGTGGCACAACGAGTGACATCCATGTCTAACGCTGTAAAGAACAACCTTTTATTCAACACCTGAAGGCATCATTTTCTCTTTGCCTCTGAACCATAACGTCACACCGAAAGGAAGTCTGGTGACAGAAAACTAAACACATTTTCCTTACAGAGAAATATCAGAAAGCCTAAATCTACCACCTGTACGCACCAGTCGTACATAAACACATCTGGAGCGCGCAGCAGCTGTGACAACTCCTTCCTCCAAGTATGAGTGTCACATTTACTAACAGATGTGATTATAATCAATCGTTTTAGTGTTTGGCATGGTGGAAGTCAGAACCGTTCATATCAGAGCACATTCACTAAAACAACTTCACTTACTGGTTTATCTTCTGTCAGTGTTTCATCTCCTGCTTCATGTCTCGAACCGCCTCCAAATCTCTGCAAAGGTTGCCAGTCTGAGCACACGGATTCGGGCTGCCAGAGTGATCAGAAACGGTAAATCCCAGGGGAGGAGAACGCCCGGCTAAGTTTCAGTGGCAGGGATGTAATCCTCGGGTGAATGGAGAGGAAAGGGGGGGAGGGGGATCCACAGTTATGTTCATCACAAATCCTCTTTCCAATCTTTACATCATTCTTAGCAGGAACAATGTTTGGTGATGTCATTTGGCCACATGGTTATATTTACATGAACCTGAGAAGAGTCCGAGGGAGAAAGGCCATTATCGTGAACATAGCTTGTAGATGAAGTCAGGCTCTGATGGATTGGACTTGACAGAAAAATACTAAAACTACAAAAGTGATAATACCAGAATAAATACTTTCCTCCCTAGTTTGCATTAAAGTAAATACTTCAGACGTGAAGAAGACTCCATGGCGATGACTTTTAAAGATATGTCTGTTATTCTTCTCTGTAAAAGCTGCAGAATAAATGATAAAGACCCTAAAACCATGATTCAACAGCACACGTCCTGTGAACAGAGAAGAAAAAGGAGGATCGAGTTGTAAATCTTCCCCAACAGATTATTTTCCCCCTCCAGGAGATGTCAGAGATGCCTCAGGACATTGCGTTAGCTGGCCTCAAGGAATCAGATCTCACTGCTGGCTCTGCTCCACAGAATAAAACAAACTATTTGACCTGTTAAATTTCTAATGTTTAAATAAACAGAAGCAAATGTGAAAGGCTGACTTTTGAACTGTGCGCTGATACCAGGCTGGATGGTTCCTCTCCTCTCTAGTACGGAGAACGGTTTCCAAAAATAACTAATTTAGTTCTGTCTGACCACAGAACAGTTCTGGATTCACCTCAGTCCGTTTTAAACGAGTCCAGAGAAGACTCTACAGTTCTGGATGGTGTTCACATCTGGCTTCTTCTTTGCCTGACAGAGCTTTAAGCAGCATTAGTGGATGAACTATGTTTACAGACGGTGATCTGTGGAAGTGTTCCTGAGCCCAGAACAGAACCAGGCCTGGTTTGAAAGCAGTAGCCCCCCAGGGACCCAAAGATCATGACCATCCAATACTGAATTTCAGCCGAGATTTCTAAAAATTCTTGAAGATTCTTGATTCTTGAAGGAGATGATTGTGGATTTCAGAAGGAGCAAACACCCCCACCCCTCCAAAACATAGGAGGATCTGCTGTGGAAGTGGTCTCCAGCTACAAGTATGTGGGTGTGCACCTGAATAACAACCTCAGCTGGGGCAACACCCCCACCAGCCTGATCAGAAAGCTCATCAGAGACTCTACTTCCTCAGGCGGCCGAGACGAGCTGGTCAGGGAAGCTCAGTCCTCACCTCCTTCTACAGGTGTGCAGTGGAGAGCATCCTGTGCTCCAGCATCAACGTGTCGCATGGAGGCTGCACAGCTGCAGAAAGAAAAGCTCTGCAGAGAGTGGTGAAGGCTGCACAGAAGATGTTGGAGTCAGTCTCCCCACCATCACAGACATTTACACCTCCAGATGCAGGAAGAGGGCCACCTGCATCATGAAGGACTCCACTCACCCAGCACACACACTTTTTGCTCCGCTCCCCTCAGGAAGGATGTTGAGGAACATTAAGTGTAGAACCACTAGACTGAGGAACAGCTTCTACCCTGAAGCTGTTGGACCCATGAATCTCAAATGAGACAAATCACTGTAAGGAAACTTTAATTGATGATATGCGACTTTATCTGTGCTCCTGATTATCCATGCTGCTGATTTCTTACCTTAAGCTGCTATATTCCTACTCATCTGCTCACAACAGACTCATGTTCAGGCTGCTGTTTAATACACCATATTATTTTGCATTATCATTGTTTAGTGTAAATCTTAACCTTGTATACTGCTTATTTTTTTTATCATTTATATTTTTGCTATTTTTGGGTGTAACTAGGATCCTGTGTTCACAATTTCACTCCACCTCATGTACCACATGTGATGTGAATGGCAATAAAGAACCTTGAAGTCTTTTGAATATATTATGAATCGTAAATGCTCAATGTCGTCCAAACGTTCTAAGAAACATCATTTTGAAACTGCTCCACTGTTTTCAGACATAGGTTTTCAGACTGGTGAACCTCTGCCTATCTTTACTTTTAAAATACTTCTCTTCACACCCAGTCCTCTTTCTAACCTGTTGACAACTAAATTAATTTATTTACAAAACGCTTCTCCAGCTGTTTCTTATTCATACCACTTACTTTTACAGCCTTTTGCTGCCCCTGACACAATCTTTTTAAAGATGTGTTGCTGCCCTAAAATTCAAAATGACCTTATTTTTAAATATGGTACAATTCCTTAGTTACATTGGATTGATTTGATTTGTTTAATATGCAAGTTTATAAGATTAACAAATCATTATATTGGTTTTATTTACATTTCGCACAATGCTCCAATGTTTTTCAAATTGGGGTTGTATTATTTTCCATTTTCAATACATAAATATTAAAATTCATCAGGTTGAGACTGATCAGGGAGCTTTCAAACATTTCTGGGTTTAGTCCAACAGTGACCTAGCTCTGTCTGACGGGCTCTGAACCAGAAGAACAATTCCTTCAAAGAACTTTCTTCAGTATAAAAGCTGTGAAACAAGCGTGAGATCACCACCGTGACCTTGTTAGTCGAGAGATGATGATGATCAAAACACACGACCAAATATTTCCCACACGAACAAAGTGAATAAAACGAGAACCAATGAAATAAACACAAACATCCATTGGATGTGTAATAAATAACCTAAAGGTTGCAATCAATCTGCACTCACACGGTCATATTCTTATGGCACATCTTAATCGTCGCATGGTTTCCAGGCTGCCGACATTTGGCAGAATGAGTTCATGTTCCAGAAAAGCAGACTTTGAATACTGTAAATAAGCCCAAGATGAACCATCAGAGACTCAGCATCAGAAACTGGTAACAGTCCCCGTCTCTGTTTTCACTTCTAGTTTTCAACGTTACAAACGCCACCGGGCCTTCAGCCAGACTCAGAATACTCAAAGGATCCGGAAGAGGCAACACAAGGTTAGTTTTCAGTTTAGAATCTGTTTTTTAACTCTACAAGACAGAAGTAAAGTTTACTGAGGTTGTTAAATCCGTTAACCGTATTTTTCGGTCTATAAGTCACAGTTTTTTTTGCATCATTTGCATGCCCTGCGACTTAGACACCGAAGCGACGTATTTTGGATTTGTTTCTCATATTTATAAACCAATGTTCGGCTGAGATATGACCGTTTTCATTCGTTCTGACTGACAATATTGAACACTACCATTTTCAGCTGCTAGATGGCACTCGAGTGGTATGGCATGCCGTTGTGTCATGCAATAGGTAAAAGGGGCTATTAATGACACAATCAGCTTGCCATAGCCTGCCACCTTCGTCCAGCTCGCTTGGAACAACTGTAAAAATCAGCTTCATTTCACTGCGCTGCCCTGGTGAAATGCAGCTGATTTGACCATTCAAGTGCATTTATTAAGTAAAAGTTCAACTGAGACACATTTTTACTATAATGTCGAGCAAACAAAATGGTGTTTTTAGGTGGTTATCTTGTTAAATTTTGAAGAAATGCGCAGCGTTCTTCATTCCAGATTTCCTCCCTCTGCACGCTCTCACAGCCCCGACGCAGCAAGTACTTTTGAAATGCAGCTGATTTGACCGTTAAAGCGCATTTATTAAGTAAAAATTAGACTGAGACACACCTTTGCTATAAGTTCGAGCAAACAAATAATTGTTTTTAAGTGTTAATCTTGTTAAATTCTTGTTAAAGTCCTCCCGTGCACGCTCCCGCGACCGCCATTTGGCAGCCAATCCATTTTTGGCACAACACCGGCCCACATTTCCAGGTTGTCAGCGGTGACGCGTAACAAATGCGACACGTCAGCGGTGATGCATAATAGATGCAACGTATACGGCGAAGTGACGTATTTATGTAATTTGCACTTTATTAGACATATTTGCACTGATGCAACTTATAGGGCGGTGCGACGTGTACGGTGGAAAATACGGTAAACGAAAACGTGAATTCACATTTTGTCTATCAGTGTAAATATTATCACCGTTACTTCAATCTTTTTAAAACAAAACGCTTCAATTTCTTGTGAGACAGTTCATTGGTTGTGTTTAAGTATAAATTGTAGGAAGATGTTCATGAAAGTCGTGATGTTTAAGGTTTATCTGCTTGAAGACGACAATAAAACTGTTTCAACTTTGACCTAAATATGACGTTTTAAAAGCTAATTATTTGTAATAATTTCCCTCTAAATCCTCAGTTTTACTGTTGCCGTCAGACTGAATTCTCAGTAAAACGCTTGTTGAACTTAAAATGACTACAACAACAAATAATAATTATTATTAGAGTCCCTCTGAAAGTCCTCGCGGTTCTGTGAATAAACTCTGTGTTGTAATATTTGGTTCAGGAGACATCTGCGTTCACGTGGGTTTGCACCGACGGGCGTGTTCGGGTGTCTGTGTGTCTCAGAGGATTATTTCCAGCGGTTGATTGTTTGGTGTGAGCTTTGCTAAGGGATGGAGATATAATCCCCACCCCGCCCCTCCACAAAACTCGTTTAACAGACGGAGAGGACGACCGTCGCTGCACTGCAGGATTCAAGAGAAGCTGACAGAAAACGTGCGTCTCCCAAAACTGATGGACGTTTTCTTACTTGACGTCAACCTTTACATTTTTGTCCACTTAAAGAAGTATTATAACTTCAATTCTTGTGTATTTAATGTTTAAAATTGAAATTTAAACACTAAAGATAGATGTTGGTTTTTTTTTTAATGTTTAAATCAGCGTTTCCTCGTTTTGTTTGCTTTTGACCCACAAAATAAAAGTTGATCCCAGTGTACAAACATTGAGCCTCGTCAACAATTTTAGAAGTTTCTATACTTTTATGGCCATTTTTGAAACATTTAAAGCTAAATTTGTTATTGGCACTCCTTTTAAAACGTATTTGATTTTCATAGTTCTTCTCAAGACCCCACACTTGGAGTTTAATGAGTTCTTCACACAGCTGATCAGTCTTTCGTGTCGAACGGAGTCAAGTCACCGATAAATCAATTACAGCTCAGTTTTCATTGATTTAAAGCTAAACACGTTGAGTGGTGCTAAAATAATCACGTAGAAGATATTTAGAAAAGTTTTTCAGCTAACAAATTTATCTTGAGTGTGACTTAGACTGAATTACTGTCTGCTTTGGGATATGTTTTAAGATTACATAAGTTCAAATTGACCTTTAAACCCAAATCTTATAGAGATTACGCTGGTTCAGATAACGTCTGCAGGATGCAAACACATGCCTGGTATGTGTGGCTTCGCCCATGGTGTGGGCCGTGGAGGTGGGGGGGCTTATTGGTGTTTATTAACGCTGTTGGTGACTGCCAGTGTCAATCAGAGAACAATCACAATCAGATGTGACCCCAAAGAGGTCAGAAAGCGCGTGCAGAAACCTTTTAACGAGATAAATGTTTGTTTTTGTGTCTCTTTGTTTTAAGATTCCTGTGATGGACTGGAGACCTGTCCAGGTGTCCCCCGCCTCTCACACAGTGATGGCAGGACATGGGCACCAGGGACCCCCGCGACCCGAAAAGGAAGAAGCGGATAAAAACAATGGATGGATGTTTTAAGATTATTGTATCCATTTTCCAGATTATAGATTAACTTCCTCACAGGCTGAAGCTGCGCCCGTTGGGTTGATCAGTCATCATTAAGAGGGTAAAGGTGCGACGGCGAGAGAGCGGCTTGTGACGGACAGCTGACATGTCCTGGATTTCTGTTGCGCATTAGAAAAGCTCTGGCTCGACTCCGCGGGTCACCCCCCGCACAGCCGGAGAAATCCCACCTGTGTTTGTCTGCACTAATTTCAGATTATTACCACGGTTTTAACTGTTACCTTCAGGGCCTTGCTGCAGATTACTCCTTTGATGTTTAGCTCAGGTAAAAACATGCCGAAGGATCAACTCTATCAGCTAAAACACGACGGTTATAACTCCTAAAAGTTTACGGTGAAGAACATTTAAGGCTGCAGTTCATAAATGTGCTTTTAAAAAAGTACTTACATGTGTTAAAGTAGTGCGAGTGGGGAAAAAAGGCGCTTACATCTTAATATGTGCGTTTTTATTTTACTTTGTTACCTTTAGAAAAGCTTAATGTATGTCCTGTTATTTTAGATTAACTGTGCAGAAGCCTAAAAACATAAGTTGACCAGTAAATGTATTTTTTTTATAGATAAATAACTAATGAAGTGTGTGTCATCTTTCAATATTCAGATTTTTACTCATTTTGCTACAGTTAAAAATGCTTATTGTAATTTTCCAGACATCTCCAAATGTTTTCACTCACGAATAATAATCAAATCTTTGGTTTAGGAGGTTTTTAAAAAAAACGACAAAAGTCCAATAAAAACACATCAGGGATCTAAACAGGGAGTCAAAGTGCTTTTATTGCGAAGCCACTAATTTAAAACAGAAATAACCTTTTGTTATAGTTCTTTCCCTTCTTATGTGTATTTATGTGTGTGCAACTTTTACAAGTGAAAGAGCCATTTTGATTACTTCTATTAAATATAATTTGTATAAAGTCATTAAGTACTTGAGATTTAAAATTAGGATCAAATAAAACAATAATGTTTCCATTATTAGGTTTTGTTCATCAGATTGTTGGTCATTTTCATAAAGCGCTGAAGGTAGCAGGCTTTTATTAAAGTCAGACCGTTATTTCTAATCTTGTCTGTATAATAAAATTAACTATTTATGTTAGAACATCAGATAAAACTATAATCTCCAACAGATGCAGAAAACTCCCTGCTTTTACAGCAATCTGCCTCCAGCTTGTTGAAAAAGTGAGAATTTTCCGCTGGATTTGGAGAACAACTTCGCTGCGAGTCAACGCAGCGAGCGAGAAAAACTTTCGGCTCAACGATAAAACCAGTCGCTAAATTTTAAACACATCTGAGTGAAAATCTGACACACATTCAGATTATTCTGGTAGAGAAATGATGAGAAGCAAGAGTATTTTTTTATTACCAATACGTCTAAAAAGAGTCCAGCTGCTGCAGAGGTGTTACAAACGTTTTGCAAATATTTGGATTATCTGCTAAAACTAACTAGTTTTTTGTTAATTTAGTCAAAAATATTGCTCAGGTTGATGTTTTTAGTCAACGGCTGGTCTGAAGAGTCACACGGGGCTCCAGAACCGCAGGTTGCAGCAGAAATGAGACAGAAATCGAATGAAATCGGTTCAAGATGCATTCAGAAAGCCACTCGAGTGTGATCTTCTAATTTTAGATGTGTGTGTGTGTGTGTGCGTGTGACCACATGTCCCACACCCTCCCCTCCCCTCCTCTCTCTCAGATGATAATCTCGATGTAATAATCTGTTGTTTGAACTCCTTAAGCACAGACTGTCTATCACATCTGCTCTCTTCACCCCCGTAAAGCCATGCTATTAATAAACTCGCTCCTTTTTTCTCCCGTTTTCTGCGTTTCGATCCGCACCTGTCAGAGCTGAACTTCTTAATGTCCTCATCAAGGAAACGCACCTTCTCATTTGACCAGCCGACACTCTGGAAAATCGTTATTTCTGCTTTAAATCTCTCTGATCCTCTTCTTTATCAAACAAGAGCGGTAAGATTTTCCACGTCTGCTGAAATATTTAATGCTTCTTTCAAACTGTTGCAGATGACTCATGAATAACTTCTCTAAAGCTCTGATGATCCATTTCCTCCAGAGAGACAAAAGCTTATAATCGCAAATGATATTAGATGGTTTCAAATAACTCTGTCGAAGAAAAACAACCATTTATGTGTCAGTGTTGAATCAACGGAGGGACGGAGTCTTACCTGCTGTGTGCTGCTGTCTCCCGTCCAACAAGAGCGAGGCATCAGGAGGGACGTGAGGATGAAGCCACAGTCTTTTGCGTCATCTGAGAAAATTTACAGATTAATACAAAGAACAGCTTGGTCCTCCAGCCCCCTCCTCCACCTCACCCCACTCCCCTCCCTCCGTTCTGTCTGTTCCGTGCACATAGTTCTCTCCATCCGTGACTTTTTATTAAAGTAATCATTAGATGCACATCTACAACAGATAAATGTTTGGATTTGACCCAATTAAAGATGGCCACTGCAGCTAATCAGCCTTTGCAAACACAAAAATGGCTCAAACTCCATCAATTTGACAGAAATCGGGTCTAAATTTTGATATAATTCCCCAACACATATCCCGTTTGCTAAAAGAACTTGCATAACATTGTTTTCCAGGTTTGAGCTATAATTCTGTCACTTCTCAACACGAATCTAGTTTAAAACTCTGGCATCAAAGGTGGCGGGCGATATGCATTCATTCAAGGCCTGAACCTGGAAGATCAGAATCAAAATAAGCTTTACTGTCACTGCACAGTTAAGTACAGCGAGATTACGTTCCGTACAGCCGTCCTAAAGATGGACGGAGGTGTACTAAGAAACACTGCCCTTATTGCTTAGATAGAAAAAGGGAAGCCACATAAGGATATTTCTTAATACATCTACGTCCATATATAGAGATCTCTCACACCGTGTCCTTTAACAGGGCACAGTTTAAGGTATCAAAAAAATTTTACCACAGACACAATACATAGGCATGGACGACAAGACGGTGAGATTTGTCCATGAACATTTCCAGATAGTTTCCCTAGTCCTGATAAGATGTTAGTGTCTCTCAGCTGGTACAGCTCTGATAAGCGTACAGAGAAGTTCTCTGGGGGGGGGGTCGGCAGAGCAGAGCGTATTTACATATCCTCCAGGAGCAATTTGAGATAAGTTGGCCTTCCAAGGCCGAGCGGAGAGGCCAGATTCAGATAACAATTGTTTGGGCAGGCAGACTCTGGTTCCTGTCTGCCTTCAGTTCTGCTGGAACTCTCGATGGCGAATCCAAACAGCCAGATTTGTGAACATTCCTCCGGTTGGTGCTTTAGCTTTTCTCCAGGGTCGAATCAAACATGCCGGCAAGTTCCAGGAGCTCACAACGCATATGACTTTGAGAGCTCGATGCACAAATGAATCCATCACATAAGGCCAGCAGCCTGACCAGGGCCAAATTAGCTGCAGCCGTCTTCTTTGTATGTTGATAAACCAGGAACCAGCCGATTCCACAAAGGAGGAAACCTGTTATCATAAATCCAATTATATATGCATCTTCGATCCATGACATACCCAGCTGCATGTGTCCGCTTGGGCATGAGGGCTCTCCAGTACCCTGCCTCTTGAAAAAAAAAAAACATTAATCAAAAGTGTTGAAAGACCAGCTGACCAGATCCGTAATAATAATTTACAATTCGGAAGATGTGTAAAGAGAGGCTCTGTGCACAGGACAAAGAGCAAAAGCAGGAGGAAGGCAGGAGAGGGAGGAAAAGTCTCCGTCTTGTTCGAGGGCAAGTGAGAAAAAAAAAATGGTGATGAAAGATGGAGAAGAAAAAATATCTCCTGCAAGTAAGGTGAGGCACAAAAAAGATTTTAGAAGCTTTAAGAGATGCAGAAATGTACAAAAGCATGAGTTTGTGTGCAGAGGGGGGTGTTTCAGGTGTCCTCCATTCCACAGGAGGGCGCTATGACTCCTGCAGTGGCAGAAGGAACCTGCACAGTTTCCTGACAGGTATCAGTGTCAGTCATGAGGAGCTGCTGCACATGCTGGCCTTCTTTGTAAATCTCTACTCTGCAGCAGCACGGAGTTCAAACCGAGCTAATAAAGAAGTCGAGGAGTTTCAGGTTGGCTCATAAAGACTGCAGACCTACTGGCTTCATGGGCTTTGAGACAGGGCCAGGATTGATTTACGACTCTAACGTCTCAACTGTCAAACATGAAGATGAGCAACAACGTGACTCCTTCCTTCAACTGGCTGCCATCATGGACACGTAAGATTGAAGGTGGCGATATAACGAACTAAAAAACGCTCAGTGATCACAGCAAGACTTCAAAAAGCATCCTGGTTTGTGATGTGAGCCTCTCTAATGTGGGAGCTTGTCATCACCGGTTGCTGCTTCTTTCTAATTTTAGTTGCAAAGAAGACAGACAACATATCTGCTGAATATTTAGGTCATTAGGAATTTTTCTCATTAACATTCAAACATTTGAATGAGAACTCCAGATTGGGAATACACACTTATTACAGATATTAGAAAGTAGAAAATATCTCCAACATCCTCTTTTAGGTCAAACGTTTATTGTCCAGAACAGAATAAACATCTTCTGCCATCACAAGATGTTAAAACAATTTCCTGCGGGATCAATACAGTTAAGTTCTATCTTCTATTATTTTCATCTTTAAAATGAAGGATGTTAGACTGATGATGTCATTGTTTCTGTGAAATCAGTGTGAGTGCTGATTTTACTACAGAAGTCTAAAAAAACAGGAGAACGAAAGCTAAAAACTAAAATGCAATAGCTAAATGCTAAAATGAGCAAAACATTACTTAAACTTCCAAAGTAGCAAAATGAAGCTAAAAGCTAAATACAGTAAAAGGCTATCAAAAAGCTAAAATAAGAAAAATGCTAGTTGGAAGCAATAGGCTAGTCAAAAGCAGCTAAATATTTGCTAAAATAACAAAAGTCCCACTAAAAGCTTAAGAAGCAAAGAGCTACATACAAGCATTCTGATAGCAAAAAGTAGCAAAAGGGAGGCTAAAAGCTAAAAGAATCAAAAGCTATATAAAATAATTAAAATGCTAACTGAAAGCTAAAAGTAACAAAATCCTAACAAAAACCTAAAAGTGGCAAAAGAACAGCTAAAAGTGGAGAACAGTAGCTAAAACCATAAAGCTGCTCAAGAAAACAAAAAGAGAACATTGAAGAAGGTTTTAAAGTGTGTGTGTGTGGGGGGGGGGGGGGGGATTGGAGAGCTCTTAATGTATTTCTATGGAAAAAATATTTGTAAATAAAAAGCATATTTTGAAAAATATTAAAGTTACAAAAAGCAAACGTCACAGCACCCAGCTACTGCACGAGCTGAATGTTTTCATAGATGAACAATTCAAATACAACAAAACATCTGCAGAAGTAAATCAACTGAAATAACACAAATAAAATAAAAAATAAAACCATATAACCAGTTACCGGTAGACATGTCATCCACTGTTCTAATCTAACAAAATGTAATTTAATCTAATCTAAGACAGGATGTAGAAATGTGTGTAGGATAGTTTATATCTTTTCAGCTTCGAGATGTAGGAGCAGCCAGGCGCTGCTGATCAAATGCACTGAGATTAGCTGCAGCCTTCAAGTGGGCGTTCTCTCAACGCCAGAGTGGAAAGACATCAGCAATTACCTTGGAGAAACAACTGTTAACCTACAAAATATTACAGGACCATTTCCAGACACGCTCACTGAGAAGTATCGTTTGTGATAAACATGATAGGTTCTTCTTTTTCCAGAGTTTGCTCAAAGTAAATGAGCTCCATTTAAACATTACAGTTAGCACGTAAACATTCAACTTCAAGACAAGATGATAAAAAAACAACTGAACGAGTTGGACTTGTTTTGGAGGGTTGTTAAGAAAAAGCCTTTTTTCCGCAGCACAGCTTAAGTTTGCATAGTTGCATCTGAACAAACCGACTTCTGGAACAACGTCCCTTTGGACAAACGAGATAAAAGTGAAGATGTTTACCCATAATGCACTCATGCATACTGATGGTGGGCGGCTAATAGTTTGTGCTTTATTCTGCAGCGTCAAGATCGGAGTTGATCCGTCGTAACCAAAGTATTTTAGAGACAAATGTGGGGCCATGTGTCCAACAGCTGAAGCTCAGCAGTTCAACCCAAGGACGACAACCTCCTACAGCGGTTTGGCTGAAAAAGAAAAGACGTTGTAACGACCCTCTCAAATTCAGACAAAATGGCTGAAATGTTGTGGCAGGAACTATTTTATTTATATTTTTATTTTTATTTAACAGGATAGTCCCTTTTCAAGGGAAGCCTGGGCCTGAAGGCAGCCTAACATGCATGTTTTTGTACTGCGGGAGGAAACCGGAGTACCCGGAGAAAACTCACGCAAACTCCACGCAGAAAGACCCCAGCTCCAAATCGGGGCTTGAACCCAGGACCTTGTTGCTGTGAGGCAGTGCTGCTAACCACTAAGCTGTCGTGCTGTCATGACCTTCAAAGAGCTGTGCGGAAATAAATATGTGCAAATCTCAATTTACTGAAGGTGCATTATAAAGAAGAGTTGGCCAAAACTTCTCCACAACCATGTGAAAGACTGAAGAGGTCCTACAGAGGAGGATCTCTGTTGCGTCTGTTTTGGGTGGACTTCTTTTCACATGCTACATCTGCATTTTTGATACGCAGTAGTTTTAGTGAAATAAATGATAACCAAGTAGTATTTAATACTCAGACCTGAAAGACCAAATGATTTTTGATCATGTCCTGATGTGTAAATCCTTCAAACTGAAACCCCAGGTGCTTTCTGTTTTCTCTAACCAGGACTGTACGCGCCGCCGAACTGCTCCCATTATGCTCGTAAATCCTAAAATGACAGACCTGAATTTGGTTAATTACAACACAAACACAGACAAATTTCCTCAAACTTAAACACACACTTCCACGCACACATCCCATGTCACTCTCAGTCTCGCAGGGAGAGACAGATGGACAGGGCCAAAATGGGGACAACCGGGCCGGAGCCTCCTTTGTGCGGTAGTCGCTCTGTAAGTCAATCCTCTACTAATTGCCTGAGCAGTTCAAACACAAAGTCTGCCACTGAAATTCAAACCTGCTGCTGTTGTACAGTGAGTAAAAATTACAATGTGTTACATTCTGCCTCCTGGCAAGAAAAGGGACCGCAACGCGGCCTGTAGAGGAAGAGGTGAGGGGACGGAGGGACAGATGAGCTCAAAAACGCAGAGACACAGGAAGGTGTGGACTCTGCTGCCAACATGAAAGCCAGGACTGTAAATAGATCATTCACTATTTAGGCTGCACATCTAATGTGGGCGGGTGCAGACGGTGACAAATCTGCGGCGAGAGAATGAAAGCGTAGCCGTCGTAGGTGAACCGAGTCCCGTAACGAGACACCGAGGAGGGACAGATAAGGAGACAAGTGATTGAGAGGTAATCCTGGAAGAGAGAAAAAAAAAAGTGAGGTGCTGTAAGAAGAGAGGGAGCAGACGATGTAAACAAGACGACGAGCAGAGTGCGCGCACGCTGCGTCTGACGCCGTTTCATTAAACCAGAGCATCGCACCTAACAAAACAGTCCCGACAAACAGAGCTGGATCGGGTCAGAACCTGTTTCTGATTAGACATTGGGCAGAATCACCGAAGTTCTCCCAATGATGGTCAAACTCCCTCTTCTTCCCGAAGGTGAACATTCCAAACTCTAATTTCAGTTTTGTGCAGGAAAGACTTGTAGGCACATGTGTTGTTTGTTTGTCAGAGCTGCAGAATGTCTCTATGGGTGTGCATACTTGGCTCAGCGTGCACGTGCGTTGTTTGTGTTTGCGTGTTGTTTGGCTCCGGATTCCAGCGCGCCACTTTTCCTCATTGACCTTTAGGAAGCTGTGAAAGGTTCTGCAACCGTGAACGCCGAGTCAGCAAAAACACTATTACTTTTAGTGTTTTATGTAATCAGACTTCTTCTGAATGTGATTTTTTTAAACAATTCACACATCAAAGAGTTCGGCTCGATCCGTAAAACTACACCCGACTTTTAGAGGTTTCTTTTTTTGGTTTGTGAATTAATTAACTATATGTACAAAGATTTTCCCCACAGAAATACACTGAGATGTTTTCAATGTCATCAAAAGCATTGTTTTCTGAAATATTTGTTCCGTTTTAGCCGTTTTCTGCTTCTTTCAGCATTCGGCTACTGTCTTGCTAAATTAGACTTAACTATGGTTTTGCTATTTTGTAGTTTTGAGTTACAAGTTTGCTAATTTAAGCTTATATCTATGATTTTGCTACATTTAACACATATAATTTTACTTGGGTAAACTTTTAGCTACAGTTATGCTTTTCAATACCGTTTTGGTACATTTACCTTTTCAGAACTGTATTGCTAGTTGTAGCTAGCAATTTTTACTTCTGTTCTGCATGTTGTAACTTTAATAATTCTTTTTTCAACAACTTTCAGCAAAGTCCTTCAGCACTTTTCACACCTGTGCCAAACTCGTCTCCGGTCGAGCCGAACAGCAGCTACAAGTTCTACAGCCGAAGATGTCTAAGATAAACGGAGAGCCATGAAGACAGACGGAGACAGACAGGAGGTGATGCATTCATCAGCGAGTCTGATCCACTCCGATGAGCGACCTCACCTTTGACCTTTTACCTCTTTGCCACCAGTGCTGGCGGCTGGGGCATTTCCAGGAGGCTCTGGCTAATTGGGTCGGATTGCGCGGGGAGCAGCATTACGTCTGAAATTGGAAACACATGCAGCTCTACCTCAGAGTGCATGTGGTCATGGTGGCAGGTTTCACTGCAGAGACGCGTTTTCCAGGTGAAAAGGTGGACGAGACGGACTTTTGTGAAGGTGGAAAGCAACGTTGAGAAGAAGGAAAATGACCAAAAATGAAAAATAGGAGAGAAAAAGTAAAAAATACTTAAAGTCCTATTATTCCCAGAAGGAATGCATGTCGCCTGCAACCTCTCATGCCTCTGTTTTAGTTTAAGAATATTTTATTTTGAGGAATAAAGTTCTAGCTATTAGGTTGAACCCTGGAAACAACATTATACACAATCTCATGTCAAGGTTTTAATCAACAGTTTAGCTGTATTTTTGCTTTTGGCATTTTTGTTGTTGCTAAATTTATATTTTAGCTATGGTTTTACTGCTACAGTTTTGCAACATTTAGCTTTTAGTTATGGTTTTGTTACATTTAGCTTTTAGCAACCATTCTTCTCAGTTTTGCTTTTAGCTGCAGTATTGCTTACTTTTGTTTTTAGCTATGCTTTTGCCATCATTTAGCTGTTAGCTACAGTTTTGCTACATTTAACTTTTAAATATGGTTTTGCTAAATTTAGCTTTTAGCAATTGCTTTAGTAATTTTAGCTCTAGGTTTCTAAGTTTTAGCTTTCAACTGTGTTGCAAAGTGTGCACTGGGGACGATGCTCAGCTACTACCACACCAAACTTTAGCTTCTTCTTTCCCAAAGGCTGTGGCGGCCATCTTGAATTGTGCTGAATTGAAAGGTAAATCAGTTGTGAACTCAATGACTACTATAAAAAAGTGTGTTCAGTGATTCATGAGATATTTTTGCTAATGCTACAAACGATCACTCACACAGCCAAAACATTATCGCCCTTTCACTTTCGGCAGTGAAAAATAGGTGTAAAGATGGAAAATCAAATGATGACGAACTTTTCCTTGGAAATGATCCATTGTGGACAGACTGACAGTTCAGCTCAGCTTTTTTGCAATAATCACCATAACTGCCTTCCAATTACGCTCAGATCCAAGTTTCATATGAAGGAAGGTGTCCGGCGCTAAAGCAACAAGTTGATGGATGACAGCAGGACGGGTGGGAAACATTTCAGGAGAGGGGCCGACGGGTGGAAAAGTGACATCTGGAAACTTTAAAATGCTTGTGGGTGTTTTTCGTTTTCAATAAGGGGCGTTTGAAGACGATCCAAAAGGTGAATCAACGAGGTTGTCCTGGTGAAACTCAGGTGTTGTTATTGTCCACTGTTGAAAGACGAGGACAGAGCCATGATGCGTATGCTGTGTGTCTGTCAGAATATTACCACCCACGGTGAGATTTTTAACGAAACACTCGTATGGTAATCACTGCATACACATCAAGAACTGATCACTTTTGGAGTTGACCCAAATCAAGATGGCCGCCACAGCCAACTGAGCGTAGAAAACTCAAAAATGGTCACAACTCAAACAAAAAATTTCATTTTGCCGTAGTTGAGAACCTTTTACAACACACACTCCATGTGCTAATCATTGCACAAGATCTTTGCAAAAAAAAAAAAAAAACTTAAGCCTTTTCTATTGGAGTCAACGTCTGTCTGTTAGCAAAATATCTTATGAACGGCTGAATATATTTTTAATGAAACGTTTCGAAAGGTAAACAGTGTTTGCACATCTATAACTGATCTGACTAACGTTCGGAGCCAATCCAAATTGGTATAGCCACAAGCCAACACAGAAATGGCTACAGCAGAGTAAATTTTACACTGAGCAAAAAAATGTGATGTGGTAGTAGCCGAGAGTCGTCCTCAACAGAGCGTGACCAGTCGCATTACTGCATGAGGTTGCACATAATGATTTCAAGGTGTGACCAAAACGGCTACAACACTTTCATTTCTCAACATGAGACGATCTCCAAAACTCCTGCATGAACGGTGGCGGGCGATATGCATTCCTTCAAAAGAATTCTAGGCCTTAACCAGTGGTGTAGTCTACGTGATACTCGGGTATACGGAGTATACCCACTAGAAAAAGCTTAAGCAAGTCAGTATACCCATTTAAAAGTGCCCAATGATACATGACATAACATTAGGCACGTGTCATCGATACGTTAAACGGCAGTTAAACGTGTCCGCAATAATCTATCGATATGCATCACTTTGCTTTGATACTGCTTTATAAATTCTATAACATGTTTTTAATACAAACTGTTGTCCAAAGTTTGTTGTTCATTTATTCAAATATAAGCATCAGAGGAATTTGGAAATGTTCGGTATGCTTAAAAATCTAAATAATTTGAAGCTTACATTGTACTAACCAGTGAACTTGGGTTTCTAAGCACAGTTCACCTCGCTACAAAAATGTAGACTGGCCTTAACAATTAAAATATGCCTGATGTGGCTATTTTTATAACTCATAAATGTGTTGAGGTTTAGGAAAACAAAAAAAAGTGCAGATTTTATTATTTGTAATGACCTGCTAAAGACCTAACTGTGAAGACTTTCGATTACTTGAGGGTTAAGGAAACCTTTAAATGTGATGCGTCAGTGACAGCAGGAGGTATAACTCGTTCTGTAAAGATCTTTTTTTTTTAAAAGCCCTTGATCTTGTTGATTGTAAAATGGTTTAACTTGGAAGAAATTAGAAAGGTGTCAGGTTAAGAAAACACACCCCACCCCTTCTAATTGTCCTTTTTAACTGACCGTCACTCATGTCCGCACTCGGCCAACAACTTTCTCCGGCTTTTCTCGTCTCTCACTCGAACCTTTACTGATGCGCCCAGAGGTGGAATTATTGAAGTACGCGCGGGGGCAAGTTCAGGCAGAGAAGGAGCTGGAGAGAATGGGTGGAGGGCTGCAAAGATTTCCAGTGACTGACGGTAAATGCCAAGAGGGAGGAATACCGCAAGGGACACAACAGGGAGTGCATGTTTGTGTTTGTGTTGAAGACAAGCTTGCAAAAGAGTTTTCGAAGTGACGGCAGCGTGAGACAGAGAGAGTGTGTGTTTGCGCAATCAGTCATCGAGTGCAAGTATATCAACGCTTCCTTCTACCTGAGAGTCCTGACAGTGTTAAATGTCTCCGTCCCTGAGTGAAGACTGCACTTTTAGTCTGTCTCTCTATACAGAAGTGACCCGTTTTAGCGGTTTGAAAAACCCTCTTTTCATGGTCTCCCCCCATCGTCTCTTTCTGCGTCTCCTCTCTGGTCCCTATCTCTCCCATCCCTAAACGCTTTCATGAGCAGTCTCTCAGGGGCAGGGTTGTAACACAAGCCGGCACTCTTTTGTCTCCATTCTTCTCCTTATCCTTTCATCTTTTTAAACATTCAAGGGAAAAGGGGGTTTGGTGAGATGGAAACCACTACTTGGTAAAGGAAAGAAAGAGATAGCATGTGAGAGAGTGAGAGGAAAAAGGGGGAGGCAGAGTCTCTTTCCCTCTCTGCTCATCATCCAGTTTATGGCTCTCCTTTTCAACAAGGCCATTCAAGGTGGGGAGGCTTCGTGGACGGGCTATTCTTGCAGGTCAATAGCACAAACCCTTGTCTGGTTTGTGCTGCGCCGAGGACCCGTTGAACTGTCTGCCGCTCTGCATGTTTGTCCCCCAAAGACCTCTTCCTTGTCTCCTGTTCTGACTTTCCCCCAAAAGACTCATGGGTGCACTGATCAGTGAGTCACCAGCTCCTGTTTCGAAACCTTTTACCTTTAAAGTTGAGATGTCCGCTTTTATCCCGGCTACACTGCAGGAAAGTGCACGTCTGTGTTGCACCGACTTCTTCTTAAAACCACTGCGGGATTTCAAGCAAGTCGATGTAAACAAAGCACTGAATCGAACAAAAAACACGGAAGCTTGAGTCACATGACTGACCTACATCTGGCTGGCCGTGATCAACCTCATAGATACAATTTAGGTGAAAATATAAAAGTCAGTCTGTAGCTAAACGCAAAGCAAAAGAGAAAGATGGAGAGAGACAACGGTCAAGAATAAACATCGAGAATCAGGCAGACGGCGGAGCTCAGGCCTTCAAAAAACTTGGTGTCATCAGTCAATGGTTGCTTTTTCTTTTACTTTAATGTATTTTTATTTTATATGTACTTTTATACTTTATATGTACTTTTATATGTACTACCCACGGCAAAATCTCACACAATTTCAAGGTGACTAAAACATATTTTAATAAAGACTTGTACACTTACTGTTTCGGCCTGGCCCGTCCTTTGATCTGCACACTTTACCAACCTGATCGCTTTTCCAAGAACGTCTCTGTTTTCGACCGGTTTTCAGTCACTTTGGCTGTTTTTGTAGGTAAACAAACACACGTGAGTTGACAGCCATTCAAAAACTTTGCTTACATTTTTTTTTTTTTTTTAAGGTCACAGTAACTATCCAAATGAGAGAGAAAAATGTGTGAATCTTGTTTCTTACTTTATGAATTTCTTTTTAATGACGCTGCAACACAGATAATATCTGAAAGGAGAAATGCATGAAACAGAAACGTCATGAAACAAACTGCAGAACTACAGTAAGTTAAAATGTGTTGAAATACAATAAAATGCACAAAATTTGCCTGCAGTGCCAATAAATAGTTGTGCTTTTACAACCAAATAGCTTCTAAGTGACATAATAAAAGCTAGAGAAAATATATATCTATGGCTGTTTACATCTGGAACGAGACCTTATTCAGGCCAGCCAATCACAACATGGAAACAAACTGCAGCTTTACAGCTCAAGTTTCTTTCATTTGATAGTTTGTCAGATTATCCAGCCGCAGCTAGCATTTCAGTCTACGCCACATCCCTTGAAATTTAAAAACAAACAGGTAGATTTTCTGAAATTTTGCCTGCCGTGCCCAATTAAGTTGTTCATGGCCATGAATCATACAAAACCAGCATATTGTAAATATTCAAATATTCTGCCCTAAGGTTGTATCTCACTGCTTTAACTACTGGTGACTAATGGTGAATGGCAAAATGTCTCTGAATGTTTGTGGTTTTACTGGTTTTGATGTGTGAGTCAAATAAGCTTGCAGTCTTGTCCTTGAAATTTTAAACATGTTCAAAACAAAATGTTCTCTTAAAACCGTCAGAAAATGTTAAACCCGTCTCAAGAGCTAGACAGCTGTGTTTTGACTCCTGCACCGGCGCTCTCCTCTGACAGAAAAACATCAGAGACTACAGCCTGAATAAGATACAAACTCAACGACAAATATTAAATGTTGAAAAATGATCCGAATTGGACGATTTTTATTTCAGAAGTGTACTCCAGTGGATTACATCGTAAACCCAGGAGTGGCTGCCAAGGTGGGTACAAAGCGGGCTGAGGCAGGTATGATGTGGGTGGGGGTGGGCAATGAAATAATGTGCACAGCCTAGAACAGTGGTTCCAAAAAATTGGGGTCATAGTCACAAAACTATCGCTGTGAGTCACAAAACACTAAGTTTTGGGTCCTGATCTAAATCAAACCAAACTTTAAAATTATTCCTATTAGCATAATTCAATTATAATTGTTACAAACAATAAAGACTAGACATAAATAGGAAAATTGTTGTTTGTGTTGTACAGCCAAAGCCAAAAATATTTGGGGTCACAAGTCCATGGCATTTTGGGGGGTCAGACGTTTAAAATTTTGGAAAGCTCTGGCCTGGAATACAGATTTTTAAAGTTGTGTAAATGAAAATAATTTGCAATTTTCAAAAATTAACTGCTCAAAAAATGCTGTGTGGTGAGATGCTACCTTAATGGGGGGGGGGGGGGGCCGATACCGCCCAGGGCCTCAAAACTTTCAAGGCCACCCCTGTCAAAACGAACATATAGAACTATGAACTTACAATAAACGTCAAGTCTTTCACAGGATCAAATATGTCTGTTTTCAGACATTATTTATATTTGTCCGTGCCTGTAAAACCTCCAACGTCACATGTTTGCCACATGCTTCAATCTCCATACCTGGGCCGAGCAATCAGGAAGCAATCTGCAGCAGTCTGGCTTGAATTTAGCTTTAAACTCAAGGCTGATTCTTCCAGGAGTCAAGTTGCATCTCTTTGCAGTTGAACAGCACAACTTTACATTAATCATTACAGCTGGTTTGGAATAACTGAAGCTAGACTGTGATAAACAAAACAGTTCTTGAATACAGGCCAGAACAGTGTTGACAGTTTTCCTGCTTTAAAAAAAAAAAAGTCAAATTATGAATGCTGTTATTCTTGGCAGCATAAATGCGAACTTTTGCTAATTTTACTAACAAATGTCCAGACAGATGATTAACATTATGCGCTTCTTTATACCGGGTAATTATTTGCTATGTAATTTTACTCGTTTAATGCATATTTCCTTAGCTGCATCGTCTTTGCGCTTCTCAGGACCAACGAACGAAGTTTGCCGAGTCAAACCCGCGTATGCTAACAAGAGCTAGCCCCGGAAGCGGCAGTTTTCTAATTTTGCAATAAAAGCATCGCGTCGCCTTCATCGAGCCATCCAGCGTCAGACTTATCGAAGAAGTTTTATTTTGAAAATCTTACTAGGAAGTGGTTCGGCTAACTCGAGCTAGCTTGCGGCACAACTTCGTGCGTTTCAGGCGGAGTTGAGTCCATAAAACATTTAGCGAACTTCGCCGCCGCTTCACTCGCTCGCACGTTTGAACCGAAACGCACTCTCCTCGGAGGAGTACCAGCTCGTGGAATATTTTGAATTTTGCTGACATTTTATTTTATATTTCTTGGCCGCAGTTCTTTCGTCCAGATAAAGCGCTCGCTCACTGGACAGGAGAAAGTTTTCTATATATTTTTTTTTTTTTCCCTCCTCGTCGGTGATTGTTGGCACATGCAATGTCACGGATTTCTAAAAGGAGAAAGAAATGTGTGCAAGTACTAACACTGTTGCCGTGTGAACGTGTTTTTCGACATTTTTCCTGTGTATTTGACATGGACAGCGTCTGAGCGACGGGCGACCTGACTCTAGAATCAATGTGGTGTCAGCTGGAAGGACGCGGGGTCCGGATCTCACCTAAACGGTACGACTTTCAACCACCTGAAGGCCTAAAACTGTGAATAATACTCTTTCACAGTTCACACACATACGGGTTGGTTCCTTTTTAAACGTAAATAAACGAAAAATCAACCACAAAATTACTTAATTAGCGTCAAACTCTTATTTTGTAATAATTTAAATTATAGTCAGACTTGGGTTCATTCTTTCACAGAGTTTTTTAATGAATTATTAATGCAGCTTGAACCGCTTGTGAAGGATCTTGTAGGCACGTGTGTCTTGGATGGTGACATTTCATTTTGTATTTTACTTTGTAGCCCTGCACTTGGAGGTTGTTTGGTATTTTGTTTTCCTTGGCCTCCTCTCAGGTGAGACGAGAGCCACCATTAAAAACATGCAGGTAGATCACACACACACACAAGAAACAGTTGGATCACACACACAGGAAACAGACCACACACACAAGAAACAGTTAGATCACACACACAGGGTGCAGGTAGATCATACACACACACACACACAGGAAACTTAGATCACACACACAGGGTGCAGGTAGATCACACACACACACACAAGAAACAGATCACACACACAGAGTGCAGGTATATCTCACACACAAGAAGCAGGTAGATCACACACAGACAGGAAGCAAGTAGATCACACACAGGGTGCAGGTAGATCTCTCTCACACATGCACAGGGTGCAGGTAGATAACACACACACAAGAAGCAGGTAGATCACACACAGACAGGAAGAAAGTAGATCACGCACAGGGTGCAGGTAGATCTCACACACACGCAAGGTGCAGGTAGATCGCACACACAGGGCGCAGGTAGATCTCTCTCGCGCTCTCACACACACATGCACAGGGTGCAGGTAGATCACACACACAAGAAACAGTTGGATCACACACACAGGAAACGGTTAGATCACACACACACACACACAGGAAACTTAGATCACACACACAGAGTGCAGGTAGATCTCACACACACAAGAAGCAGGTAGATCACACACAGACAGGAAGCAAGTAGATCACACACACAGGGTGCATGTAGATCTCTTTCTCTCTCTCACACACACACATGCACAGGGTGCAGGTAGATCACACACAGACGGGAAGAAAGTAGATCACACACAGGGTGCAGGTAGATCTCACACACACACACAAGGTTCAGGTAGATCGCACACACAGGGCGCAGGTAGATCTATTTCTCTCTCGCTCTCTCACACACACATGCACAGGGTGCAGGTAGATCACACACACAAGAAGCAGGTAGATCACACACACAAGAAGCAGGTAGATCACACACAGACAGGAAGCAAGTAAATCACACACAGGGTGCAGGACAGGTAGATCACACACACACACACAGGGTGCAGGTAGATCACACACAGTCTGAGTTTGCCAGATCTGTTTTTAAAACCTAACCTTTATCTAATCTGCGTCTGTTCTCTGTTAGCAAAATATCTCATGAACCTGCTGGAGGGATTCAAACAAAACGTACAGAAAACAGCCGCTGGGTCTGATTAGGTTTAGCAATTAAACCAATTAAAGATGGCCGCCGCAGCCAACTAACTTGTGAAACCAAATTTTCTCCAGCTCAGGCGATTTTACACGTTTCGAGCTGGAGTGTGGCGTGGTAGTAGCTGAGGGTCATCCTCAACACATCCTCCGAGGGCTCCACACCTCTGTCCGTTAACTAAATGACCTCATCATCAGTTAAACAGGTCCTGATGAAACTTTCAGAAATACCTTGGTGTAAAGGTAAAGCTGACGGACGTTGGGGTGGCTCTGGCGGACATCTTGAATTAAAACTGAGCGCTGGACTTCATCACAAGTGTCTCGGGCTCTTTGTAATGAGAATCTTCATAAAACAATTGCAGACCTGGAATTAATGGGCTGTTTGTCTGCAGGACAGCAAGTAAATGATCTCATTTCAGCCCCCCTCCCCAACAGAGAGAATTAAAGTGGAGAACAAACATTTACCTGCATGTTTTTCCATCTTACACAACCTCAGCCGAACCAAAACAACGTGCAACTTGAGGGAGCAAACAAGCCGCCTCCAGCCATCTTCCACTCCTGCAGCTCTGTGGGTTAAACTACTTCAAAGGAGCAGGATCGGGCCGGGGCACACTAACACACACACACACACACCATATTATCACTTCGTCATATTGACATGCCTGACGTTAGCCACGCATGAGAGCGGGGATTACTTTGTAAACAGGCTAATGGCACAGTAGCTGCTGCCAGGTGTGCAGCGGCTTCATGGCGTCTGTGTCTTTGTCCAAACCGCTCAGTCTCTCCTCCTTATCTGGACTGGAGCCGTGTAGTTCACACGCACAACCAAACGGAGGTCGGGATGGTCCATCAGGTGCTAAATTTACGTTATAAATACCTTCCTCCTTTGTTTATACGCTCCAGTTTTTCCTGTTACGTATTTTAAGAAGGGCCTCTGAATCAAAGGAGCTTTGTAAATGTGTTTTTATAAAGTTTTAAAGTGGCGAACAATACTGAAAAGTAGCATCTGCTTTCTGTCACCGCAAAAAGAAAAAGTAAATAAAACCTTAAATTGTCTTGGGACCTTTTGTGTAACAAACCAAAACTAACACGTTTAACTGAACCCAAGGTACTTTAGTTTTTACATACTTGAGATGTTTTGAGAAACAAAAGACTTGATTTGACCAGAAGTGGAGTCAAACTGCAGATGAATCATTTGCAACAAAATAACCTTTATAGCCTTTCTCCTTCTTCTTCTTCTTCTCCTTTCAACTTTTCCCTCTTCAGGGGTCTCCACAGAGAGTCATCCTCCACCATCTCTGTCTTCTGCATCCTCTGTCCTCACTCCAACTACCTCCATGTCCTCTCTAACTGCATCCATATTATCTCCTCTGTCTTTTTCCTGGCAGCTGCATTTCTAACATCCTTCTACCAGTATACCCACTGTCCCTCCTCTGGACATGTCCAAACCATCTCAGTCTGTCCTCTCTAACTTTATCTCCCAGTTGTTCAACCTGTGCTGTACCTCTGATGATCTCATTCCTAATCTTGTCCATCCTTGTCACTCCTAAGGAGAACCTCATTTTATTTATTTTTTTTATTTACCCTTTATTTATCCAGGTAGTCTCATTGAGCCACGGGAACTCGTTTTCAAGAGATGAGTTACCTTATACGTGTCAAATGCAAGGCCCGGGGGCCAAATGTGGCCCTCGTCGACATCTTATCTGGCCTCCAAGATGATATGTGAAATTGAAAATACTTCTATCGCTTGATTATTTTTTTTTTTTTCAGTAATTTTTTATTATGGTGTCAAAAGCACAACAGAGAACATCAAATGAGAACAATATAACTCTTGTTGAGGAATCTGTGACCAAGAAAAGATGCTGGGGTTCTGATTTGAGTTGATGTCGTTTCAGAAATTGGCCCTTAGTTTGAAAAAGGTTTTAATTTTGGCCCCCTTTTGTAAATGAGTTTGACACCCCTGTTCTTTATCTTCATTTCTGACACTTCCGGTTCTGTCTCCTGTCTTTTTGTCCATGTCTCTGTCTCCAGACCATACACCACAGCTGGTCTCACAACTGTCTTGTAAACTTTTCCTTTGACCTTTGCTGACACCCTTTTGTCACAAATCACTCCTGAAACTTTTCTCCATCCACTCCATCCTGCCTGAACTCTCTTCTTCACCTCTTTACCACACTCTCCATTTCCCTGGACAGTGGACCCCAAGTCCTTGAAGTCCAGCACCTTTGTGACCTCTGCTCCTTGTAGCCTCACTGTTCCACCTCCTCCCTCTCATTCACACACATCTACTCTGTCTTACTACGGCTGACTTTCATTCCTCTTCTTTCAGGTGCATACCTCCACCTCTCCAAGTTCTCTTCCACCTGTTCCCTGTTCTCACTACAGATCACAATGTCATCTGCAAACATCATAGTTCACGGGGATTCCTGCCTGACCTCATCTGTTAGTCGGTCCATCACCAGAGCAAACAAGAAGGGGCTCAGAGCCGATCCTTGATGCACTCCCACCTCCACCTTGAAGCTGTCACTCCTACAGCACATCTCACCACTGTCCTGCTGTCCTCATACATGTGCTGTACCAGTTTAACTTACTTCTCTACCACTCCAAAAACTTTTACAGCCTTTAAAGGTCCTTGTTGCAAACTATGAACTCAAACAGGTAAAAGTGAAATGGTTCATTTTTCCAGATGTATTCATATCTCATTCTGGAATGAGGGTATGCACTCAATGTAAACAAAGCACTCGTCTCTGCTTCCTTTACTAAACAAACCTGAGAATATTTACATACTGATGCATCAAAATTTACATTGCAATGAGTATCTTGAGATTATTTCAGAAAGTGTAGTTTTTTAAAAAGAGCAAAATGGCGAGAGGCTTAAACCACAGGCTGAAAGCAGGAATGCTTGGGGACAAGTTGCAACTTCTTCTGTTTCTGAACATCTGAAAGGCACAAAAAAAACCCTCAGAGCTGCTGAATTATTCTGCAGTCATCTCAAGCTCTGGAACAAAACAATTGGATCCCTGCAGTTAATGAGGCCTCCCAGTCCATGTCAGAGTTTAGTCTGTTTGCTCTGTTTATGCATGGATTTTTGCTCCATGAGGTGGACGAGTTGTTTTGGCACCGCTCCCTGGTTTCGGGGTATTCTTTCTTTTTCCTCGTTTCAAAGAATGCCATACATATCAGGCTACGGGGCATAGGATGACGATAAGAGCGGAGGCTTGGTTCAGGTCGACTTGTAGGAGTTTATTGAGAAAGTTTGGGTGTGAGCCAGAGGTTGTGGTCGTCGTTCAGCCCCGCAGGCAAATGATGCGTGTCATTGTGGCAAATGGAGCGTGGAGAAGAGGCGCTGCTCCTGCTGCAGTTTGACTGAACTACAACCTGCTGTAGACCCGTCTGTCTGTCTGTCTGTCCGTCCGTCCGTCCGTCCGTCCGTCCGTCCGTCCGTCCGTCCGTCCTCTGGGATGCGTTTGGGTGCTTCACAAATCTGTCTCGTTAGTTTAAAAACAAACCATTAAAATGTAACTAATAAAATCAGTGCCACAATTCACAATTATGTCACTTGGGTGAATTTTAACAAAATATTTCTTAATTAAATTAACCTCAATGTAAACGGCTAACTCATACTTGAATATATGCGCTAAATGTCTACCAATTTTTACTGAAATTATTAGTAAAATTGCTTAATTTTTCAATTTTTTATTTTTTTTTTTACCTTGATAAATCAAATTCTTTCTTACTAGTTATTTATACTTGCAATGTCTCAAAAATTGGTTAAGGTTAAACTTATTGCATAAGTCTGGTTTTAGTTAAAGTCTGGTTAATTTTAACTAACGCCTTTTGTTAGATCAAAACCAGTGTAGAAGACATAAGTAATCAAATTAATAAAAGTACTACTGGTTATAAGGGCACAAGAGACTATATTAATGGTAAATGTTAATTTAAATGAAGGCACAAAATGCAAATTACATGTAAAAATTTAACAACTATATAAAAATTCTTTCATTTTTCTGCCAAAATAATCATGTCACAGGAAATGAACAGGGAGGGGTGTAAGTAGTTTAAAAAACAGCCCTGACTGATCCCAAAGTTGTTTGTAATTAGTAGGTAAACTTGGCTAACGTCAGGTAGCTACGTGCACGTTGTTCTTAAACTTAAAGATATAAACATAACGTTAAGTTATCTGCATTTTGAACCCAGAACAGAGTTTTCACAGACGACACATGAACATCGACACGAAGGACGTTGAGACCGTTCAGAACCAAATTCATTGATTCAGTGTTAATTTAAAAAAAAAGTTTGCCTTGCAGTTGTTGCTAAAAATAATTACAGTAGTCCCTCGATTATCGCGGGGGTTACGCTCCACACACCACCACGATAGGTAAAAAAGCACGAAGTAAGAATGCTATATTTATTTTAGTATTTTTATATATTTTAAGGCTTCATAAACCATTCCCACACTCTTGCAATGTTCTAAACTCTTAAATCAACATCATTTCAACAACATGCATACAGTATATGTACTGTACAGTACTGCAAAATTTTACTCGCCAGAAGAACAGCAGCTCAGTTCCAGTCGGGCTCTGTTCTGGTTCTGCAGACCTGCCCTGCAGCGACGAAGCCCACCGCCTCGTCCAGGTTGATGTGTGCATTCATAACTGAGCTTCAGGATTATTTGCAACTTACCTGCCAGTTCTGTGCGCTTAAAGGATAGATCATTACTTCTGACTTTGTGTTGCAAAACTTTCCCTGCATTTCGGCAGAAAGCAGTGGCTGGAATTCTGGGTAGTGTAGTTCTTTTGACTGACGTTAGAGTACAGTAGTCCCTCGTTTATCGCGGGGGATCTGTACCCGGAAGCCCCGCGACAAGTGAAAAACCACAAAGTAGGAATAGTAGTACAAGTAGTAAATAGTAGGTTTTTATATATATATATATATATATATATATATATA
>NC_056512.1:40703551-40727975 GCF_014905685.2 Nematolebias whitei
ATATATATATATATATATATATATACACACTCTTGCAATATTCTAAACGATATTTCTAAATGCTCTAAAAGATTACAGAATGTCATGATTCCAGCTCCATGCCTCCGCTGCTCTTTGCCACCTGCAAGCGCTCTTGGCCACGCCCACTTCTCCGCTCTGCACTAGATCAGCTGATCAGCTGCAGGAGGAAGTTTATCCTGCAGTGTGCTGCACAAAGGTGCAGCAGGTGCTAAATAATTTAAAATAGTTTGTTTTAAATAAAAATTCCATGCCAATCGTGCGGCTCGTTCATCAATCAGCCAACTGTGTGTCATGTCCAATCTTATTTTGAAAAATCGCGATGGAGCGCGATAAACTAACCGCAAAGCAGCGAGGGACTAATGTAGGCTTATTGAAATAAAATTACAAAATGGCAGCGCCTGTCCGAATTATCATTATTATTTTTCGATAACTTTTTATCCCGTACTGTCCCAATCACGTGAGTAATATTAAAAGTTGACAATCGTTGAAAAACGGTGAAAGAGCGAGTCTGCGAAAGTCGAACCGCGAAGTAGCGAAGGACTACTGTGTTCAGATTTGATCATCTTTGTAAATGAGCTAAAACACTTGATGTGAAGGCTCCAGATGTTTCTGGTGTGCTCAGTGTGTTTCCTTCTGGCGTTCAGATTCACTTTATTTATTCTTCACTTCCACTTCACATCAGCTCGAACCTTCAGGATTTCCAGCCTGAAGGATCTGTCGGACGTTTGACTTGCGGGCTAATTTACCAAACGTTCGGCAGGCTGCGTACCTGGATGGGTAGGCTGAACAAACAGGACGCTGCACACTTTGGTGTGATTTATCGTCTGCAGCGTGAAAAAAGAAAAGCCACTCGTGACACCTGGGTGAGCTACGCGTCGACCAAACCCCCCCGCTGCTCGCAGTCGTGTCCAGGGTGTGGCCCGGCTGAGCACAGGTCCCGTCACCGAGGGGGTTTCCTCTCGCTCGCTGATAGCCGCTCGATGATACATCCGCTCAGTCACCCTCACACACCCGTGGAGGTAAACACAAACGTGACAGCAGCAAACAAACACACTCAAAGCCATGACAACTGCTGTTCACACAGTTTTTACTTTACAGTTCTCTGTAATCTCCTCACCGCCTGAGGACGAGTGAGCCAACCTGTACATCACTGACATTCTGATCATTCCACCTTTTTAACTCTTTCCAAGTGACCTCTTCCCTTCTTGCAAACAATCGGTTTAATCTGCGCTTACGTCGGCTGCGTAGGCTGCAGCGCTCGCTGAATGCCGGCCCTCTGTAACCGCCGCCAGGACGGGTGACTGGAATATTTGTGTGGTTAGTCAGAGGGCGACCTCACGCCGACATGCGGGTGAATCATCTCCTCTCATTACTTTTACTTCATCCATGCAGAGATGATGAAAGGATATACCTCAATAGTTTTTTTTAATTTTTTTATGGCAGGAAACGTTTTCATTTTTTAAATTGTTTCAGTTTGTCACGAAAGAAAAGCTCGACTTGTGCAACTTATAAATCCGTCTCTGAATTTTTATCCTTCGTCAAACTTTCAAGTAACACTTGTAGAAGACAAAGTTGCTTTCTGTTTATTTTTTTATTATTCTCTGCTGGGATGATTAAACTTTTAGCATTTTAGGTTGGGGGGGGGGGGGGTAAAAGTGTGACCTGGTCAGTACAAGAGCTGTGTGGATAAACGGTTAACAGGTGAACGCTGATCGTTTTACGACGTTCTGAGCACAAACGGTCTCGTGCTTTTCTTTAGTTTTCAGCGCTCGCAGAAGCCGTTTCGAAGAATCGTTTTGCGACACAAAAACCTCTTTTGTAATGGCAAAAAGCTCCGAGTTTAAATCCTGCAGGTTATGGCACGCAGGATATTTACAGCTGTGATCGCTTAGTAACTGAAAACGATTGAGTCTAATGTATCAGTCGTTACCCTCCCAAAGAAAAACAAGTTCCCCCCCGGGTGACACCTGGTGAATAACACACGATTTATTCACGTCATGGCAAGGCCTCCTGTAATGATTGTGTTTACTAATGGATAAAACATGAGCTGCTATAAATTTAGGAAAGAGGAGCTACCACTGAGTCATGCTAGAAGATACCCTCTTTCAACTTTTAAGGGTTTTATGTTTCAGGAAAATAATCCGGTCCTTAAATATTACATCACGTGTGTATTTATTTTTTAAAAGGCCACAACGGCGCTTCGAGCTGCAGCGAGTTGAAGAAATCCTCTTCTGCTTCTTTTTGTGAAGGAGTTTTCACGCATTGTTCTTTATGTTGCTTTAATTATTTTTCTTTCCAGACAGATGCTCAGGTTCTGGTGCTGCCAAACCAGCCCAAATCATCAGCCTGCCACCACCGTGCTCAACAGCTTAGAGTTTACGTAGCAGTTGTGTTCCTGAGTAATAAACAGAAATCTCCACTTTGGTTTATAATCACTTCAGTGGTTCAGTCTTTTTCTAACTGTCCTGACCTTTGACCTTTAGTCTGCCTACTGAGGCCTGTAGTGTCTTCGAGTTAGAGCATTTCTCTGAGCACTGCACAGTCTGACCTTACGGGTGAATTTGCTGGGACCGGCAGCTGCCTTCAATGTTTTCCTCTTGTGAATCTTCTCTGTAAAATGGATAGTTTGGAAATGACCTTTGACCCTTCCCAGACCCAAAACCATTTCTTCCCTAAGCTCATTGCTGATGTCATTCCGTCTTTGCATTGTGTTAGCGCACACCTGTATGCCCTGGAGCAGCAAACTAACACTTCTTGCTTTAACAAAGACGATCACACTGATGATAATTAATGTATCCAATTAGTTAATAGCTGCTGCGAACAATTTTTTACACTTCTTACAAAATAAAGTTTTTTTTTCATACAGCTCATCAGTATTTTATTTAGTTTTAGTTCAAACAAAGACCATGTTACATGTTGTTTAGCTAAGGATTTATTTACATATTTAGAATCTGTAAAAAAATCCAGGAAGTTGCTCTTATTGTCCAGATCCATGAAACTGTTGAATATAAAAATATATACGTGCTTTTAATCTAAAACACAACTGATGGGATGGTAGTCATGCACTTAAAGCCTGAAGGGAACATTTTTCGTTTTATTTTATATATATTTCTGACATATTTCATCAATAGTTCCCCCCGACTGTCTGACTTGCATGTATAGCTGTGTTTCTGTTCAAGCCTCAGCTCTGCAAACTCATTCTGCCGTTACAGGGAAATCTCGCAGTACAGTACTTGGTCCTGTTTTTCCACAAGTTCTGCCAAGATTCTAAAACCATACCTCAACAGTTAAAGCTCCACGGTCGTAAAGCAGCAAACCACCAGTAAAACTGCTCCTTTTACGTTCTCATTGGGGCTCTTAGTTTGACCGTAAAAACTACAGTTTGCATTGTTTAAAATAACCTCATCTCTCCTGTGTCTTCTACTCTGAACCTCCAGCTGATACGTCTTGGGAGTGATGCACTGGCTTCCCCTGGTTGCCATGGTGATTGCCTCGGCCCTGCCCTTCCCTCACAACCCCGTGACCACGCAGCCCGGCTCCGGCAGCCGTCGTGACCCGGCCGCTCGCCTCCCAGCTCCTCCCGTGGACTACAGCCTCCGAGGAAATGCCTCACGACCGGACAACGGCGCGGCTGACGCTCTTAGCCCGCACACCATCAGCTCACAGAACCTCCAGAACCGCAAGGGTTCTTTAAAACCCTCCATTCACGAAGAGACTTCCACAGCCATAGTGGAGAATCAGATAACCTTCCAAACGTTGAGCACCTCAGGCACAGACGACCCAAACCGAGTCAGTTTGGATGTTTCACCTCTCAGGAACGAAGAGACTTCTGAGGACAACTCGCTACCAGAGGACTACAAAGGGGACGGCGCCAGCAGCAGGACAGCTTCCTCTGGTGTTTTGGACTTTTCCAAGGATCTCACTCAGCAGGACTCCACAAATTCACCGTTGCAGGTTTCCACTGTGGAGAACTACGATGTGGTCAGTCCTGCTACAATGCTGAAGGGTCAGAGAGGACTGGAGCCGACGGCTCCTTCAGGGCCGGTTCTAAACGGGCTGAAAAGCAGGACAGGAGCTAGAACGAGTCCAAGTCTGACCCTGGAGGCCGGACTGGGTCTCGGGGCCGAGCTCGACAGTCTTCTGGAAGCGGACGATGTGTTGTTGAACACGCACCCACGAGTCCTGTTCTCCTCCTCCCTGTTGCCTCCTGAACACCCACCCCTGCAGCTGATGCTGGAGAGCGGCCTGTTGGAGGAGGACGGGGACGAGCAGGAGGACCTGGACAGGCACATTGAGGGTCACGGCGACCGCGCCATCGACAGGAGCACAACTTCAAGTTGGTCGAACTACTCCAAAGTTCCCAGTAAGGAGGCCGTCCGTCCTGTTAGAAGGGACAAACGGTCACACCTGATTGACAAAAGGAGGGGGGAAAAGGCCGTGTGCGAGTCGGAAAGTGTTTGGGTCACCGACAAGAAGACCGCCACAGACTCTCACGGACAGACGGTCTCCATCCTGCCGGAAATCCAGACGCAGACAGGACCCATCAAGCAGTACTTCTACGAGACTCGCTGCCGGCAGGCGGAGCAGCAGAGCAGCTCCGGCAGGACGAAGGGGGCCGCGGGGCGAGCGACGGGGACTGGGGTAGCCGGAGCCGGGTGTTTCGGCGTGGACAACAAACAGTGGCACAGCGAGTGCAAAGCCAAGCAGTCGTACGTCCGAGCGCTCACCAAAGACGCCAACAACCGGACCGGCTGGAGGTGGATTCGGATAGACTCGTCCTGCGTTTGCGTGCTGCTGTCCAGAACCAGTCAGGGGAGAGACGTCTCGCCAAGACGGGGGAGAGGCTGACACGAGGAGGGGGGGGGGGGGGGCATGCAGAGAAAGTGACACAGACCAGAGCAGCCGAGACGTCCCTCTGTGTGCACTTCTACCTAATAATGGATGTTTTCCTCATCTCTCCGTTTCTCTCTCCTTCAACGGGACTTTTACAAAAAAAAAAAACACAAGACGACCTCAAAACTAGATCTTAGGGAAAAATGTTCTAGAGATTTTACGTAAAGAAGTACTGTTTTTGTATGGTTTCTCATAATGTAAGTTATTTTTTGATTAGTATGTAAGCATGTCTTTGATATTAATATATTCCTTACATGTGTGTGTATAATATGACACCAGTATACCTTGATGTATTTCAGTGTGTATTTATAGAAGACGTCTTCGTGCAGTCGCAGGTCTCTCGGGTGTCCAATGGGAAGTCCAGCCTTTGCTTTCGCTCGTTGGTTGCAGAAGGAAACGGCCCCACCTACTGAGAGTTTATTTTACTGCTCTAAAGTCTCACAGTATGAATGAATGTTTCTAAACTACACCAAACAAAACAATACAGCCCGGGCACGTTTCCACACAATAATCCTTGCGGCTAAATGTGGTTTGTAAATTATGTGATGCCTGAAGATCTGCCGTTTCTGTTCACTTGGACCGCCGAGTATAATAAAAGACCTTTGTATTCATGTTTTTGCACAGCTTCATGTATAAACAAGCAGAAAATTTGTATTGTGCTGCTCTTTACAGACAAAACTTTGACATATTACAGGAAGTGGGAGTAAAATCGTGATTTGAAAGCGGTTGTAGTTTCAGCTTGTTGTAAAAGTATTCATCCTTCTTGGCGATCTCTCTGTTTCGCTTTACAACTCGAAACTAATTTAATTCTTCAAATATTACTTGACTGAAACGAAGTGTGGGGGAGACATTGTAAATGAAAACGAAATGATTTAAAACTGATCAGTACATTTTGATCATTCCTGTGAAAGATGTAAAGACTTGCATGTTGTACAAAATAATTAATTTATTTTCCACATAGACCCGTATCAAAAGCTCAAATCATTCAGAAACATGCTTCTATTTGAGCTTTTAGCTACTATTTTGCTTGTTTTGAGTTGCTATTTTTATCCACTTTTTAATTTTAAAACCCGTTTAGCCCTTTTTAATTAAAGTTCTTTTCCTTTTAGCTTTTAACTACTGTTCTGCTGCTTCTAGCTTGTACTAGTTTTGGTGTATAGTCACTGTTTAGCAGTTTTTCTTTTAGCTACTAATGTGCCAATTTCAGATCAAGCTGCTGTTTTGCTAATTTTAATGATTTGCTCATTTTAACTTTAGCATTGTTTTTGCTAAGTTTCTGTGTGAATATTTTAGCTGCTTTGCAAAATTTAGCTTTAGTCTGTGGTTTGCTAATTTGACCTACTGCTTCATGTTGTTGAATATAACATTTGTTTTGCTCATTTTAGTGAGGGTTGTGCTCCCTTTTAGCTTCTAGCTACTGTTCGGCTGTTTCTAGATTTAGTTATTTTAAACATTTAGCTACAGTTTAGCCAATTTAGCATTGAGCTACTTTCACTTTTAGTATCTGTTTTGCTAAATTTAGCTTCTGGTTTGTACATTTTTGTTACAGCACTATTCTCCCAATTTTAGCTTGTGTTCTGACAATTTTAGCCTCCGTTTTACTTGCCTTTAAAAACTCAGTTTAAATTTAAGAGTTTTGTGAGGATTATTGCTTGGAATCGAATAAAAAAAATCCAACTGGAGATTAATTAATTTTCTGCAAAGATGCAGAAACTGAATGAAGTTGCTGAAATTTGCTAAAACTGAATTATTAAAGTTGACTATCAAAACAGCAGCTGAAGCCAGAAAACTAGCGAAAAGCTAAGCATGAAGCAAGTACGCTCAACTTTAAAACCTCAAAAGCACATTGAAGTATTTTAAAATATTTCTATATGGAAAAACTAATTAAAAGTTAAATAATTAAAAAAGTTGTGAACAAAAGTTCCACCAGCTGTCCATAATCCGCTCATCAGTAAAATGTCAAATTAAAATCCACCGTGGTTTCCCTCGCACAACAGCCCTGAACATGTGTTGAGTATAAACATGATGGTGGTGGGGTCAAAGGTCAGTTTGAGAATAATCACATCATCCATGGTGTAAAAAGACAAATCTCAATGTTGAGGTTCTCTGTGGGAGTGACAAGGATGGATGAGATCATCAGAGGAACAGCACAGGTTGAACAACTGGGAGATAAAGTTAGAGAGACCAGACTGAGATGGTTTGGACATGTCCAGAAGAGGGACAGTGGTTTGGACATGTCCAGAGGAGGGACAGTGGTTTGGACATGTCCAGAGGAGGGACAGTGGTTTGGACATGTCCAGAGGAGGGACAGTGGTTTGGACATGTCCAGAGGAGGGACAGTGTGTAGAAATGCAGCTGCCTTGAAAAAGACAGAGGAGATATATGGATTCAGTTAGAGAGGACATGGAGGTAGTTGGAGTGAGGACAAAGATGGAGGACTCTCTGTGGTGACCCCTGAAGAGGGGAATGCTGAGAGAAGCAGGAACATAAAACTGCAGCCACCCGGTGTGAAGAACTCACCTGTTGACGACCGGACGATCCAAACCGTTTTATGAACAGTTGGAGTGGACCTCCAGCACCACATGCGGTTCCTTTAATGTGGTCAGAGACATTCTGAGGACATCTGTCCTAAACATGAGTGGAGTTAATAATGGACAACTTACTGTGTCCTGGCTTATGGCTGGACAGAACGGGACAATCTAGGGGGCAGAGGGTTTGATTTTTTGCTTTGACGTCAAGCTGGAGCAGAGATGAACTTTGAACAAAGAGGTCACCTTGACCTTGAACTCATCAGGATAATCTTTGACCCTCACGGGGTCCAGCTGTGCAGATTGACACTCCTAAGGGTTAATAATAATCTAGAGCTTGGACAAGAAAGTGTCAACAGACGGGCGGCGCTGTGACATGATGTGTCCCATCTAATATATATATATATATAAATATATACAGTATATACAGTATATATATGCACAGTATATATATATATATATATATATATATATATATATACTGTGCATATATATTTTTTGTTGTTTTACTAATATTTTGCTGAAATAAAGTATGCTGAAGGATTACATATAGAGATTAAAATAGGGAAACAAATATGAATGACACAAAAATTGCAGGTTTGAAGCAACAAAACAGAAAACTGTGAAGAGAATATTCACTGAATTTAAATCTACAGTAAGACTTTATAACATTTATACTAACTGAGGAAAAACAACAAAACTCAAGATAATCAGTAAATCCACCTGGAATCACTTTATTGTTTTTTTTTAACGTCACTATTTTCACCATCATCGTCGTCATAATCCGTATTTTCCAGATGATGTTTTCAGTTTGCGTTACTACCACTTGAATCGTGGAAATCCGTTTAAATCATTGCACTTTTTTTTGTCCTCAGAATGTACACGGGAGCGTTTATCTGAACCATGGATGTTTTTTTTGTTGTTTTGTTTTGTTTTGTTTTTACTTTGAAAACGAGTTCAAATGAAGAATCAACCGAACGTTTACATACATTTATCCAATACGTAGCTGAAGAAAATAAATATAAGTTATCGTAAAAAATAAGAAAATACAACTGAAAAAAATACACACGATTTACAAATTGACCCCCCTCCCTCCCCCCACCCCGTAGGTTTATCATACAGATAAATATTTTTTGAACGACACCTCATATCATCGTCAGCATCACTACCAAAAAAAGTTTTTTTAGCTCCTTGTCGTTATTTGACATGCATCGTAAACACAGAGGCTAAAGGTTTTGTTTTCTGCCCCCCCCCCCCTCCCCCCTCTCTGTAATCCCCCCCCCCCCCCCCAGACGCAATGAGCTCTTGGTTTCTGTTATGGCTTGTGTGCAGAAAAATGACCGCCCTCCAACCATCTTTTTGTTGTAGTTTTAGCTTCTTCCTCCTCTGAGCTGCTGTTTGGTCTCTGCCCTCGTCAGGACGAGCCCAAAAAATAATTAACGTCAGAAACGGCCTTTAGAGAAGTTTTAAACGTCCCCATCTGCTTAAAAATAAGGTACCACGTTCTAAATCAGCCTTTTCTTTTACCGAATGTAACGTTTGGACTCATTTACATGATTTGTTGCCTCTTTGGCTTTTAAAGTTGTACAAATTAGCTTTTTTTTCCATCTTTTTTAATGATGTGCCACGTCGATTGTTTCTGTTTAGTTACATTTGTGAATATAAAAAATAGATTATTGTACTTTGAGATCATTTCATGACAAAAACACAAACAATTTGTTGCTTTTTTTAAGCTTTTTTCATGAACTCAGACGTGAAAATGGTTGTTATAATAAGAGAAATGTGTTTTTATTTGTTTTCCCACAGAGCTATCCCTAAATCTCATCAGGACCTGCAAATACTGAAGAGTTAAAAATCTAAAAAATAAATTTAAATACTCTTAATTTATGTCCCTTAAACCAACAGCTTTTTAGTTCCTCTTTGGTTTAAAATAGAAATTATTGTTTAATTGAACATTTAAATAGGAAAGATAATTTTGTGTAGTTTCTATTATTCTTATGTGCACGCTGCACTTTTTATATATTTTTCAGGATTTAATTAGCTTCAGATAATTTTATATTTAATTCATTTTAAAAGAAAGGTTAAAGTTTTTATTTTTAGCTGAACAGCTTTAAAATATTGATAATTGTAGCTTTTGTGTGTTTTTGCGTCACTAAACAAATTTTATTTGGCAAAAAATGGAGGCAAATACTGCTTTTAATTTTAAAATTTTGTGACTCTTGTCATATATTTGTCATATATAGATCCAACTGTGGGTCAGGAGACACCAAATGAGGGTCCTCAGACAATCTTCATTAATGAAATTAAGCATAAAAGTTGCATATTTTTACCATTCTCCTTACAAAAAATAAATGCAATAATCAAACATAACACTAAAAACAGAATTGTAAAGGCTAGTTGTGTTTTAATTTGTCATTAGAGTTTCTAACTGGTGGTTTTTGGGGTCTTCAGCTCCTGCTGTGGTTATTCTGGAGGACAGATACGGTGAAATTCTGCTAAAAGAAAACTTGTAATCAGCCGCTTCTGACAAAGTGGAACCCTTAACGGATCTTAACGGATGAAGTGACTAAACACAAAGCATCTGCGGCGTCACCCCCTCCCCCCGCCCCCACGTCCCGTCCAGCTCCGACTCCTTGATGTCTACAACGGAGTCCCTTCTAAAGAGATTCCTCTCAACTTTCAAGATGCCAAAAGACAAAGGACGTCTGATGTGGTCGCAGCTAAATGGTGGTCTGGATTCGGACGTGTTTTATGACACCTCCTGATCCCGGTGGGGACAGGACACCCCCGACAATAGAGTCCGCGATGGCTGACACTAGACACCAGCGGAAAGAAGAAGACCAGTGTTGGTCCTGACACGTCTATCAATCCCTCAGAGTCACTTTGCAACTTTAACACCCGGTGAATCCAAACCCAACAATGAGGTTAACTTCTGCCTTTGTCAAGACGCACGTATTGTCGAGCAGAGCGTTGTAAGATGACACGTTCGCTTGTTTCAAGCTGCGAAACGATGAATGGCGGTCGGGGTTTTCCTCTGAAAGTGTGAAAAGGAGCCGTGATGTTGCCAAACTGCTGACTGAGGGCGGACCCCGACAGAAACCCCGCGCCGACATCGTCCTTTAGTCGCCACAGACGGGCTCAGAGAGGAAACAGCACTCAGCTCGTCTTAAATACACGGATACATTCTTCACGTCATTCTCCCCTTCATCCCTTTGCTACTGTTATTGCAGAATGGTCAAACGGACACTTTTAAAGTTTAGTATTGTACTCATTGCTTCTTTCTTCACCGACGAGCGAGAGGGTCCTCGAGTCCAGTCAGCGCCCTGAGAAGAAAGACAAAGACTCAGACTTCTGGGGATCTACAAGCCCAACTCTTAAAAACTTTAGACTTTGTGTAAAAATAATGATAAATGAGTAATGTTGAATTTTACAGCAGCATCACAAACTACAAATTTGAGACTGGGGCTGTAATTCAATTCAATTCAATTGAAAAATACTTTATTAATCCCAGAGGGAAATTGAGTGTTGTCGTAGCTCATCATCCTGGTTTCATTCAAGAGTTGTTAGATGCTGATAGCTGTGGGCAGGAAGGATCTCCTGCAGCGAATCCAAAGAATTTGGTCACAGATCCGTCCACCCAGATCCAGTTTGCTGTCAGATCCGTCCACCCAGATCCAGTTTGCTGTCAGATCCGTCCACCCAGATCCAGTTTGCTGTCAGATCCGGCGGGCCTCTCAGTCCTCCTGGGCAGCAGGACTGCCCTAATGCCGGGCAGAATTCCTCCCTGAGCGATGGTCACTCCTCCCAGCAGTCTGCCGAGCTCCTCATCCCCACGGACAGACAGCTGAAGGTGCTGGGGGATGACCCCGGTCCTCCCATTGTCACAAACCGAATTTCCCACCAGCTCCAGGATCTTGGCAGTCAGGTACTCAAGCACCGCCGCTAGGTTGACAGGAATTCATCCACGGTGCCTCCTTTTCAACTCATTTGGGACTTGGGGCTGTAGATGAGGTATCTGAGCTTTTGAGATGTTAATCAGCTGCTCCTGGTTGTTAAAAAAACACACCTTGTTGCCATGGTTACGCATCATAACAAATGCCCAAAAGTAAAAAGGTCTCAGTAACAATCCTTCCAGCTTCACATCATCCGATACCAGAGGAAAAAATCATCTGAAAAAAAGTGATTTACATTCAGAAAAAAGAGGAATTAAAAATGTTCAAAATCAATAACTCAGAATGAAAGTAGAGCTGCTCCAACATGCAGCCACCCCGAGCGGCGCCTTTCTAGAATTGAATTAAAAGTAAGGGGTGCCGATAAGAAACAACTGGAGGAGCCGTTTGCAAGTTTTATCAGCGCTCAGATCAAAAACGTGTCTCTCTGATGGTATGGGGGTGCATTAGTGCCTCTTGCATGGGCAGCTGGCACATTTGGAAAGGCGCCATCAGTGCAGAAAGCTTTAGAACATCATATGTTCCTAATCAGCAAAAAAAAAAAAACAGAACTGTTGAATCCTCCATCAGACCAGAACGGGACAACGTCCCCCTCAAAAAACTCCAAGAACTGGTCTCCTCAGTTCTTAGACGTTCACAGACAGAACCATGGACCTGGAACAACTTTGAAGAGACGTGTTGCTGCCATCAAATTCAACATTACCAGCTTCTTAGTTTCAACATTCCACTGAGACTAAAACCTGCGTGCATGAGTTTTGAAGTCGCCGCATTCTGTTTTTATTTACGTTTTACAAAATGTCCCAACTTTTTCCAAATCAAGTTTGTACTAAAACGCCCCGTCCGGGCTCCAACCGGTCCGCTCACTTCAACAAACGGATAAAAACCATGTGGAGGCCATGAGCCCACACACGGGTGCAACCCTGTTAGGCAGTTTAATGGACGGCTTCTCACCTCCGCCGCTCAACAGGAGTACGTCCTCACGGAGGCAGATTCACCGCGGGCACCAGCGCTGGCTGCTTGGGGAGACACACATGGTTATTATCCTAACTGCGCTGACCTTTCTGGAGGTATTAAACAAGTGGAACGAGGGATTAGAGCATTCCTCTGCCTTTTAAAGGGTCTGCATCTTGTTATTGTCAGGCACTTAAAAAAAACAGAGTCCTCTGGAGAACTAATGGCATGAAAGCTTTAACGTTTCAGCACAAACTGTGGCCTGAAGCTGCAGCTGTTCTAATATCAACACCTCAAAGGTAAAAGAGTTGAGAGGTGCTCACCATCACTCTGAACCTTTCTCAGAGTAACGGAGGGTGTGGAGATGGCTGAGGCACGAAAGTTGGCGGGCAGCGTCTCGGCGGAGTCAGAGGTCACGCCCCGAAGGTCTTTCTCCCGAAACATCTTCCTCCAGGAGGGTGAGCGGGTGAAGGTCTTCGTTCCATCCTGCCAACATGACAGCAAAGCCATCAGCCAGAAACCAGCTGCGTGTGCAAACCTGCGAGCTTCAGTCCAGACGATCACTGACCTCATCGGGTCGTCTTTCAGTTCCCATGGAGATGAGGGAGTTGTACTCCTGCTCCAGGAGCTGCCGGGCCTGCAGGGCGGAGGAGAGGGACAGCTTCCTGGATTAGTTTGGACTCGGCACAAGATTTAACCGAATACTTTAATAACTCAGTGGTGGTTAAAGTGGATTCAGGACTCCGCTGTGAGTCGTAAGACATCAGGTCTGAAGATCAACTGAACACATCAGAGTGAATATAAAACTGTTTTATGTTATTGCATCGTAATTTCTCTGTTGTCAATAAATCCTCGTTTTTGACTGTTGTCATTTGGATTTTCTGAATGTGAAGACACATTTCAGATTTTTACTTTTAAAAAGTGTTTAAAACTGCTACTTTGTGTTGGTCTGTCACACAAAATCCCACAAAAACACGCTGAAGTTTGAGGTTTCTGAATAAAAAAATAAAAACAGTTTGGTGTGTATTGGCTGAATTCTGCCTGAAATTAAGATTTTTATTTTCTTTAAGCACTTTATACAGATAAACATTTATGTGTGTCATCCATCCATCCATCCATCCATCCATCCATGCATCATCTTCCTCTTGTTCTGAAGTCAGGTCTCGGGGCAGCAGCTTGAGGAGGTCCAGACATCTCTTTCCACAGACACCTCTTCCAGCTCTTCTGGGAGAACTCCAAGGTGTTCCCAAGCCAACCGAGAGATGTAGTCTCTCCAGCATGTCCTGGGTCTTCTTCTGGGTCTCCTCCCAGTCTGACATGCCTGAAGAACCTCTCTAGGGAGGCGACCAGGAAGCATCTTTACCAAATGCCCGAACTGCCTTAACTGGCTCCTCTCGATATGGAGGAGCAGCGGTTCTACTCCTGAGTCTCTCCTGATAACTGAACTTCTCACCCTCTCTCTAAGGAAGAGTCCAGCTACCCTGCAGAGGAAACTCATTTCAACCTCCTGTATCCACGATCTCATTCTTTCAGTCACTACCCAGAGTTCATGACCATAGTTGAGGGGAGGAACATAGACTGACAGAGAGCTTTGCCTTACAGCTCAGCTCCCTCTTCACCAAAACAGACCGGCACAGAGTCCACAATACCGCAGACGCTGCACCAATCCGTCAGTCAATCTCACGCTCCATTCTTCCCTCACTCGTGAACAAAACCCCGAGGTACTTGAACTCCTCCACTTGAGGCAGAACCTCACCCTCGACCTGACGAGAACAATTTTTAGCAACGTAAATGTAAAAGATGATAGAATTAAATGTCTTTATTAGACTGATTTGGTATTTTAGGCGGCACGGTGGTTCAGTTGGTAGAGCAGATGACTCAGCGAGAAGGTCGCCGGTTCCAATCCCAGCCCAGGACCTTTCTGGGTGGAGTTTGCATGTTGTCTCTGTGCATGCATGGGTTTTTTCCAGGTACTCCGGTTTCCTCCCACAGACCAAAAACGTATGTTAGGCTGATTGGTAACTCTAAATTGTCCCTAGGTGAGAGAGAGAGTGAATGGTTGTTTGTCTCTTCGTGTCCCAGTGACAGACTGGAGACCTGTCCAGGGTGTCCCCCACCTCTTGCATAGTGACTGCTGGATATGGGCACCAGTGACCCCCCACAACCAAAAAAGGAAGAAGCAGGTAAAAGATAATGGATGGATTTGTTTTTTGTACATCACTTTAATAAAATGTGGCAGGATGCACTTTTTTTGTTTGTATATTTTACTGCGAGGAATAAATGACGTTTACAGAGTTTAACAGAAAAAAAAGTCTCCATCTTTGCAGAAACATCTCAGTCCGTGTTCTAATAAATCTGTCAAAGATCCATCTTTATGATTGATCTCAGATTTAGTAACAAAAGGCTCTAAAAACCGGTTTAAAGGAAACGTTTTTAAGCGTAAACGTGTCGTTTAGTGGTGATCTGCGCGTGCAGCCGTGCTTTTGGTACCTGCGTGTTCTGGTTGGGGATCTGCAGCAGCAGAGCCAGGTCGGTGTAGTCGAAGGTGTCGTCCAGCGCCAGCAGAGCGCCGTGCACGCCGCTCTCACGGAGGTTGTCGGCGTACTCCTTCAGACCGATGCACTGGACCCAGCACATCACGCGATCGTTGGACCACACCATCACGTCTGGAAAAGACAAAGCAAGATGGAGGTGAAAAAAAGGAATCGATCCACCGCCGACTCCTGATGTTGGTTGTTTTTATTTCAGGGTCACTTCCTGGAGCTCAAGCTGAATAAATCAAGTTTCTTAAGTCTGTCCTGAACATGAAGCTAAATATTAATGATCACTGCAGATTCTGTACTTCCACGTCAAACGATGAAACAAATTGCTTCAATCTGTGTAATCCTCACGGTGGAGATGAAGTCAGCGCTGATGAACTGTGATGTGACGATTAATATTCATGTGGAAAAACACAAAGGTCTGTAAATAATCCGTACGTTACGGTTTGTCTGCAGGAGGGTCCCGCAGCAGCAGCAGGAAAAATTTAACTAAAAACTTGTGAGAAAATGCAGAGTGAATACTGAGAGCTGAACGACTGCTGAAGTTTGTTGAAGAAGCTGAAACTGAGCTGTTAAAAACAACCAGAATAACACATGACCAGAACACAAGCTAGAACAAGCAGAATAATAGCTATAAGCAAAGAAGGAGCAAAATAGTAGCTAAACGCTAAACCAAGTATAACAGTAGCTATAAGCTAAATCAAGAAGAACAGTAGCTATAAGCTAAATCAAGCAGAACAGTAGCTATAAGCTAAACTGAACAGAACAGTAGCTATAAGCTAAATCAAGCAGAACAGTAGCTATAAGCTAAACTGAACAGAACAGTAGCTTAAGCTAAACTGAACAGAACAGTAGCTATAAGCTAAACTGAACAGAACAGTAGCTATAAGCTAAATCAAGCAGAAAAGTAGCTTTAAGCTAAATCAAGCAGAACAGTAGCTTAAGCTAAACTGAACAGAACAGTAGCTATAAGCTAAATCAACAGAACAGTAGCTTAAGCTAAACTGAACAGAACAGTAGCCATAAGCTAAATCAAGCAGAACAGTAGCTTAAGCTAAAATGGGCAGAGTAGTATTTATAAACTAAATCAAGCAGAACTGTAGCTAAAATTAAAAGCCACAGGAAAAAAGCAATACAGTAGCTACAAGCTAAAATGAGCAAAACAGAAGCTAAAAAATAAAATAAGTAAAACAGTAGCCAGGAAATAACACAAACAAAATGGTATCTAAACACTAAAATTAAAGCTGTGGCTAAACATTAGCTAAACTGTGGCAAAAAATTTAAATAAGCAAAGCTTCAGCTTAATGCAGAAACTAGGAAAACTGTAGCTAAAAGCTTTAATGCGCAAAGCCATAGCTAAAAGATAAAATTAGCAGCAAAAAGTGTAACCCAGCAGAACAGTAGCTAAATGCTAAAACAACCAAAATTGTACATATGTTTTAAAATTAGCAAAAACATACATACAAGTTAAAATTAGCTGAATCTTAGCTGAAAGCCAATATTAAGAAAACAAGCGCCAAAAGCTAAAATCAACAAAACCATAGCTGAAATCTCAAATTAGCAGCACTGTAGCAAAATGCCTAACAGTAGCTAAAAGCTAAGACCAGCAAAACAGTAACTAAATGCTACAACAAGCAAAACTGTAATACTCAAAACTAGCAAAAAATGTTCAGTTTAAATTAGCAAAACCTTAGCTCTAAGCTAAAATTAGACACACCATAGCTAAAAGCTAAAATCAGCTAAACCATGGCTAAAAGCCAAAAACAGAGTCAGTACCCTAAAACAGATTTTAAAGAGAGCAACATTTGAAGGAATTGAAGAGATTTGAACTTGTTTCTACGGGGAAAACATTGTAAATAAAGTTGAATGTATTTTATGAAAGTATAAATGTGACAAATCCCAGAAGTCGCCATGCACTTTTCCCCACTGAGCCGAATGTTTTATCTGAATGGTCAAAAAAAGCAGAACGTATTCAGAAGTAGTTTGATTGCAAAAACTGAAAGGAAGAAACTGCAAACAAGAAAACAGAATAATATATTTGCAGATTGATGTCAAACGGAGGTCACCTTTGTTCAGATGTGCGCTCTCCTCTCGCCTCCTCTCCAGCTCCTTACGGTCATAATTCAGGCGCTTCAGGCACATGATGCCGTAATGCAAACTGACCCTGCAGGAGGTCAAAAGAGCAACAGGTTAAACAGAGCTGTGCTTCTCCTCTCAGATAGTCAGAGGAACATCTCTGGAGCACTTCAGGCTTTCAGCAGATAAGAGCTGGAGACACGTCCTGAGCTGTCGGTGTCACCGCCAACACGAACAGAAACTGAGTCAGCAGTCGGGAAATTTTAAAACATGGCTGACAAAGAGCTGAGGTCATAAAACCTTCAGTAAATGATATTCTGCTTCCAAGCAGACCACTTCAAGTGGTCTTGACTCTCCTCATTTTTTAGGTGACGCTCTTTCTTCTGTCCTCTATGACAGGATGTCGAACTGAATGAAAAAGCAGCCAAAGTAAAAAAAAAAAATACAAATTTGGAAGACTTTCATCAAGTCTGGAGAACTATTGATTAAGAACCACTTTAAAATACTTCAAGTCTGGCTGCTTGGAAGCAAAGTTTTCAATTGCTGCAGAAAACTGACCTGTGAAAGCTGTCCACCATCTTGAGCTGCCCTCTCAACTCCTTCTTGGTCAGGTGGTCCAGCATGCGGGCGTCTACCAGGGACTCCATGAAGTAGCTGCGGTACTGTGGAAGGCCCAGGCTGGGCAGCCAGTCGTTGCCCACCCACTCATGATTCATATCGCCGTAGGCCAGTATCTGGAGGGGACGAGCACAGACGATCAGACACTGATTCACGCTTGGCTTCATATCTGCTGTCTGAGAGCTCAGGATGATAAAATCTTAAAACGAGACACATGCAGAATGTTGCGCTAGTTTTTTGTAGAAGAGCTTAATCTTACCTGATCCCAGCTGAACTCTTTCAGCTCCTGGAACGCCGAGAGAAAAGACGAGGCAGAAGGCGGGAGAGGGTGAGGTGGTGGAGGAGAGGGAAGCAAGGGTGAAGAGCGGGGTGGATGGATGAGGAGAAGCAAAGGAGGGAGACGTCACAGCAGCAGCAGCAGCAGGAAAAGAGGACAAAAGTGAGGAACAGTGTGTTAGTGAACGGGTAATTAGTTGGAAGCAGTTCACAGTGAAACCACAGGGAGAAACAAAGATGCTCGACACTAAGGCCTGGTCCCACAGCAAAGACACAGACGGACAGAAAAATAAATACAGAGGAAGAAGAGGAGGAGGGGGGAGAGACTCATCAACGTGATTCAGACCCGACGAGACGTTTTTCAAAACTGACTGAAATAATCCTGAATAGGAAATCAGACGAGCGGAGGACTAACCGGAGGCTTGGTGGCAGCGTTCAGGGACTCCATCTCTGCGTGGGTCATCCACACGTTACTGGTCGACTGAAAAGACGAAAAACACAAAAATAATCTGCGAGATTCAAGAAAACCTGCCTTAAACATCAGTTTGATGCTTGTGGTTTTTCCTGTGCCAAAACAATCACGAGTCATCAACCAACGTCAACAACTAACAATTAGCTGTTTCTTCATTGCCAACAAAAATAAGGATTCTGTGAACTAATAATTAAATCAAATGGAGCTGTCAAGGATGATTTTCTCGATTCATCCTTTTCCACTTTCCATGTGAACATAAATAAATAAAAGCCAAGATGAACTATATTCTGGCTTCTTTAGGTACAAACTCTTCATATGTTCAAGAAAAAACTGCAGCAAAATGTTAGCTAAAAATTAAAAGGAGCAAAAACACAACTTATAGCTATTGTAGCAAAAGGCTTGATAGAAACACATCCCACCTGTGTCAAAAAGCTGGCTAAAAGCTAAAAGTAGGCAAAAAAAGCAATGGTCAGCTAAAAAAAGTAGAAGACTGGCTAAAAGCTCAAAGGAGCAACACACTAATTGAAAGTAAAAAGTAGCAAAAACCCTAGCTAAAAGCTAAGTCAGAAAAATGCAAGTTAAAAGTAGCAAAATGCTAGTATCAAACCAAATATAGCAAAACATAAGCTTAAAGGTAAAAGAATGAAAATGCTAGCTAAAAGTGACAAAAAAATTGTTGAAAGTCAAAAGGAGCAAAAGGCTAGCTTATAGCTATAGTAGCAAAAGGCTTGCTAAAAGCTTAAGGTGTCAAAAAGCTGGCTAAAAGCTAAAAGTAGGCAAAAAAAAAGCAATGGTCAGCTAAAAATGGTAAAAGACTAGCTAAAAGCTCAAAGGAGCAACACACTAATTAAAAGTAAAAAGTAGCAAAACCCTAGCTAAAAGCCAAAGTTAGAAAAATGCAAGTTAAAAGTAGCAAATTGTTAGTATCAAACCAAATATAACAAAACATTAGCTTAAAGGTAAAAGAATAAAAATACCAGCTAAAAGTGACAAAATATTAGGTGAAAGTCAAAAGGAGCAAAAAAATTAGCTTATAGCTATAGTTGCAAAAGTTTTGCTAGAAGCTTAAGGTGTCAAAACGTTGGCTAAAAGGTAAAAGTAGCCAAAAAAAAAAGCAATGGCCAACTAAAAGAAGGAGAAGACTAGCTAAAAGCTCAAAGGAGCAACACACTAGTTAGTAAACAGTAGCAAAACCCTAGCTAAAAGCTAAAGTTAGAAAAACGCAAGCTAAAAGTGGTTAAAAAGTAGTTTAAAGTAGTTTAAGGTAAAAAAAAAAATGCTAGCTAACAGTGGTAAAATATTAGTTGAAAGTCAAAAGTATCAAAAGGCTAGCTTATAGCTATTGTAGCAAAAGGCTTGCTAGAAGTTTAAAGAAAACAAAGTTTAGCTGAAAGTAGCAAAATGGTAATTAAAAACTATAAGTAGTATAAGCAGACAAAAACAGAGAGAGCGTGCTAACACTGCTGCGTCAAGCCAAGTTGTTTCACAACAGGGTGCTTTTATCAACATACCCACCAACCCCACTGCAGAAAAATAAAAATATCTCATAGCGTCCCAGCCTCGAATTATGCCATTTTAGATTATTCTTAAAGGATGAAAAAGTGGAAACTTTTGTCAATATAAAGATCCAGTGCTAGCAGAATTAGTAGCAGCACATGTCTCTGTACCCAAAGCCTTTTTTTCATTAGACAGGCTTTTGGCTGCGCAGTTCAAGATGAGTCAAGATGAGAAATCTTCATTTCTCTCCAACCACGTGGATGCAGCCTTTTTAGAGCAAAAAGATGAAAAAGGGAGCGATCCTGACTCAGAAAGTGTCGGATCAGATTAATGCTCGTCAAGACGCTTTAACTGCTTTTGAACAGTTTGTTGTTGCGCTCTTTAAATTAGCCCTACATTCGTAAAAGACGACATAAACGCATTCGGAGAAGCATTATCTGCTGCAAGTTGGCCTCGTGTCAGGAGGGGTGTAGGGGGATGAAACCAGAGGGAGAAAGGCTGAATAATTACAGATGAATTTGAAGTTATTCCTAATCTGTAAAGACGTTCTGAAGGTAGGATTTACTTGAGCTGAAAGTTTTACTGAACTGAACTAGAAGAACTTTAGTCAATGAAAAAAAGCCATTTCAGAGGAACGCTACGAGCTTATAGGCCACAGAACAAGTTTTCATGGTTGCTCTGGTTGTTTTACCGCTGACTGTACCTTTCTGTGGGCACTGTATCATGAAAAACTGAGTTAATCGTAAAGATATCTGAACTTTCCTACATTGCATTTGCATGCGTCTTCTTATATGCACCATTCTTGTAAACAGAAAAGCTGTGTGGAAAACAACTGGCGAGCCATCAACACTTAACAGTGAGGAAGGAAAAAGCTGCAGATATATGTAATCAAAATCTTTTTGTTTTTATTCCTTCTCTCATATTGCATTTAATATATTCTGGAGCTTATCACAATATTTGCAAAGATCTGTGACTCGGGTGAATGTGAACTGTGACTTAACAGAAGCATCGGCAGATCTGTTGATGTCCTGCAGAATGGGCCGCTAACAGCTGAAAGTGTGGCGTAGCCGCGTAGGCTACGTTTATTTGTATGTAGAAGCAGAAAACTGAGCACGGGGAGACGACCGACAAAACAAACGGGACAAATGTTAACAATATGAGCAGTATCTGCATCCGTGACACACGATTAAACGTACTGCGGTACTTGTTTTTTAAGCCTGGCGTTCTGTAGCTTGAACTGATATTTGTTGTTCAGGCTAAATGAAAGAGAGGTGCAGTCAAAGGGTCTCACAGAGCGAGTGCTGGCTGGGGCAGACGGGCTGGTGAGGGACACCATCTCCTGGATGGCCAGCCGCAGTTTGAGGCGGTGGAGGGGGTTGCTGATGCCAATCTCCCTCTGGATCTCTGTGTCGGACAGGTTTGCCATGATCGCGCCGCTTTTCACGTTGGCGCGACACGCTGCGACGTACCAAGCGGGCATTCCTACCCACAACTGGAAGGGAACAAGACGAAATGCAGAAATGGTTTTCGCCATGAAAATGTTTATATCCACTGATTTGTTTCTTTGTCTGTATCGCCTACCTCCAACCAAGACACAACAGTGGGGCCGTCCCATGATGCAAACGGAAGTCCTTGGCGACAAGCTTCTTCAAGAAGCTCGTGTCTGACAAGAGGAGAAACTGTTGAGGATGTGGTAAAAATTGAAGACACGGCGTGGACAACACGTAAAAGTAATTCACTGACTTCTTTTTGCTGCGACGATCTTTATCTGCTGGGCCGAGAGTTCCCGTCTTGTTTATCCCCATTGCGTCTCCAGAGCTGAGGTCTTCAGAGGGCGTAGATGCTGAGAAACACATAAAGGTCACACAACTAAATCTAAAGCTAATGTAGCCTAAGCACCGTCTATTTACCAAGAGAAGCAGATCCATCACGCCCGGGTTGGCCCAGCCTTCCTTTCTCCTTCTTCCCAAACAGCCGACCAATGGACGACTTGATGCTTTTCTTCTTGCTGGACTTGTGTAGAGAATCTTGGCTGCTGTTGGAGCTGCTGCCGTCCGCAGAAAGACTAGAACATTCAAAATAAAATAAAAAATTAAAAAAAAGATTAAAAAGCACAGACTTCTATTATATTTGCTGGGCGTGTGACGTGCTCACCTGCGAAACTCCCGGGGGTCGTCGAGCATCGCTCCCGGATGGGTGAGAGCCATTCGGTCCAATCGCAGCGCACGAGGAGTCGGAGGAGGCGTAGAGTCGAGCAGAGCGAGGGATCGGTCATCCTCCTTGTTGTTCTAGAATGTGAAATGCAAACAATATTATTATTCCTGCTACCGTTTTTAATCTTCATCCTCTCAGTCCCAGATTAACATATTCACGTTTGTTTTAGCTGCACCTCTTCTTGTAATCCATCTGTTTGTTCCTGAAGTACTAAAACATTCACACTTCTCCACAAGTTGCCCAAATGTATCTTTCCCAATCTAACAGCTAAACCTGTCCGTGTCTGTCTAAATGATTTAATTCTGCGGTTTGTTCCACATGACTCACTCTCTGGAGGAGCTGTTAGCGTAAACAGGGAGGTCGAATCCAAACGTGAGGTAAAAAGAACGAACAAAAACTGGAACAGGAGCTCGTCTCTACATCCCAGCAGTACCTGTCTATCAGTTTCACGGGCCGGCGAGTGAGGCAAACGAGGGGTAGAGTGTCCAGAGCTGGGGGGAGATGGGGAGGCCAGGGTGGAGGAGGTGATGGACGATGGGATGAATCCCCGTCCTGTGCTATCTCTGCCCAGGGAGGAGGGAGGGATTGGCGGGCTGTCTAACGCCACGCTGACCCGACTCTCAATCTCTTCAGCCCGCAACTCTGTGTTCTCCTTCTCCTCCTGGATTAGCCTGGTTTTTATAACAGATGGGGAGAAAATAGTGAACGATCAAATCATATAACACGAAACAATCCGTTGATACCAGCCTCATGTACATATTTAGCCACAGTTAGCATAGCTTGAAGCACAGAAACTGAGAGAAACAACTCATCTGTTCCTGCCTAAAATTGATCATTATTTACCACTGAACAAATTAAGAGCCTTTTAACTTATTTGTTATATTTTGTGTGTTAAATTTGAACAAAAGGGTAATTTTTCTCTTATTTCAGTGAGGAAATGAATAGCAGTTTTCCTCATGGTTTCTGCTGAGCTAGGCTAACTAGCTCGTTTTTAAACCAAACAGGGAGAAAAATAATGAGTAAGTGAATATTATGAAACGATTAAACAACCGAGAGGGGATTTAAAATTTGGGTACTGCTAATTAATTTAAGAAGGAAACTGATACTTTGCAAGTCTCTATGTAGCCACTGTTAGCATAGTAGCTTGGCTTCATCTAGCATGACGCACCTTGAAGCTGTTTTTTTTTTTTTTGTTGTTTTCTTATTTATTCAGGTAAAAATTGACTAGCAGTTTTTCTTGCATTTCTTGTTAGCTAAGCTAGTTAGCCTAGCTGCTGGTACTCAAACTTTCTTACAGTGTAACTCTTAAATTGATCTTAAATTAACAACATTCAGACACTTTTTTGTATTTTCTTTTTCAATCCTTTCTTAGTTTACACTTTGAATGATTATAAGTCAAAGAAAAGCAACATATCTAATCTTTTTTTTTAATTAATTTTATCCCAGTAGCTAAATAATTGTTTTGTTGTCCATTAAACGGATACAGCAGTGGCAGCGGACGGAGAAGAAAAGTCTTCCTTCCTCTTTTTGAAAATGTAAAATGTAATAGAAATACCATTTGGAAGCGCAATGGGAAACTATTAGGTATAAAATGAAAATGCCTGTAACAAAAAAGTCCAACCCTAGAGAAATGTGTGCCTCAAAACTGACAATCTAAACATCTTGTACATAAAGATGTAAGTTTTTCTTCTCCCACTGAGGTTTCTCCTGAGGCAGTGTGTTGATATATTTATTTTCATAGCAGGTGATGGTGAGTATCAGGCTGCTGAATGTAGGGAGGTGTTTCTCACATTCTTGCCTCCCTCCGTCTTACATACTTGATCTCCTTGTTGATGGCCTCCAGCTGTTCCTGCAGCATGATGGCCAGTGTCTGCACGTCCGTCTGTCCGCTGGGGGAAAGGAGCTCGGAACTAAAGCGAGGCTCCCCGTCGTCCTCGTCATCGGAGCAGCCCACGTCCATGCCCTGCTCGTACCCGGTCGCCAACAGAGCCCCGCTCTCCCAGTCTGGGTACTGCACACAGAGCGCAATGCTGAAGACAAATGTTTGTTTCAAAGACTGCACAACGTTTCAGATTCCATCATTCAAACATGAACTCTCTGTTTGGTGCCATGACAGTGCTGGAATGCAACACACCAGGTTTACTCTCACACTGAAACAGTTTATTTAGTTACATGTGCACTGCTTAATACTGTTTCTTGGCATGTTTCTCTCCACTTTATTTCATTCTACTTGACTGTACTCCATTCTACTCTACTCTGTTTTACTGTACTCACTCTACTCAACTTTACCGTACTCTACTCTATTTTACTCTACTGTACTTCACTCCATTCTTCTCTACTCCATTCTACTGTACTATACTCTACCTCACTCTACTCTATTTTACTCTA
>NC_056512.1:40727985-40746148 GCF_014905685.2 Nematolebias whitei
TACTCTATTTTACTCTACTCTGCTGTACTTCACTCAATTCTACTCTACTCTGTTCTACTGTACTCTACTGCAGTGGTCCCCAACCACCGGGCCGGTCCGGGACCGGTACCGGGCCGTGGGTCAATCTATACCGGGCCGCACAGAAAAAACAAACAAAAAAAACTTTTATTTTTAAGAATCACCGGATTCTCTCCACCACTTCTGTCAATGACTCACTCTTGACGCAGGTCGACATACACAAGTGGTAAGTCTCAGTTTCTGTTAGACGCATGCGCAGATTGGTTCTTCATTGCCCGTTCGGGTGGAGTTAGCTGCGTGTTCTGGAGCAGACAGGATAGGAGGAGGTGCACGGCCGTGTCTGCGCATTTGAAGGATCACACTGCGTATTTTTCAGCCCGCCTGACAAAGAGTGACTGTAAAACTATTAACTAAATAAAACTATAATTTTAAACAAAGCTTCCTAATATCACATCAGAGCTGGTTTTGTCTGGAACATTTTTGAATTCACATCAGAGCTGGTCCTTCGCATTTCTGCTCCTGCTCTTTAAAAAAAAAAAATCTCCGCCCCTAAAAGTTCAAAGTCATGGGCAATTTTATTAAAAAAACACAAATATAATTAAAGTTTTGCACTATGCATAAGTTCCTGCACTTTTGTGAACAATCAGATGTGTGAATCACTGCGGAGCAGGGAGGAGGATGACGAGGCTCAGCTGACCCCGGTGTGGGATCTACTAATTAAATGAGAAATGATCCTGCACTTATAAATCACACATAAAGTGATTAAAAGTACATTTGAAATACATGTGCTGGTCATAAAATTAGAATATTGTGGAAAAAGTTGATTTATTTCAGTAATTCCATTCAAAACGTGAAACTTGTATATTCATTTGTTACACACAGACTGATATATTTCAAATGTTTGTTTATTTTAATGTTGATGTTTATAACTGACAAATCAGCAACTTGAATTTGGCCTGAAGTGAACGCCCCTTACTGCAGAGCTGCAGCGGTTTTACATTACAAACGCTTTGCAGTCATTTCAATAATGAGTTTACATCTTTAGTTTCATGTTAATCTACTGTAATAAACCTTTGTAAAATACACCAGAATGCAGAAAATGGCATCTACTCTATCCAAAATTCGCTGGGGTAGGACCCTCAGACTCCATTATTTATTATTTATTCTACTTAATTCTATTGCACATCACTCTAATCTACTCTATGTTACACCTGTCTACTCTTTTGCTTGCCTCCACTCCACTCTGCTTTACTTTTAAATACTCTACTATACTCTACTCTTACTCTATTGTTTACTTTGTTGCCTGAACTTCCATCGGAGACAAGCTTAATAAAGCAAATAGAGAAAATGCACCAAGCATGACAACAAACATCTGCACTGTCAAATCAACGCTCCCAGATCGTCATTAAAAAAAAAAAAATGTCACAAACTGTTTCAGATCTACGTCTTCATGAGGTTTACCTTGCTCGCGTCTTCATGGGCGGTGCTCCAGCGGGCCCGGTGGCTTCGCCTGACCACGCTCCCGGCCGAGGTATTAAAGGGATCCAGGTGAGCAGTGGAGCCTGTAGGGAGGGACCCGCCTCCGTGGGAATACCTCAGCTCCAGGGCACTACCTGGCAGAGAGCGACTGCAGAGATAAAAAGTAAAAACAGTTTCAGATAATTCAGCTCTTATCCCTGCAGTGAATAAGGCTGTTGTTGGAGACTTCAGTAAGAGGATAAATCCAAAACAATCAAGAAGCAAACAAGCTGAGGAATGCTGAGTTCAAGCAGATTTATGGAACAAGGAAGGAGAAGATAAAACAGCACATTCAGATAAACAAACAGAAAAACTCTAAAAAGAGTTAAAAGACGCGCGGGGAACATTACGTTATATTTCTGTCAGCAGACCTACAAAAGCCATGACAGACAGAGAAAAAGCGACAGTTAATGTCAGATAATTTGAGTGTTTGTGCAGCGAGCGTGCACAGCACCTATCAACACAGGTAATGTGAGCGCTCAAAGCGTGGAGTGATTTAGTGCCAAGAGCAGATGCAAAACATTTGCATCTTTTAACAGGCAAGACGATACAAGATTCTCAGAGTAAAAACCAGAACTGGTGGCTTTCTGTGGCACCAACCTGGAGTAAGAGCCCCCAGGCCGAGCTCTCAGCTGGTCCACCTCAAGCTGAAGACGCTCCAGCTCTGCTATCAGCTGGTCCTGCAGGTGGGAAAGAAACGGGGGTCAGCTGGACGTAGTAGAAAAGTCCTCTGACCTTAGCTAGCGATGATGTTCATTACCTTGTTCGCCAACAGATCATCCTGGAGTTTCTTCATGTTTGACAGTTCCTCAGATAGAGCATTCTGGGGAGAAAGAACAACCCAAATACTAAAGAGAAACTGGCAAACCGTGCATGCAATAAATTTAGCATAATGCACCTTTATTGTTGCACTTGCTACATGCAGTAAAAAAAATATATTAACATTGTTTAAAAACAGAAACTGTACTATTAAGGTTACATTTATTGTGAATTACTGAGCCTTCATTCATACTGATGCTGCCAAACAGTCCAACACTATAATGCAAAACCACAAGTTATTGTTTCTTTTCTAAGTTTTAAAATCAGACCAAACATTTTATATTTAAAAAGGCACCAGCTTCCCTGCACGCCTACACAGAAAAAATAGTAAAGTAAATGGATGGATGATTGGATGTTTTGTGCAGCTGACTGTGCAGTAAATGTCTGATTTAGTAGGAAAAGTTTGAGAAGTTACTCTAGTTCTGGTCACATGGGGAGAAGTAAGTGAACAAACCAGTTTATTTAGCCATATTTACTGGAGTTTTGGAGTTCAGATTAGAGACAGAAACAGTTTGGGACATCTTTCTTGGACTGAGCGGGTCACCTTTTCCTCCAGGGCGGCCATCCTCTCCTTCAGGTGGAGCTGCAGCCTCTCGTTGGACTCGGACAGCAGCTTGTCCACGGTGTCGGAGAGGCGCTTGTTGTGCTCATCGTTCATCCTTTCCCTCTGCCTCGCCTGAAAGGACACAGGAAGATGATTTAGAAAGAAAGATTAAAAAACGTCATCGATGGGGAGGGAGAGAAAGGTGGGTGAGAGGGGAGCTAATACCACAAAACCCGAGAGTTCTTTTATCTGAACGTGCACGGTCAAATAGAGCGCTTTAGAAAATTTGCGCGCCTTTGTGTCACGTAAAGCTCGACAAAAAAGGAACGAGGGGGAGGATGAGAACAGAGCATGACTCACTCTCTGTAGCTCCTGGTTCTTCTCCTCCAGTTGTGCCTCCATCTGTCGCAGCCGCTCCTCAAAGTTGCCGTGACGCTCCTCTGCCTGAACGATCGGAGAGGAAGCAGGTTGAGAGCGACAGCCATGTTGCAACGCTTATACAAATTAGCACAAAAGGAGAAATCTTGTTGACAGAGTCTATTATTGGTTACATGCCTGTACACATGTTGTTAGCTTGTTTCTTACACAGCATTATCGTGATCCTGCCACAAAAGCCACCCTGCCCAAACACGTAAAATGAAACTTCGGCCATTTCTGAGGTTTCAGTGATGGGGAGGAGATGTGAGTGCAATGCACTTTTATTTGGCATGAGTGAAAATGGTGTTTACAGGAATAATTAACGATTAAAGGAGGAATTTGTGGCGTGCAGTTCCCAACGTGTTCAGCGCCCAAGGATCAAATAGTTGGGCTGATTCTGGCACCCTGAGCCAAGATGGTTGAAATTATTGGCTTCATCTTGATAAAAATATTTAGTGTTCATCTGTCATTTGACATCTTGTGTGTTTCTGTCACTCATGCATGCAATGTGAATGTGTACAGTGTGCACACGCTTGCTCCTGCCTACAAGCTGACCCATACATGTTTATGCAAATACATCTCTGCACTGGGGTCTGTTCACTCTGCATGCATTCTTATGTTTTGTGTGTGTGTTGGTTTAAAAGATAAATTAACAGGACTAACATTCCTTGAAGGAATGCATATCTACCTGTAAACATGACTGAGATTTACCATATTTTTTGCTGTATAAGTCGCATTTTTTGCATAATTTGCATGCCCTGCGACTTATACGTTGAAGCGATGTATTTATGTTTTTCCCATATTTATAAACCAATTTTTGGCTGAGATATGATGTTTTCATTCATTCTGACTGAAAATATTGAACATTACCATTTTCAGCCGCTAGATGGCACTCGAGGAGTATGGCATGCCGTTGTGTCATGTAATAGGTAAAAGTGGCTATTAATGACACAATCGGCTTGCCATAGCCTGCCAGCTTCATTCTGCTAGCTTGGAGCAACCGTCAAATCAGCTTCATTTCGCTGCACTTCCCTGGAGAAATGCAGCTGATTTGACCATTAAAGTGCATTTATTAAGTAAAAGTTCAACTGAGACACACCTTTGCTATAATTTTGAGCAAACAAATAAATGTTTTTAGGTGGTTAGCGTGTTAAATTTTGAAGAAATGCACAATGACTCGTCCCTCTGCGCATGCCGCTTCCGCATATCGGCTTTAGAAATGCAGCTGATTTGACCATCTAAGTGCATTTATTAAACAAAAGTTAGACGGAGACACACCTTTACTATAATTCTGAGCAAGCAAACAATTGTTTTTAAGTATTCTTGTTAAATTCTTGTTAAAATCCTTCCGTGCACGCTCCCGCCTTTTGGAAACCAATCGATTTTTGGCACTGGCTCACATTTCTGGGTTGTCAGCGGTGACGCATAATGGATGCAACGTATATGGCGAAGCAATGTATTTATGGATTTTTCCACTTTACTAGACATATTTGGACTGATGCGACTTATAGGGCGGTGCGACGTGTACGGCGGAAAAGACGTAGTCATTTTTTTGTGTTTTTTACAGTGAGTTAACTGTGGTGTTTTACAGTCACTTCTCTGCCTCAAAGATGCACCAGCAGTGGGTTTTGTTGAGGGTGGGGGTACCTTGTTGAGCGCCGCCACCCTCTGCGCCAGCTGCGCTTCGATCTCAGGCAGCGTCTCGGCCCTCTGCAGGGTTTGCTGCAGCTTCTGTTTGGCATCGTCCAGACGCTCCTGAAGCTGCCGGTTCTTCTCCTCGCTCTGCAGGAAAATCAAGTGACAGAGAGAAGGACTGAAAACGTTCTGAGCGAAGACGGCCCAGGGCAGCAGACGTGATCAAAGCCAAAGACGTTTACGCCGCGCCGTGTGCCGGCGTGAACCCGAGCCGAGCTGCCAATCAGCAGCAGAGACACGGACACACGAAGAGATGAAGAGACGTCCACACCTGTCTATGGAGGGACTCCTTGCTGGCCAACTCGTTCTCCAGTTTGTCTTTGATGTCGTGGAGAGACGTCGCCTCCCTCTGGGCGCTCAGGTACCTGCAAACCGCAGCAAAACATCAGACGTACAAGTCAGAGAGGGCTTTTCCAAGAGTGATTGAAAAAGAAAAGTAAAGCAAATATTACTAATAATGTTCATTAAATAAAAGGATATTGACTCAGCGGGTTATAATGTACAAAGCACAAACCTGCGCTCTAATGTGGTGATCCTCTCCTCCATGTCTTCTCTTTGACAGAGCGCCTGGGAAAATTACACAAAAGTACAAAGTTCAAGAGGCAGAGAAGAGAAGGAGAGATGTCAACTGTTCATAACTGAATAATGAAAATTGATGCCTAATAGTTGCTGCTGACAGATTTCCCGTGTTTTATGTAACTGATGTGTGTGTGTGTGTGTGTGTGTGTGCACGCGCGTGTGTTAAACTGGCTCGACTGCATCTCGTCCCAAAACGCGCCGCACACCTTTTAACTGGCTGCCAGCGTACTGACTGATTAACGGGCCCCGTCCATGTGAGAAACGCCTGCAGCGCTACTGATGACTGTCGCCATGGCGACAGGGTAGAGGCTCTTTGGCGTACAGTAGCAGCCGCTGATGCCAAGCAGGCAAACACTCCAACACTTTGTTACCATAGCAAACTGCTTCCTGTGTGTGTGTGTGTGTGTGTGTGTGTTGCAAACAGACACACACTCTGTGACGGTTGGACGTCTGTCGGCTGCTCTCACCTCCTTCAGGTCCCTCTGCAGCTTCTGGTTGGCCTCCTCCGATCGGGCCAGCTCCCTCCTGGCAGACGTGAGCTGCTCCTCGATCTCACCCACCTGACAGGAAGTGAGAGGTCAAAAGGTCACGGTGAAGCAGTGTTCTTTCTGGGTCACGTTTAAAGGAATGGAAGCATCTTTGAATGAAGCACCTGTCTGCACATGAGGGCTAGCCGCTCCTTCAGCTGCCCCAGCTCCGACCGCTGACGCTCGATCTCGCCCTCTCTCTGACGGTCCACCTCTCCGTCGTCCAAAATGGAGGACGGCCCGTTAGGAAGCCGCTGGACGAAAGTATTCATTTCATGAAGAAGTTTGGATCAACTCACTTAAACTCTGAGTTCAGATTATTTGCAGATTATGCTCGTGAACAACAGCCAAACATATTTTACCTCCTTGCCGTTGTCGAGTCCTTGCTGTCGTCGTTTGACTTGTTCCTTTAGAGAAACAACCTGAAACACGAGAAAACATTTTATTTATTTATTTTTTATTTGGTAGGGACAGATACAAGAAACATAAATCAAAACAATCTAATGTCTGCATCACAGAGTAGATAGTCAAAGTTAATTCGCAACACCCGTCCCTAGATGGACCTTTAACAGTTGGTTAATTGACAAGTTAAGATCAACAGTAAAAACCAAATTAAAATTATATTTAAAAAAATGTATTTAAAACTATTGAGTTAATCAGTAAAACAACTCCAGCTCTGCTTCTTCTGTTTTAATTTGGAACCAAACAAAAAGCAGGACACTCACCTCCTGGGAGGAAGTCTGAAGCTCTTCCTCCAGGGCCGCCACGCGCTCCAGAGCCACCCGGAGCCTTTCCCGGACCTTCTCATCCAAAGCTTTGTGGTGCTCAAACAGGGACTTGAGGGCTTTCAGGACCTCCACCTCACTGGAGACCCCGGCCGGAGACTGGGCCTGCCTCTTCACCACAGTCATCCTCAGGCTGCGCTCGTGGCGGGACACCAGGCACTCCAAATGTTCTAGCAGCAGCTAGAAGAAGAACACGATGAAGGATCTCAGGAGGTGAAGATTGGATAACGAGAACAGAGCAGAGACCCGGCAGATACCGACCCGTGTGTTGTTCCTCTCTGCCTTCAGCTCTGCGATCTCCTCCTCCCTCTCCAGCAGCTGTTCCCGGCACAGGTTCAGCTCTTTGGTCAGAACGGCAAACTCCTGAAAGGTCAGAAGATCAAAAAGAACATTAATGGTCATGGATCCTTGTATTATCCATCCATCTATGCTCATTTTTTATGAGCATAGATGTCGTCCCTATGATATACGGCCAAGGCGTACAAGGACAGCATAGCCACAGACAGACGCCTGTGACTCCATGTTGAATCCTTCCATGAGGTCTTTGACTATCTTGGTGCCCACCAGCTTGCAGTCATCGTTACCAGAATCTTCAACCTCTCCCTGGCCCAGACAGTCACCCTATCCGGCCTAAAATCAACTACAATCATTCCAGTTCCAAAGAAGTCCTCCATTGCCAGCCTGAATGATTATTGTCCTGCGGTCCTCAGTCTGGTGATCATAAAATGCTTTGAAAGATTGGTTCTTCAGCCATCAAGAGCCATCTCCCTCCAGGCTTTGACCCATATCAGTTCACATGTCATGCGAACAGGTCCACAGAGGAATTCATCTGGATCAGCAGCAGAGCTACGTCCAGATCTTCCCAGACACTCTCATCACCAAACTAGACATTCACTGCTTCCCCCTCTCACATGTGCCTGGGTAAGGGACTTTCTCAACAACCGGCTCCAGACTATGAGATTGACCCCCATCACTCCTCCACTCACATGCTGAGCACCGGCTCACCACAGGGCTGTGTGCTGAGCCCCCTCCAGTATTGTCTCTACACCCACACCACAGTGGTCGGACTCATCCTAAGGGAGATGAGACAGCTTACGGGAAGTAGGTCCTGAAGATGGCAACTTGGTGTTCAGAGAACAACCTGGCTCTGAACTCCAAGAAAATCAAGGAGGTCATCATCGACTTCAGGAAGTGCACTGACCCAGCGCCCCTCTACATACACAGAGTGAATGTGTGGAGAAGGTCCACACCTTCCCTTCCGGTTTCTTGGCATTCTTATCTCCGTTGACCTCTCAGCATCACAGCGGTCATCAAGAAGGCTCAGCAGCAGCTTCACTTCCTGAGCCTTCTCAGGAAGAACAACCTGGATTCCAACCTGCTGCTGACCTTCTACCGCTCGTCCACTGAGAACCTGCTGATGGACTGAATCACAGTATGGTACGGCAGCTGCACCGTGACAGACAGGGAGAGGCTCCAGAGTAGTAAAGGTAGTGCAGAAGGTCATTGGATGCCCTCTCCCCTTCCTGGTGGATATTTACATCTCCCAATGTCTCAGCAGAGCAAAACATATGATCAAGGACAGCTCTCACTCTGGTTTCGAACCGTTTGAACTGCTGTTCTCAGGTGCAGCAGAACAAAATGAACAGATTCAAGAAGTGTTTTTTTTTTCCTCCAAAAGCCATAACCATTTTGAACTCACGTGTACAATGACTGCACAGCCTAACCTTCCATACCCCTGGACTTCCTTTTACCCACCTGTTGTGCATTGTTAAATATGTTTAAATATCTAAATACTTAATTTATTGACAATATTGTACAATGCCATAAATGAGCGATATCTGCAGCATGTGAAATACCACTACTACTGTTTTTAGCACGCTTTTATTTATTTATTTTTACTGTTTGCACGGTGAGAGGAGTTGCTTTTAATCTCATTGTATATGTTTTTTTAGTGACAATAAAAGGCATATTCATTCATTTATAAGGTTTACTGGAACAGTTGTAAAGATGGGACGTATTTTCTAACAGCCTCGGCCGGCTGCACCTCAGCGGAGCGGAGTCAGTTTACAGAAAAAGTCCTAAAGAGTATTGGGTAGACATTTTTTATTATTATTATTTCAAGCATGCTAATAACTACGCTACAACCAGAAAAAATGCCTGAAAATAATTTTCCAGATTATCGGTCATATAGAAACTTTAATATTCTGATTCTCTTCAACTACTCTTAATAACTTGATTTGTTGCTCTGGAAAAAAAATGTTGCCCACCCCTAGTCTAAAGGCTGATTTATACAAATATTTATTACCAGTATGGAAATGTTCAAGTTATTGTGCATGTTCTGTAATTTATATGCACTTATAAAATAATAATGAAAGTACAGCTCAAGTCCAGAGAACCATTCTTAATACTGCTGCTGTGTGCAAAATAAAAAATAATACACATTTTAAACAATAGGAAGAATATAAAATGTCCAAATCACATCAAGTCAGGTTTGTCTTTTCTGAGAAAAAGCAAATACGGCCTGTAATTAAAATCAGCTATATACTAGTTTGTTCTAAAGTCTTCACACTTTTTCAAAGTCTGCTTTAAATTCCTTCAAGTTTTACGAGCGTGCTTCGTAAAACCCACAGGAATACATCGTACATGTGGGGAAGTTTAGCTGTTAAACGTTAGCAGGGGTTAGGAGTTTCCAGAAAATCTTTACAGCATTTAAATTTAAATTTCTTCCTTTGGGTTTTCTGTGGAATTTCTTGTCCAAAAACAGCTAAAATGTCGACTCAGACAAAATTGAAACACATGTTGTCCAACGGTTTAACAGAAGGTGATGTGATCATTTTCAGTCAGGCTCCTGCAGGTTCCTGAGAGTTTATGGGGTGAAAGCTGCCAGAGTGAAGCCTCATCCTGCAGCCGAAGGAGCCGAAGAAACATTGGACACCGCGGGACGCCCGCCGAAGTCCTTCACCTACACATCCACATGCCTGAGCAGCTCTGGCAGCTCAAGGAGACCCTCCATAATTTTTAACAAACGGCCGACACAAAGATTTCCTGCTGCGGTTTCACCATAGAACCACAAACTACAATCTGACGAGTCTGAGTTTCTTTTTTTTTTTTTAAACTGTAAGAAAGCAGCGTGAGCGCTAAACGATGTCAAAGACAGCTGATGAAGAAGCTAAAACTCAGTTTTTAAAGCTGAAAGAGGCATTAGTAAAACTACAGAAACAGTATTTAACAGCCACATCAGCTAAACCAGGGCTAAAAACAGAAAGCTGCTAACTGAAGCTAAATGCTAAAACTACCAACACACTGGCTAAAACGTAAAATTACCAAAACTATAGATAAAAGCAAAACACAGGAAAAATGTAGCTAAATGCTAAATGTGACCAAAGCAAAGCTAAAATCTAAAATTAGAAATACTGTAGCTTATAGCTAAGGTTAGCAAAACTATAGATAAAAGCTAAACTTAGCAAAAGTGTTGCCAAATGCTTGTACGAGAGCTATAGCTATTAGCTAAAAGCATCAAAACTGTTGCTAAAAGATAAAAGGAGCAAATTGGTGACTAAAAACAAAAAAGCATCAAAATCTTGAAAATTTAAATTAGCAAATCGAAAATTCAAAGCTAAAAGCCATAAAACCTAGCCTAAAAGTAGTCAAACAAATGCCATAAAGTAAAACTGGCTAAATAGAAGCTCAAAGCTAAAATTTGTGAAACTGCACCTAAAAGCTAAAAGTAACTAAACTTTTAAACCATAGCTAAAAGATAAAAGGATTAAAAACTGTTATTAAAAAGTACATTTAGCCAAAGTGTAGCTAAAAGTTACAAGTAGCCAAATTGTAAAATTCTAGTCAATAGCCAAAAATATCAAACCATAGCTAAAAGCTAAAAGTAGCAAAACTGTAGGTAAAAAAAATAAATAAGCAAAAAAATAGCTCTAAGTAGTAGAACAAGAACTAAAACTAGTTGAAAGTAGCAGAAATCAGCTAAAGGTAGCAAAACAGGAGCTACATGCTAAAAGGCTCTAAAGGGGCCAGAACAGTAGCTCGTTTACGACAGTTAATGGAAGTAGTTTGAGTCCAAACAACGCACGGAACAAACTACCAACATGAAAAACAATCGTGTAAATGCTGACTCAGCATTGTGTGATTGCTGACTCAGCACATTGAGTCCTAGGGATACGTTGGACTTTAAATCCTCTAGACCTCATCAGAATCTCTACAGTCTGCAGTTTGAGATGATCTACAACCCGACACCTGGATTTAATCCGTGTTGCTCCTGAAGTTGATTTAATTCCACAATAAGCTCCGCCTCCTGTTGTTAAACGATCCTGAGGGGAATAGAAATCGAACCTGAGCGGTTTCGTACTGGCAACTGGTGTCTTTTACTGACCTCACAACTAAATCTGTTGTCTTCATTTCGGTTCTCATGGCAGACCAGACCCTGTGTGTCCTTTCGTCTGTCTGTTAGCAAAATATCTTGTGAACCCCGGGGCAGATTTAAATGAAATTTTCCATCTGCAGCTGACTGACTTTTGGAGGTAAATCCATTCAAGATGGCCACCAGTCAATTTGACAGATATTGAGCTACAGTTTGGTGTAGGAGTAGCTGAGAGTCATCCTCAACTCAAGCTCTGAGAACAGACGGTGATATTAAAGATGGCGGGCAATATGCATCCCTCAGAGGACTGCTGGGCGTTTGATTCTTCCTGTAAACAAGTGATGCAGGAAGTGCTGCAGCTGTCATCGTGGCGTGACACACACATGACCCGGAGCATGTCCCCGAACACGTGTGTGCCAAATCATGCGTGTTTTTTATTTGCTTATGTAAACAGTCATTAAAGAGCCGTGATGCGTGCACGCTGCCATCTTTCCTCGCCGTGGTGACGGTGATCCGTTCCCTCCACACGCGGCACACACCTCACACCCTCCTCCGGCCCAAACCCGTGAAAAAGTACAGCGTGTTCGACCCATGTCGAGTCTCTGAGCTGAGGAGCGAGAGGAAGAGGCGTTTGAGAAGGGAGCAAGAGCCTGAAGGATGTCAGAGACCTCCTGGTCTGAAATCATTCGGCTCTTTCAGTCTCCTGTCATGAAAAGCAACATCTAAAACGGAGGCGGATTAATAATCTGCAGCAAAGTGCAAATTTCCTCCATCTGGTGGTGTCTGTTCGAAGGACTCCGTTATTTTCTCTCCACGCTGCCTCCCTCTCCTGGCAGCTTCTACACACAGACAAACTCGCTGAACTCATCTACAGCAGCCGAAGGTTTCCTGCCTCGGCGCGTTATTGATCTGAGGTAATACGGCCCTCTCATGACCGCCTGCTCTCACTGCAGCCCCCCTCCACCATGTTTTCATAACTCAGACAGAAATGAAGAGAACGGCGATGGAGGCGTCCGACTTCTGCCTGTTTATAATTAAATATTTTAATAATCTGTTCTTCAGTTAAATTAATTCCTCAGGCGGCAGCTTCTAGTTCTGATGTTACAAACATTTAATGTTTCTTTCTTATTCATTAGAAATATTAAACATTTTCCTTCTACCTGTTGGGCAATTTGGGACTTAAACTCTGTTTTAATTGAATTAGTAAGATTATTTTTTTTTATTTTTAAATAATTAGCCCATTTATAAAACTATTATTTATAAAAAACAATTCTTATTTTATAATGTATTGATATGTCTTAAGTTTCTTAATATTGATTAAATCTTGTTCTATTTTTATTATTTTATTTATTGTATTTTAAATTTTAGATTATTTTAAATGTTATGCTTTTTTGTTTTAGAATATTTTATAGTTTTGAGTTTTGTTTTAATTTTTTACATTTGTAGAAAATGTGAATACACTTTGTTTTTAATAAATAAATAAAACAAACAATACTATGACTCTACAAACTTTAAAAACGTCCTTAAAAAAAACTTTATTTTTTTACCATAAAAAAACTTGTTTTGTCTCTGAGGATGCTGCATTAGATTTACAACAACTGATCAATAATTTATGGTTTATTAATTTTTTTTAACTACGTAATAGTTTGACGTTTATGTTAAAATTATATTAAATTATAGAATAACAACTAAACCCTAAACTGTCCAAAGTAAAGTAGACTTAAAGTCACAAAAACATGGATTTTTGTAGCTTCTATGACATTATTTTAACTTTTACCAACAAAAAAAACTGTAAATTATCAAATATTTATGTTGTCTTTAACTTGTTTTATTAATTTGAAGCAGAAAAGCTCCAGATGAAGTCAGTCAGCAAATCCAGAAGAAACTGAAACTGTCGTAAAGTTTAAAAGCCTCAGCTGTTCTGTAAACCGGACCGACTGTCGCAGTAAAGCACAGATTACAGGTTCGCCTGAAGGCTGCAAACAGAACGTTTTCACAGTCGGGTCAGAACTTTCAGAGCTGTCAGGAGCTTCTCGTCAGGTCGTTCTGTCTCCTCCAAGCAGCTTCCATAAATCCAAACGTTTTGATTTACGCAGCAAACATCAGAAATGAAGCTGCCGTCGTTCAGATATCATCACCGTCGTGTTCTGATTCATAACTGGGCTGAATTTATGGTCCGATTTATATTCGGCCATCTTGGCCGACGTTCAGCTGACATCAAAGTTTATTTTAATCCGGCGCCTGATTTGAAAGGAGGCTCTCTTCCTCAGAATACACATCCGCGCACGGAGACGCATTCACCCGAATCTTCTCGAACGCCGTTTCTCTTTGGATGAAACGACGTCGAACATGAACCAGACTGTTTGCTTTGTGCTCCACAGAACAGAAATCCACCGAAGTGGCTCTAAAAACATCTAAATACTGTAAAATTCAGACTTTATGAGGCTTTTTCCTGATCACGAAAATATTTACAAACAAACAAACATGCTTCAGTTCTAAAAGTCAAATTATGATTTATTACTGATGAACTAGTAGCTGATAAATCAGTAACCGACTAAAAAGAAAGGTTAAAATCTGAATTAAAATACCTGCCGACTTTCACTTACAATGAGAGCTGATGGAGAATAACGTTACGTTTAATTGTTAACGATGTCTAATAATGGATTCGCTCTTTGAGGGTTTGGTGCGAAACACTCGCCGCTTGTTCAAGTTTTAGCTCCACATCTGTAACGCGGCCTGAGCTAGCGGCTTGTTCGGACGAGCTGTTCACTGAAATCCGTCCAGTGGTTCATGAGATATTTCGCTAACAGACAAAAACAGACACGGGTAAAAACATTATCCCTCTAAGTGTTTGGCAGCGAGAGATCATTTCAGGTTCAAACGTCACGTATGAGCAGTCTGTAAGGCGCGTGTCCAACTCAAGGCCCGAGGGCCAAATATGGCCGTTGTAAACATCTGGGCCTCGGGATGATATTTTCAATGCAAGACATTTTTGTAGCCTCTCATTTTGATTACAAACATTACACAAACTTCATTTTCTGCAGACTTCTCCTGACAGTGAGCCAACCTTAAGCTCAGATTAGATCGTTGATTTCAATTTTATTGATTTTGAACGTCAAACGACAGCGATCGAACTCTTGATGAGGAACTTGCAGCCAAGAAGAGACGACTTTAGTTCACGTTTTGATAAAACTGGCCCTTGGTTTGAACTAAGTTTTGAATTTTGGACCCTTTTGTAACAAGTTTTTTTGTCTTTTCTGCAGAGTTTCTGTTTTTGTTGTTTTCAGATTCTTTAACTCCGCCCTCCTTGCGCAGATGTTTTCTCATTTATTGTAAAGTTATGGTTATTTTTTACTTAAAAAAAACGTCTAAATGATCTCATTAATCGGCCATTTTGTCTGATTTATATGAAAACAATCAATAATTTGTGATTTAAACTTTTTGTACATGCAGCTCATTTGGAAAATGGACAGAGAGAAGTTTTTGTCCCTCCCGAGTGCCCGTACCTGTGGCAGGGCGATTGACAGCTGTCTCTGCAGGGACTCCTTCTCGTGTCCCAGCTCTCGCAGCCGAAGGTGTGCCGTCCCCAGGCTGTCCTGCGTCTCCCTCAGGCTCTCCAGCAGCCTCTCCCTCTCCGTCAGCATATTCACCATCAGAGACTCCAGGTTCCCCGTGCTCCCTCCTTCATCACCCCCTCCGCCTCCTCCTCCACCGCCACGGGGGTCTCGGCTGCCATAGCCTCCCACCCCACCACCTATCCCTCCTCCTGCTCCGCCCGCCGGGGAGGACGAGCCGCCCGCCCCTCCGCCTCGCCCGTCCTCGGAGATGGTGGGCATCACCTCACACATCATCTTGAGGCCTGGGAGCGAGAGGCGTTATCTGGAGAACAGCTGATCTGTGCTCATGAAAAGAACAACAACTTGTTCTGGGGGGTGGGGGTGGGGGGGGGGGGGGCAGGATGTGAGGATCACAGGAACATGTGTGAGGGAAAACTGAGGGGGAGAGGACCGGAGATGGAGGGGTGGTGTGAGGATCAGGGTGAGGACAGGAGGTGGGGAGCAGGGACAAGTGCGGGTTTTAGTGGACGACCTCTGACCCCGGGATCCGACGTTTACTGGGACACCAGATGAACCTGGAGGGGAAAGAAGAAGAAGAAGAATAGTTATTCTTGTTTTTGGAAAAAAGGCGACGTTGAATTAATTTACACAACACGAGTTGTTGATGTGAATTATGAGAAACAGCTGAGGAGCAGTTTGTAACTAACTAGGTTAATTATCAGCGGGTCAGTTAGAAGTAAAGACGGGCACAGGTTCACCAGTCTGTGAAAAACTGCAGAGGAACAGTTTCAGAATAAAGTTCCTCAACAGAAAATTGGAAAGACTTTAATCTCCATCATCTCCAGCTCATAATCTGATCAACAGATTAGAAGAATCTGTAAAAACCGCTGAGCTCAAAGGACGAGGCTGAAGGTCAGTATAAGATGCTCTTTGGGCCCTCGGGGGCCCCTGCTTTATTAAAACCAGGTCTGGTTCTGGTCTGGGCTCAGGAACACTCCCACAGATCATTGTCTGTAAACACAGTCCATGCTGCTTAAAGCTCTATCAGACACAGAAGAAGCCAGATGTGAACACCATCCAGAACCGCTGCAGTCTTCTCTGGACCAGAGCTCGTAATGGACTGAGGTGAAGTCCAGAACTGTTCTGTGTTCAGACTGATCCAAAACTGATGTTTTTTAAAGCTATGTCAAAGAGCGGCCTGTTATCAGCACACTTAAAGCCTGCCTCTCTGATGGTATGGGGGTTCATTAGTGCCTCTAGCATCAATGCAGAAAACATGAACATATTTTAGAACATCATGTGCTGTTGAGCAGCTAAACCTCTCCATCAGACTCCATCATCTCGTCTCCTCAGGTCCTGGATGTTTGCAGACGATTGTTAAAAACAGAAGAGACGCTTCTCAGAGGGAAACACGGACCGGACCAACTTCTTTATAACTGCCATCAAAATCAAAGCTCATGAGACCAATAAGACCTCATCTACTACAATCTTAGTTTCCGAGCTCCACCGTGAATAAAATATGGATTTGTGGGATTTAAGTCTCGTTGTTCACCACTTGTCAGGGCTCGGGTTGTGTGTTCGGTTCTGGTTGTGTGTTCGGTTCTGGAGCAGCTCGGGTGATGGCAGGAGGAGCTGCAGTTCTGTCTCAGACCTCCAGGTCCTCCAGGGCCTGCAGGCTGTGATCTTTCTCCGCGCAGAGAGCCAGGGAGCAGCGGTGCTGCAGCAGCTGACTCCTCACCCATCTGCGCGTGATGGGAACGATGAGTGCGCGTGATGACGGACGGAACCAGAACCTGTCAGGCCTGCTGGAGGGAGCTGCGGCGCTGGTCCCGTTTCTATACAAGGAGGTGTCATCGTTATTTTATTTTATTTTATTTTTTTTATGGCTGCTCCAGGAAGAGAAGTGTCCGGTTTTTTTTACCGGTTCCTGAACGCATCTGTAGGAAGCTTCTGGGGGTCTGGGGTGGTCCAGCTGGGTGGAGGAGAAAACGCTGCCTGGGTGGAAATGGGCGGCGGGAGACCGTGTTTCTGCGCGTTAAAGGGCTGCACAGGATGCATCACATCATGGAGGGAGGTGCCAATCACGGCGGGAATGACGCGGGCCTTGTTCCCAGATTACAGCAGAATATTCCACCTCTGGATTATTTCACATGACGAGGAGGAGTGCAGAGCGGCTTCATCCCGTCATTCAGGCGGAAATTTCTCATCAACACCCAGCTGTCCCCCACTCCCGCTCCCCCCTCCACCCATAAAAACAGCTGGACGATGTAACGCGCGGTTCCATCTGCGCGCGCCGCCGCGCAACCCTTGGATTTCAGCGGATTCGTGCGTCTTACCGGCTCCATGATCGACGGAGGGAGGACAGCGAGCTTCACTCCATCACAGACACGGAGGCTGCAGGTCGATCCCAGAACCAGCCCGGTTCTCTCAGCCTGGACCAGTCCCCTCCCTCCCTCTCTGCTGGGGGAGCGACGGCTCGGATCAGCTGCTGCGTCAAGCTGCGCGCACGCGAGCCGGGCCACTTCCGGTGCGCGCCGGCTGTCCTGCAGATGATGCTAGAGTCTCTCAGAACAACCAGAATGAGATTCAAGAGATTTAAAAAAATTATAAAGAAGAGATTCTAAATAAACAACTTAACTAAAAACAAACACAACGTGACGACAAACAAAACGTAAATATTTCAGTTTACATGTAAAAAACTGAACAGAAGCAAATAATGAGTAAATAAAGTGTTTAAATGATCCGTGGTTGTTTTTGTGTTGGATTGAAAATGAATAAAAATATTTCCTGTTTTTTTGTTTTTAATTTTTTTAAAGTGAAATTAACATAAAACCCAACTTTAAATTAAGGTTTTCACAATGTTTGATTGCTTCGAAGAATTTTTCATTTTAGATCATTTAAAAATGAACAAAATTGAGCTAATTTAATAAAAACTTGTATTTTCCCACACACTGAGAAAATGTAAATCCTTGAAAGAATGAATAAACTTTATGCAGAAAGTCACTGAACAAATCAGCAAAGAAAACTGAAAAAGGTTTGACATTTTGTTCTTTTTCTTTATTGTAACCAAACCTTTACAAACAAGAAATAATATATTTACGTGACTAAAACTACTACTTTATATAATAAGTACTTTCAAATAACCAGAGCTGCAAATTATTTCTATAAAATCAAGGACATGGAGAAGACAAATCAAAGAACAGTAAAACATTAAGATCAGTAAAAACAATAAATTAAACTAGCAAAAGCAAGAATCCAGTTGTGCTAAAAACCAAATAATAAATATGTTTTTAGAATAGTTAAATAAACACACATATCACCCGGGTGTGCTG
>NC_056512.1:40746548-40755647 GCF_014905685.2 Nematolebias whitei
AAAAAAAAAAAAAAAAATATATGTATATATATATATATATATATATACATATATATATAGTCCATGTGTTATTCTCTTTAGATATTTTATATTATAGCACTTTGAGATTGTAAAATGTAAAGTGCAGTACAAATTAAATAAATTATTGTTATATGAAAGTTGTAAACATCACTCTTTTAAACAAAAATATTCATTTTGATTTAAAAGATTTACAAAAATAAATTCCTGTTTTGAATGAAATAAACGTGTCCGACCTTTATTTTGAAGCTGAATAAGGTGTTTGTACTTCCTGTCCGCGTGCTCCTGTGTAACTTTACTCAGCCCGATCGTTGTCTCTGCTCCTGTGAGGATGCTGGGTCCTAAAGGCCGCCGGTTCATGTGCGTCTTGATTCCCTTTCCTCCTCCAGCAGTTTTATTAAATTGTATTTATTTATTTTATTATAAAACCCCAAAGAGAAAACCCCACATCATATCATGAAAGACTTAAATTTTTGTCTTTTACTTTATTCCTAATTTTAACGTTTAAATATTGTGGAAAATATCTGCACAATAGCGCCATCTAGCGGTAAACCTGGAGACTGCAGCGCACCACTCCCATTAGCCATTTAGAATAATAAAAAACATTCTTTTGTTTTAAACTTGTCACTCAGTTTATAAGTTACTAAATCTTAAAGTTTATTTTAGGAGCCGTCAGTTTAGGATAAAATGAGACTCCTCGATGAAAATAAATGTTTAATTAACCTCATTTTGATTATTTTGACCAAATGTTTTTGTCAAATCATCTTTGCCTCCTGTAAGTATTAAATCCAAAGTGAAATGTTTTCTGTTATCAGAACCTAGAAGAGGCAGATTTTATATTGAAGCAAGAGGTGGAGATTATCAGTAATCTCTACAAAAAATATTTGAGCTCCTTGTCTCTCTAGTTTGGTAAAACTCAACTGAGGAAGCTGAAACAGTTGTTGAAGCTTAAAAAGTAGAACCTTAGCTAAAAGAACACTAACTAAAAGATAAAAGTAGCAATAGCCTTGCTAAAAGTACCCACATGCTAACTAAAAGCAGAAAAAGATTAACAAAAACTAGCATAAGTCTAGCTCAAAGCCAAATGCACCATTGTGGCAGCACAATGGCACAGTGGTTAGCATTGGTTACCTCACAGCAACAAGGTACTGGGTTCAATCCCCATTTTTTTACCTGTGGTTTTTCTGTGTGGAGTTAACATGTTCTCCTCATGTTTGTGTGGGTTTCCTCCCTCAGTCCAAAAACATGTTCGGCTGCCTTCAGGCCCGGGCCTCCTTTAAAAACTAGATCTTTGATCTCAATGGGATTTGCCTGTTAAATAAAGGTTAATAAATATATCAAACAAAAAGCTGGCTAAAAGTTAAACTTAGCTAAAGACTAGCTTTAAAATAAAAGTAGTAGGTTAACAAAAAGATAAACGTAATACAAAACAAGGTAAAAGCAAAAAGCAACAAAAGCTTGCTAGAAGTACCAATGCTAAAATTAGCATAAGGCTATCTCAAAACTAAATGTAACAAAAAGCTAACCAAAAACTAAAATTAGCAAAAGTGTAGCTTCAAGCTAAAAGTAGCTAAGGCTAGCTGCTAGCTAAAAGTAACAAAATTCCCAGCTAAAAGCTAAAAGTAGAAAAATCTAGCTAACAAGTCATGTTGCTACGCATCTGTAGCTGCTGCTGGAGGTTTGAATTTTGTGTGGGATTAATAAATTATCTTTCTATCAACAGACTGAAAACAAAAACCTAAAAGCTAAACGTAACAAAAGCCTGACAAAACACAAAGAAGCAAATAGCTATCTAAAAGCTAGCAAAAATGATAAGTACCAATATGTTAGCTAAAACAGCAAAGAGTTAGCTAAAAGTAGTTTAAGGCTAGCTAAAAGTAAAATGTAACAAAGACAGGTGAAATGTAACAGACTAGCTAAAAGCTAAAACTTGCAAAAGCTAGCTGATGGCTGGACATGAGCACCAGTGACCCCCGCAACCTGAAAAGGAAGATGCCAGTCAAGATAATGGTGGATGGATAGCTAAAGCTACAAATAACACTAGCTAAAAGTAGCAAAGAAGGTAAAGGTAGAAAAATATTAGCTAACAAATATAGAATGATTCCTAAAACCTAAAAGTAGCAACAACAAAAAAAAATAAAACTAAAAGTAGCAGAACAGTAAGCTAAAGGTAAAAATCTAGCTATTAGTAGCAGAACATTAGCTAAAAATAACAGATATTAATAGAGCCAGTCTGATTAGAAAGCAAAGTTTTTGAATGTATTGAAGAGGGGGGGGGGTTGTGGAGAAACTAGTTACAAATAAAAAAATAATAACATTTAAGTGCAAACACGAGTCAGCGCACCCAGCTCCTGAATGAGCCGAAGGTTCATGAGCCGAAATCACAAAGTGTGCAGAACAAGTTTAAAGACCGCTCTGAAGCAGCAAAATGAACACCCTGCTTGTTTGTTGTAGAAACGTGTCAACATAGTTTACAGTTTTGGTAGAAATAAAATCAGACGATGAACTTTAAACAGCATCGTCTGAGAATTTAAAGCCATAAGAAGAAACAGAGGAGCCGAGGATGGAGCAGGAGGCGAACTGATTTATTTATTGGTGAGATTTGTTTCTAAAAGCTCAGCAGCAAACAGAGAAGCTCCATTTACAGAATTACAACCTCGTTTCCTCTTTCAGGGATTGCACCGAGGCTGTGCTGAGCGAGGGCAGAAATACGCAGCTCCTCCATAAAGTAACAATACTCCATTAAAAGTAAAAGACCGAGTTTGACCTAGAGGCAGACTGAAGGAAGTGTTTTAACTACATTATTTCATACAAATATCTTGTTTTAAACTCGAAGTTGTTGGAAAATGGAAGATTTCATGATCAACTGTGGTCATGTGGCTTCAAACCCAAACCATCAACCTTCCACCGCCGTGCTTCACAGTTGGTATCAGGTGTTCTGCTGAAAGCAGTGTCTGAGCTTCACGAAGCTTCCTGCTGTGCGTCAAGGCCAAACATCTCAGTTCAGGTGTACTTTTCTGCTGTAAAAGTCATTCTCCCTCTCTCCAGCTGCTCCTGGACCCCAAGGCGTTCCAAAGAGTCCCGGAGTCTCGCCCCAGAGGAAAAACCTCCATCAGGAGACATCCTACTCAGATGAACCACCTCAGTGGACTCTTTTAAATACAGGTGATATAACTTTTACACAAAGTTTCCATCAATACCAAACGTTGAGTCAGATTCGAGCAGTGAGGCTCCAGAAACTGGGACGTCTTCACCAACAATGTGTCGACAGCTTCAGCACCTCCTTCGGATGAAACATCAACTCGACCAACACCAAAAGAAACCAATGATTTACTTTTATTTTACTCGTTTCTGATTAGAGATATTTCAAACTTTCTTGCTGGTGCTCGAAAACTTGAAGATGAATCTAAGAAATACAATGTTTTAATAAAAAACACTCAACTTCAAGACCCCCCTCCCCCCTTGATAAGACCGACCTCATGACCTGGGGAGGTGGGGTCATTAAAAGTCAGCGGGTCAGAGAAATGTCCCTCTGAAGACAGTGATCGGAGTCGTCCAGAGGACAACGAGAAGACGAGCACGTCTCCTGGGGACAGTGACGGTGGGTGGCTCTCAGGAGGGGAGAAGCTGGGTTCACCAAAAGCCCCGCCAACCTGAGTGAGAACACATTTATCACTTTCACACATTTGAAATCAATTTTGTGGTTTATTTTTCAGTTAAACCGAAGTTTTTTTCTTTTTCTTTCGGCTGCTCCTTGTTCAGGGGTCGCCACAGAGAACTAACTCGCACGAATACGTGGCGATTACTTTTACACCGGATGCCCTTCCTGACACAACCAGACCACCGAGCTACCACAGCCCTCTGTGTGGAGCAGAGTTGCCATCTAGGGTGCCCAGGGGAGCAGATGGTGGGGGTTAAGGGCTCAGGGTGGGGTGAATGAAAGTGGATGCAGGTGTTTCACCGTTCCCACCCACATTTGGATGTCAGTCCAGGGAGTTGGACCTGTGACCTTCCAACCACAGGTCCACCTTCCCTAACCTCTGCACCACCACTCCCCCTATTCAGTTATGCTGAAGTACATTAAATCAAAAACTGTTAGACGCTAGTTTGCTTCCCTCAGAAATGTGGAACCTGCTTTGTTGCCTGAAGGTTAATCAAAGTCAGAAGTGAACCAGCGAACGTTCGCTGAATGCATATCGCCCGCAGCCTTTAATGCCATTAGGCTTAGACGATCTTATCGTTTCAGTCCATCCATCCATTTTCTACCGCTTATCCGGGGTCGGGTCGCCGGGGTAGCAGCTTTAGTAGGGAGGCCCAGACTTCCCTCTCCCCAGCCACTTGGTCCAGCTCCTCCGGGGGAATCCCGAGGCGTTCCCAGGCCAGCCGAGAAACATAGTCCCTCCAGCCTCAAGTTGAGTCTAAGTGTCTCTGAGTTTTGATCACAACTGAGAACTGAGAATGAAATTAACATACAAATCAGTGTAGTTTCCACAGTATTGCGTACTTTGTGCCAGTCTGTTATGGTGAAGAGGAAGCTGAGCCGCAACAAGCTCTCGGTTTACCGGTCAGGTGGCACTCCTGCACTCACCTATAGTCATGAACTCTGAGTAGTTCGATGCCCACTAGTTAACCAGTACAACAGTCTTTTACTAGTTGTGTGTTAATACGTCAACCAGTTGAAGCAATTCAGTAACCAGTTTAACAGTCTGACGCCCTGTTGACCCGGAAACATTAGTGTTTTGTCAACATTTATTGGGGCCAATAAACGTTCAAAAAAAAAAAAAAAAGCCTGTTCACATGGAAACACTGTTGTTTCCATGCTGGGGATGGTTGCCAGGTAAGAAAATATTAACTATTGTATTGTTGCTTTAAACTGATTGTATTTCGACCCAAAACTATCACATGCGCTGAGTGAGGGTGTAGTAAGATGAGATGTATTTTGCTACTATTCCTCTTGATTGTTCTTTTGGTTGCTATTTTGTTTTGACTGTTTTGATTTGCAAAAAAACAAAGAAAAAAAAAAGATAAACTTAAATTTGTATACCTAAGCCTATTTAATGAGTCTATTGTTGTCATCACCCTTTAAGAAATCGGGTCTTTCTTGTAAATGAGTCCCCGAGGCTCAATGGGATTAATCTGTCTAAATAAAGGTTGAATGTGTGTTGTGTTTAATGAACATGTGCATAGAAAAGGTGTTAAAATATATATATTTATGTTTATCTGGCATCCCTGACCTGGCTCAGCTGCATTCAGTGATCCAAACTGGTGAATACAGGAACGTTCCTTTGGACCAAGGATGTTGTTGGCTTGCTCCTACATGCAAAAGGCTGAGCAGCACAAAACTCTCTGCCATTTATTGTATCTTTTGTTTGTGCAGGAAAAACTTGAGACTGCAGCTGCCTTTAGTGAACACGTGTGGTGTACACTTCTTTCTGCTGGGGTTTCGCTCTGAAACCTACGGTGGCCGACAGGTGCGAACGCGCAGCAAACGCCGAAACGCGCAACAAACACGTGTATGATGCAAACTCAAAAACACGCAAACATAAAATGCAAACACAAAAAACAAACACACCTAACACTATGACACCTAATTTGACAGCAGCATTGCAAATTGCCACAAGAGGTCACTGTAACTGAAGCTTCAACAAATGAACCTATTTTTGAAACAATTGGTCCGTCTGGTTCATTGCTTCATAAAAGCTTCATTTGCTCATCACTAACCTAACCCTGATTTGTGCAAATCGACAATTCTCGCTCTGATTCATTCTGGTATGTCGTTTCCCCGAGGCATTGTTCCAACACAGAGGAATCTCCAGAAAAACACGGAACCGTGCAGAAAAGTGCACTTCCGGTCTACACCGGAAGAGCGGATCCCCCCCAATTGTTTACATTTTTATTCTGGAATGATAGATTATAACTTTTTTAAAGTTTTTTTTTTTTTTTTTTATGCTACAAAGGTGCTAACATTGAAAAAAGATAAAGCAATTTTTTATTAACATTTCAAAATACTTCAAAGCTACCTAAATGGATTTGCAGCACGAAACCTAAACTTTCTGATTAATCTATAAACTTCTCCAGGTTTTTACAAATTAACAATTGTTGCTCTGATTCTTGCGAGGATGACACTTTTTTTTTTTTTTGCGTTCAGTACGAATTTGTTTAATTTACTCCCAATTCTGAAATACATTAGCATTCTGAAAATCCTGTCATTTTTTGGGAAGGTTTCATTTATTTCCATTTGAAGACTTTTTTGGTATTAAACTATTTTCTGGAGTTTAAGTAAAGGAGCTGCAAAAGATGGCAAATAGCCATACGCATAGATGTGAAAAGCAATGTGATCCTTTTACACGAGAGAAAATGGAAACATCTTTGGAGAACGAGCTTCTGTCTTTCACACATTTTGTCCACTTTCCATTTTCTAGACTCATCACCAAAACTGCTCTCCAAATGTCTCCCGTCTTCTTCCCGCTCTCCCAGAGGGATCCATTTGTCCTCCTCCTTTACGCCCTCATGCAGGCCTTAAAATGTGAATTCTTCTGGACGGTAAAAACTAATTCTGTTGTTGAATTAATGTTCATTCTCTAATACTTCCAATCAAAACACAAGGCTACAACAGCATAAATAAAATGATAATCTTTACAGGAAGATGGAATTCAGGACTAGAAACAGTTGTCCATATAGAAGTTATTACAAGAGGGGAAAAAAGATCAGTTTTTACAGTAAATAAAGTTTTATCTTTAACAAAAGCATTTTAGTTTTTTTTTTTGGTTCCTCCCAATCAACATTTTAGTCTCAGAAGTGGTGGTTTCAATGAAGATTTTATTTGTGATTTCACAGCGAGGAGGACGTTGCATGACTGAAAAGCTTCACTGAAACTGAAGATACATGAGCACGCATGCACTAACAGCTCGTGTGTTTTTTAACCTTTAATCTAATATAGACCACTGAGATGAACACACAGCACAGGACGCTGAAACCAAGAAGCAGGTTGGTGTGAACTGAAACGTGCGTCACGCATTTCAAACGATTCATTAAAACGTACGAGCCTTTCTGTTGGTGCGGACGCTGTTAAAAGACGGCGCGTTAAACGTGGATGGGCAGGTTTTGTGGAGGTTCTGCTGGCAGATTGTTCTGGGCTTCTCCTGGACCTTTGACCTCTGCAAGATAAAGATGATTAAGTTGAAAGAAACAGCTTCGACCGAGCTGAACGGGTTCTCGAGAGAATTTTACCTTCAGGTTTATTTGTCTGTGGCTGAAACTGGAGCTCTCCATTCGGACCTGCAGGAGGCTGCCGGTCCACTTCCAGCTGCTCTTTCTGCCTCTGAGACATTTCTAACACTGCCTGGATTCAAAAATGAATAAATAAAAATGTTTGAAGCTCACATTCTGACTCAGTCGTCCCCTTTTCTCCTTGTTACCTGCTGGTACTCTCTTTTCTGGGCCTCCAAGGCTTTGCCTCTCTCCCTCAGCAGCTCCTGCTCCTGACGAAGAGTCTCCGCCTTCCTCTTCAGCTCTTCCTCTTTGTCCCTGAGCTCGGCCTCAAATCGCTGGAGCTCTTCCTCGGTGTACGCTGGTTTGTCGTCCAGCGTCTGGGAAACACGTATGTAGAATAAACACCGCCGTCTCAACAGACACGTCTATAAAATCCTAACTTAAAACGAGTAAATTCACTTATTCTTGACTATCCTTTCTACAGTTGAGGGGAAACTTCCTGTCATCTGTGCAGAACATCAGCTCATCGATTTGTAACAAAAAACTCTTATTAGAGAATAATTTGTGTCCATTTGTGGGAACAGATGTTTTTCTGTAGCCGCTCCAAGATTATGGAGTCACATCACTGTCCATTTTTAAAACTCTTACAAACCCATTCTTATTCCCTGGCTGTCGGCACAGCCTGAAACCTGCTCTGCCCGACAGCTTTTATTCCTTTTATGTGTTTTAAACGTCCTTGATTTTACATGTAAAGCACTTTGTTGCAGCTGTGGTGGTTTTAAAGGGCTTTATAAATAAAGTTATTGTTATTATTATAAGTCTGCATCTGCTAAAGATAAATCAGAAATACGTTGATAACTATTGTATATAAATAAGATGAGTGTAGAATATAAATAATGTATCCTGTTAATTAAAGAGATAGAAGTATCGGTGCTCTGGTGGGATCCTCTCTTTTCTTGAACAAAAATAAAGTTCTGTGACCTTCAGCTTTCTGATTTGGAGCTTTTATCTAAAATGGACCTCACAGGATTTTATGTAGCTTCTGTTTAAGACAGAGATTATGTGAAGTGTAGCTGCATCACAGCAGAGAGGTCTGCAGTGCGAGCAGACACGTGTCACTGTGAAAAGTAAACGATTTAGAGTTAAATTTTAATCAAACACAATATTAAATGTTCCTAAACCGGATATGTGTGAGCCGAAACCAGCGAAACGTACTGCCCCCCATCCGCACCCCTCACTCTCACTCACAGGGTGCAGGTCAGCCGGAGCAGGACTGGCTGTGCACAAAGAAAAGCAGAATAGCGAACATGTTTCAGTGTCCTGATAATATTTTCATCAAACTAGAGTATTTCAAACTAACTCCACTTATTAAATTTTGACTCGTCCGTGGACTTAAGCAACAGAACTCTGTCTGCCGGACCCGGTTCTGGAGGTCAGTCTGGGAGGGCAGCTGCTGCGGTTGTTATTATCATCAAGCTGCTAACGGTGCTAACAGGATCCTCCATCTGCCTGCATGGACCGAACCCTACGGACCCGTTCGGTTCCGCGAGGAAACCTTGGATGTTCACGGTTTACCGGACCCGGTTCTGGACTGTGGTCTGTGAGGGCAGCTGCAGTTGTTATTACCATCAAGCTGCTGACCGGACCTGCTAAACTGCTAACAAGACCATGCTGCTAGCAGAACAGAACCATGATGCTGCAAGAACCTCACTGCTAACCGAACCACAGTGTAGATGTATTTCTTTTTCAACGTTGATGCCTTGTTTTTTACTGTTTTAGTAGCATTTTTAGTATTTTAGTAAAAAATTTTTGTATGCTTTTTGTGTTCTAGTAGTATTTTTAGTATGTTTTTAGTGTTTTAGTAATATT
>NC_056512.1:40755657-40779573 GCF_014905685.2 Nematolebias whitei
TAGTAATATTTTTAGTATGTTTTTTGTGTTCTAGTAGTATTTTTAGTGTGTTTTTAGTGTTTTAGTAGTATTTTTTGTGTGTTTTTAGCATTTTTGCAGTATTTTTGTAATATTTTTGCTGCATGCTTTGGTATTTCTTTTTTTTTGTTTGTTTGTTTGTTTTTTTTTTTTTGGGGGGGGGGGCGCAAGTCAAGATGGTTCTTCTTGTCCTAAGCATTTCATTGCACTGTTGACCTTGTGTTGATTTTGCATATGACAAATAAACCTAACCTGAACCTCCGAACAACCCCCCACCCTCACCCCCCAAACATTCAGGCCCTTTACCTCCCAGTCTTTGGGATTACTGAACTCCTTCCTCTCTGTGGATTTGAGGAACTCCTCCAGGCTGACGAGCCGGTCTTTATTTGTGTCCACCTGTTAGACACAAGCAGGAAGTCGGCATCGGTCAAACAGAAGTGAGGAAAATGTGCCTGGACAGATTAACGAGACCCACGTTGTTCATGACGTGCTCCCTCATCCTCAGACGTTCTTCCTCCATCTCCATCATGTCGTCCTCCTCGTTCTTTGGGTCGTAGACCTTCTCCAGCTGACGAAGAACAAGTGTTTTATAAAACAAATCATTCATGCAAGAAGTTAAACAGTCTGAGATAAAAAAAAAAAACCTCTGACATACCTCCTTAGTGAAGAGTGCTTCTAACTCCTGCTCGTCTAAAACTCCATCTTCATTTGTATCTAAGTGAAGCAGAGAAAATAAATGAGCTTTTATCAAACTAAACTCATCACAACTAAATATAAGAAAACAGCAACTAAGAGGAGAGCGTTCTCACTCACCGTGCAGCTTGAAGAAAGTTTTAGGGTTGAACTCCTGAGGATCTAATCCATCCGTCTCCTCCCAAACTTCCCTCAGCTGAGCAACACTTCCCTGAATGATTAAGAAAAAAATATATATAAACATTATTAATAAGAAAAGATAAACGTAGAGGCACCGTCACCGACCGGGGCGTTGACTTTTGGGTGCTGGCGGTGTTTCTCTTTCATCTCCAGCAGCCTTTTCTCCTCCCTCTCCCTCTTCTCCTGGTCCAGACCCTTGAGGTACTCCCGCCTCTCGTGCTCCTTCAGCATCTCGTAGCGCTTGAACTCCTCATGTCGCTCAGCGTCATAATTTTCCAGATCCTTGGTGGCCTGAACAAGGAGCAGGTGACACAAAGGTTTGTCCAACTGGAATTCTCTGAAGCCTTAAAGTGAAGAATGGCGAGCGCAGATCGTATTTCTTCACAGCTGAAGTTTTGTACCGTTGAAATCAGCAGCTCGAGGTCTTTAGCCTCAAAGGTGTTTTGGTTGTGTGGATCCAGATGTTCAAACTGCTTCAGCAGAGAGGCGTGGTCCATCTGAAGGCCTGCAAGAGACACGTGAACAACAGAATACAACAATATGTTCAGCTCTTTACGCAAATAATCATGTTTTTATTTGTATAAATGCTTATTTTCTAGTTACTGACGCAAAATGAGGAGCACCAGGACTCGTCCATAATCATCCTCTTTTATCACTTTGCTTTAGATGTAACGATTACTTTCCGAGCGTTTCGTGAGAATTTTTTTTTAACGGTACAGACAAAAGAAAACAAAATCATTATCACTCCAGCTTTGCCTCCGGAGCAGCACTGTTTGAGGGAACAGATGCCATGAAGGGGGTGTGAAGCACGACGCACCACGATTCCTACCAAGACGGTGACAAAGTGAAATGACTTGCATAAAATTTGTTTCTTTCCTCTCATTTGTTTCTTACACTCATTAAGAAACAATAACTATTAAGCTAGTTAAAATCTTTATAAAATACAAGAATCTGTATTTGGTCATCTATTTGTGTTAGAACAGCAAATCAGAGCGTAAAATTATTTCAAATGTGTAATAAAAAATTATTCAGTGGCCTGAAGGAAAACAGTCTAATCTCTTTCACAAAACAATCAAAATTGGGATTTAGACGCCCTCTGGACGCCTCGGGGTGATTTCTGACTGGACTGAGGTGGTGGTGGTGGGGGGTGTCGAAGCAACTCATCACTGATGCACCTTTGTGCCGTGAATCGAGATAGTAACGGAGCCGAAACAAGCGACACGTGAAAAGATAGGCCGGCTTTAAAGCCCAGTAAAGTGATGAAGTGGCAACATACAAACTGTGGGACCACTCCATCGCTGGAATAAACAAAATACTGATTTTTTAAAATTTTTATCAGGGCAAGATTAATGATGCACAGCAACTTTGCATTTGGTTTAAAAAAAAAAAAAAAGAACCCCAAAGAGAATAACTAAACTGAGTAAATTCATGAAGTTTTGAAAACGATATGAGGGACACGTCTGCCACACATTTAATGCATTGAAGCTCCACGCCTCTTTTGGTTCTGTGAAGCTGCCTTCATTCCTGAAAGCTCATGTTCTTGCGGGCTCCATCAGGGCAGCATAATACAGACAGAACTGTTTAGTCGCAGACTCTTCTGACTCACTCTGCGTGTTTGTGCTGTCCAGTTTGGCTTTCAGCAGCATCCTGAGCCTAGAAACTTCTTGCCGCTTCAGCTCATCCAGTCGGGTCCTTACATGGTGACTGACCAGGTCCAGCTCTTTACTGAGACGCCCGTTCTGTTGGCCAACACAAAACAACCAGCAGTTTAGAGTAAAAAATAAATGCATGTTATAAAGAAAGCAAACTTATGACATATATAAAAAGATGTGGATCGGAGTATATAAGTAACTATAGTCTACCATACCATCCCATACCAATTTATTTATATAGCACTTAAAACAGCAACAAGGCCAACCAAAGTGCTGTACAAAAGAACCAAACATGCACAGCAGACAGGAAAACATAAAATAGAAATACAGATACAAATAGCAGCAGAAGCTAACTAAAATGGCCAACAGAGCAGAGAACAGACCGGACCAAAACAAATCACACCGTGTTAAAGGCAAGCGAATAGAAGTGGGTCTTCAAGCGAGACTTAAAGACTGAGAGTGTGGGAGCCTGCCGGACACTCAATGGCAACTCATTCCACAGTCGTGGACCTGCAACAGAGAAAGCCCTGTCACCTCTGAGCTTACGACGGGTTTCTGGGACTGAGAGAAGCATCTGGTCTGCTGACCTCAGAGAGCGCGGTGGGACATATGGCTGCAGAAGATCAGTGAGATAGGATGGGGCGGAACTGTTCAGTGATTTAAAAACATACATGAGAATTTTGAAATGGATCCGAAGGTGAATGGGTAGCCAGTGCAGGGAGGCCAAAACTGGCGTGATGTGCTCTCTATAGCCTGTACCAGTTAAAAATCGGGCTCAAATATAGTCTGAGCAGAACAACAGATCTAGATGCTAACCTTGATGTCCTCTGTGTTTGCTGTCTGCAGTTTCTCTCTGAAGTGAGGGTCAGTCTCCAAAACCTCGATCACTTCTCTGAGGTAGCGGTCGTAGTACAGACCCGTGTCCTGCAGACGTATGTTATACAGCTCAGGTTACAACAAGGAGACCCCCAGCTTATCTCATATCAAAGCAACAATTCACAGACTCACCATGTTCTCCTCCTGTGTTTCCTCCTTCTGCTCCTGATTGCCTACATTACGATCGATGGGCACAGACCGCACCGCTGCAGAGATGAACAGGAGCAGCAGCCAGCCCAGTTTCAGGATCATTGTCCTGTAAGGTGATCATCAGTGACATGGCATCAGTTTTCTGACACGCTACACCAGAGTTATATGTGGAGTATGACAAGTGATGATGTTAGAAGATTTTTTTTTTTCCATTTAGCCTTTATTTATCCAGGTAGTCTCAATGAGCCACAAGAACTCATTTTCAAGAGAGACCTGTTCAGGGAGCAGATGGTGGGGGTTAGTGGCCTTGCTCAGGGGCCCAGAGTGGGGCGAATGAGGGTGGAGGGAGGTGTTTCACCTTTTCCACCCATATTTTGATGTAGACGGTACCGGGAGGTGAACCTGTGACTTTCCGATCACAAGCCCATCTTGTAACCTCTGCGCCACCACTCCCCACAAGATGCACAAAAAACATTAAATGATCCAAGCGGACATTTGTTTTTGTTGTTTTTTTAAACAAGGCAGATTGCACAACTCTCAATCTACATCAGTTCTTTTATTTTACCAATTAGCTCCACTGATAAACTGTTTTCTAAAAATGATACAAGAGTCTGTTTTATTTTATTTCTTTCACATTATGCAACTGGAATTGTTCCACGTTGCCGTTGGGTTGTTGGTTCAACTGTTGACTGTGATTTAACTTTAGGATGATTTAACAAGGTTAAGTCAGGGATGGATTCATCTTTGTTGTTCCACAAAGAAGAACCCATCCCTGACTTAACCTTGTTAGATATTTTACCTGGATTATTGAGCATGCATCAGGACATTTAAGATGATTTCTTATTCATATCATTATCATTTAAGAATATTTCCACTTGTATCTTCACTTTCCACTAGAAATCAATAACTTACTCAAATCCCTACCCAACATTACACAGGCCATGTTTAATAACTTCATGATTTGTGTGTTCATTTTAATTCCAGACCAATATTTTCGACTCCTCTAAAACAAAATAACCTTACTTCCACAACAACAGGAAATGCCTTGTGGACAAAATAATCAAGCTAGCATAGCACTTTAAGAAGTAAACATTTAATTGATTAAATATTAATTTTAAGATGACAAATGTTGCTAATGATCAATTTTAAGAGTGAAAATACTGCAGTCTTGGTAACAGCGGTAGATTTGGGTAATGAAACCAAAAATATTCTTGAAAAATAGTTTAAAACTGTGAAAATTTGATTTTTGGCGTTCAATTTACTGAACTAGTTTGTGTATTGCTAGTTGCTAGCTTAAGCTAGGACAAACACGGATGTTGATTTAGGCGCGAGTCATCATTACGAATGTGTCATGTGTCTGTAATAACAATAAAGGAGTAATAAAGTAGCTAGATAATTTTTATTTTTACCTTAATAAGTTAGCATTAATTTAGCTTCTTGTAATTTTACAGCTCCCGCCGGTGGAGTAGAAAAGTCTGTTTTAGATCCACGTCGTCTCGCTTCAGCACAGCTTTCAGTGACAATAATCATGATTATATTTAAAATATTAATTAAAATCTATTGGAAAACTTTAAAAAATCATCGCAAATGCCTCTTACCGCGCGAGATGGTAAAATCCACGAATCTGTTTACGCGTCGAATGTAGATGACGTCACTAAAATGCTATAGCTATGCTGCCTTCAAAACATTCGGGAAAAAAGAGATGCTGCGCGTGTTTACCACATTTCATGATCAAGCTTCACGTTAGTATCAAAACAATAAATCGTAGGTATTTAAATTTTTTAATATTAATAACTAGTTAAATTCACAGTTTTATATGCTAAAATAGTGTAAATAGAGGATACAAAGTTAATAGTATGAAAGCAGTGTTTTCTGATTGTCCATTTAAAGCAACATTTTTTCCAGGGAAAACAGGCACAAACAAGTACAAAGTTTTTTATTTTTATTAACTTTGAAATATATATTTGATGTCTATCAGCTCACTTAAAACACATTATGAAAAATTTTAATAAATTATAATGAAAAGGTAACAATTAATTGCACGTGATCATAAATAAATGTATAAATATTGTGCATCAAAACAACTTCAAACCCTAAAGAACAAACTCACACCAAAACATAATCAAGTATGGCACATGGTGCACAGATTTCCCACAAATAAATAAATAAGGCAAACCAATAAATAACCGTCAGTCAGTAAAAGTCATATTGGAACATATAACATAAAGTTCATAATAAATTTATATCAGTTTGACTGATGAACTTAAAATATTTTGTTGGATTTGAAATGTCAATGCAGTCGATTTATGGCTCAAAAATCAATCTCTCTCATGTCAGTTGGTGTTCCAGCCCTTTCATTTTCCACCTCTTCGTCCTGCTGCTTGGGGCCCTGATGATGCTCACCCCGCAGTCGTTGTCTGAGGGCAAACTCGATCATCTCACTGTAACACTGCAGCACTGCCTGGGAATTTAAAAAAAGACATAAAAACAAGAGTTCTATTACAGAGTGAAGTATTCCCTTTAATTTAGAATCAGTATAAGGTTTAAAAAGTCCCTTAAAATCAAAAAGTCTTAACATTATACAGGACTTTATTCAGTTTAGAGCCAGTAGGCAGGTAGACGAACCGGATCTGTCTGGCATAGCTCTGCCAGTGTTCCACTCATGACAGCCAGCTGAGTGGGCCCCTGGTGGCCCAGGCCCCTCAGTGCACAGTTCAGTGATGCTGCAGCAACAAGCGAGGGTGGGGTGCCCAGGAACTGGGAGTCACAGATGCACATGGCAGCCAGCGTGTCACTGTGCCGCCGCAGGGTGGACAGCAGCTCCGGCTCCGAGTCTCCTCGCTCCTTCATGGAGGCCAGAAAGTGTGGGAGGAAGTCCTGGGGGGTCACTGCTGCTGTGTCCCACCGGAGTGTGGCGAGGATGACACGCTCCATTTCCTGATGGAGAGACCAGGATAAGTTGCTGAAGGTATATTTATTCAGTTCAGTGGAATAAAAAGAAGCAAATCAAGAACTGCAAAGAGGATTGGGGCTTTCCAATCACTAATGTGTGTTTCATGTTAAACAAGGACAGTTCCCAAAATGTTGGGACTTTGTGGAAAATGTGAAAAAAAACAAAAAAAAAAAACAGAATGCAATGATTGGCAAATCTCATAAACTCATGTTTTATTTACAGTGGAACACAGTCAACATATCAAACGTTGAACTAAGAAGTTGTATTATTAAAAATCAAGGTACTGTTGGTGTTGATGGCAGCAACACATCTGAAAGAGAGTTGTTCCAGAGTAAGTGCAAAAGTAAGTGGTGTGGATAAGAAACAGCTGGAGGAGCATTTTGTAATTAATCACCAGGTCATAAGAGAGCTGGGTATCCAGAGAGCTTTAAGGAGAGGCTGAATCTCTCACAAGTAAAACGGGCAGACATTTATCAGTCTGTGAGAAACTGTGTCTGAAAACAGTTCAACAATTTCAGAATAATGTTGTTGTTTTTTTAATTCAGAAGGCTTCAAGAGATCAGATCATGATTTCATCAGCAGATTAGAATAATCTGTAGAAATCTGTGAGTTCAAAGGATGAGGCTGAAGGTCAGTATTGGATGGTCGTAATCTTCTGGCTCGTTGGGTCTGGTTCTGTTCTGGGCTCGTGAACCCTTCCACAGATCATTGTCTGTAACCACAGTTCATCCATTAAAGTTGCTTAAAGCTCTATCAGGCAAAGAAGAAGCCAGATGTAAACACCATCCAGAACCGCTGCTGTTTTCTCTGGACCAGAGCTCGTTTCAAATGGACTGAGGTGAAGTCCAGAACTGTTCTGGGATCAGATGAAGCTTCATTTGAAATTCCTTTTGGAAACTAAACATGCCATGTCCTCCATATTATTGTGGGTATCAGTGCAGTTTAAAAAGCCTGCCTCTCTGATGATATGGGGATGCATTATTGCTTCTGGCATGGACGGCTTACACATCTGGAAAGGCATAATTATTATCAGCATATGACGTTGAACAACTGGTTCTTCATGAGAACTTCATCAACAACTGCTCTCCTCAGGTCCTGAACGTTTACAGACGATTGATAAATGAAAAAAGGGAAGTTTCGCTGTAGAAAACAAAAATGATAAATAAAATTCAAAATGACCCTTTTAAAAATTTTACAGTTTCTAAGTTTTACTATTTGTTCCAAAGTTGTGATTGTTGTGAGAGTCACTGCATCTTGCTGAAAAATCACAACTTTTTCAGAATCGGGGTTGGATCAGGCTCGTATTTAGGGGCCCACAGGTAGAAGAGACCCCCCCCCCCCCCCAGGCGTGGTCGTCCTGTGGACACACAAACCCACCCTCAGGTCTGAAGGCTGGAAGCCGTACTCAGCCGCTGCACAGAGAGTATCAGCAGGGACAACGTCACACTCCGTGAGCTTGGAGGCGATCAGGATGCAGCCGGCAGACAGACAGTATAGAGAGACAGACAGAGACAGAGAAGCAGACAGGAACCTGTCCATCAGAGAGACAGACAGGGGGAAGACTGCCTCGTCACAGCCGCACTCGCAGCACACCTGCAGAGGACACAGAAGACAGAGGACGTCAGCGTCAAAGCTGCAGGGACGGAACGTGAGACGCTGGAGCTTCTTACCTCCAAGGCCCACTTGGCGAGCTCCTCCCTGTGTCCCGGGTCCCGCTGGACCAGGGTGATGTAGAGAACGGAGGGCAGGTACCTCTGCTCCACGTGCAGCAGCCTCTGGATCACACGGTGCCCCGACACCGTGGGGTCCCAGGCCGCTCGGAGCTGCGAGCCGTGGCCCCCGGCCTGCTCCTCGCTCGTCTCCTGCTCTCCACTCTGGTCCTCCTCCATCTCCTCGCACCAAAGAGACACAGACTGTCCTCTGTCCATCTGCTGGGTTACACGTCCAAGAGCTTGGCTGAATATCACCCCCCACCGTTTTCTCAGAGTTTTATACCCAGCAGGCAGAAAAAAGAGAGGGAGTGACCGAGAGGGACAAGAAAAAACAAAACACCACAAAAAGGGGCAGAGACCTTCACGAGTGGCATGAAATAATAGAAAAACAATAAGAATGCACAACAATCGCCTCAACAGGTGGGGAGAGGGACGGAGAGCAAGGGGAGAGAGGGAGGCAGGGGAGGAGAGGAGCAGACAAGAGGGACGGGGCCCGCTGGGACTCGGCAACAGCTTGTTGTCGACAGTGAAAGAGAGAAGGGAGGACAAGAAGAAGCAGCGAGGGGAGAGGACAGAAAGGTCATCTCCACACTCTGACAATGGAGGACAAAAGGAGGAGGTGTTTGTTTACAACCTGAGAGGAGGAGGAAACACGTCCAACGGCGGAAGGATGGACGTCAGCTGCAGGAGGAGCGTCCTCAGCTCCTTCCTTTTACATTTATTTCACTTTAGCAACGCAAAAAAGAAACATTTGCACCAAAAATGACGACATCAAAAATGAACACGAACAGAGCAAAAAAAAAAAAAGAGAGAGAGACGGAAAATTTATAGTTTCAGGGAGAAACGCTGAAAACCTGCAGCTTCAAACTGAGGAAAAGTTTTTCTCTTCCAACAAAGTTGAGTCAGGTCCTCTGGATGGGTTAAAAAATTAACTTGTTGAAACGTTTCGTCTTCTATCCAAAGGACTTCTTCAGTCTGGGGAGCTGCAACAAACTCAGTCTTCTCGTGGTGAATCAACCAGTTTGTTGTTGACATCCAGAACTAGCTGTTCACGTGATAAAGGAGGACCATCAGCCTAACGACTGATCGTTAGTGCCCTGATGGCCGCTTGCTATTCACAGGGGGCTGAGTGATACTAGCAATAACAGCATTGTAAGAGGGGGACAGTTGAACACGGAGGCTCCGCCCCGTTTAATGATGGACGGCTTCTTTTCACAAAGATGGCCTCCTTCACTCCTCTCTCAAACCATCGTTCCTCTCTATCAAGGATGTGAACATCTTCATCCCTGAAAGAGTGACCTCTGACCTGCAGATGAAACCGCAGTCTTGGCCTGATGATGTTGCTCAGCTAGTTCTGGATGTCAACAACAAACTGGTTGATCCACCATGAGAAGACTGAGTTTACTGCAGCTCCTCAGACTGAAGAAGTCCTTTGGATTAAAGACGAAACATTTCAACAAGTTTTAATTTTTTTTTATCTTTTGCATCCATCCAGAGGACTTAACTAGATGTTTCTACCCGTGTTGTTGATCAGCATCAGGATGTTATTTTCTTATGTTTCTCTTTCCTACAAATCGAACATGAATCTGGACTTTTCTGTGGTTTTTAAGAATCTTATTTATATTTGTTTCTTTGTTTTTGTTTTATTAAGAGTCTGAAATGTTACAAACCAGACTGTGATGCAAAACTTACCAAGGCTGTCAAATTAAAAAAAAAACAGTTCAAACCACGAAGGACGAACTGAGCATCAAACGAGGCCGTTTATGTAGAAAACTACTCTCAGCTACTACCACACAAAGTTTTAGCTTAACAAGAGTAAAATATGGCTAACGTTTTCAAAAATTAATCAGTTGTGGCGCATAAAATGACTACTTTCTGAAAGTTTCAGTAAAATCACTCTAGTGGTTCACGGGATATTTTGCTAACAGACAGGCCTAATTTACAACAGATAGTAATGGCAGAATTTTAAACAGAATTCTTGCACAATCCTTTTACGCTTAGAAACTTTGTTGAGGGTCAGTCTCAGCGACTACCACACCAAGTGTTAGCTCGGTATCTGCAAATCTCACAAAGTTAACGCCATTTCTGTGTTTTTAGGCTCAGCTGGCTGTGGCGGCCATTTTGACTCGAGTCGTCTCCAGAAGTAAACCAGTTGTCGACGTGCACCCAGTGATTAATTTCCAACAGTTTCATTCAAACCAGTCCAGTGGTTCACGAGATATTTTGCTAACAGAGACAAGAACACCTCCACGCAAGAACACCACCTTCACCTTTAGGCGGTTAGGCGGATCAATTAAAACTTTTAATAAAACATCAAAGAGGAATATGAAGATGCTGATGTTCTGATCAGATCTGATACACACGCTCCCTGTGACAATCTGCTGCGGGAGATTGTGTGTGTGTGTGTGTGTGTGTGCAGCAGACAGTGGAGCGGGTCAATGAGCCGTATTGAGCTTTAACAAATCAGTGTCAGACAAACGGGCCTGCTGCCGGCTACACACACTTCACACACACTCGGTCCCTGGGGGGGCCTGGGGGCCTCAGAGGGGCTGGAGCCACCAGCAGAGACACAGATTGTATTTGACGGTCATTACAGGCGGCTTTTCACACATTTAGGACGTGAAAAGAGGCTCGAGTTTCAAACGAGAGTTAAATGGACGAACGAACTTCAGCTGAGCATCAATAATTCAGACATTTGACACAAAAAGCTCCAACTGCACCCCCCGTCCCCCGCCCCCCCTACATGAAAAATAAATGATAACCCCTGGTTTAGGAACAAAAATACAACCTCGTGGAAATATTAGAATAAATTGTGCAAAATGTTTTAAAAAATTTAACATTTTTCAAGTTTTTATTAAAAAAAAAAAAAGCGATATTTTGAATTAAATCTTAACGGTTCAAATATCAGGATAAGTTTATTTTATTTAACGGTTTTATTTTAATTCTCATCATTATCGAACGGACGAGGGCCCAAAAGAACATTAAGACTTTAATAATCAATCTGGATGATTTTATGTTTAAATTTAAAACACAATATTTGATATATGAATAAATGCTTTATTTAGATTTGTAAAATATTAAATTCTGTTTTTACCGACATCTGCAATATACCTTTAGAAATGTGTAAAAATTATACACAAATAAATTACAAAACTAAAGAACTAAACAGTTTTTATGATAAATAAAATCAGAAAAAATAAAAGTGCATTTTACATCAAACGCAAACAACTGCAACACATCAAATGTGAGTAATAAAAATGATTTAATAAAATACAAAACAATTATCATAATTATATAAAATATAATATATAATTATTGTGAAAAATCACTTATAAATAATTCAGTTTGGTCCAAACTTCAGTTCATCAACCAGTTAATCTAACTACAAAAATAAAAGCGCAGGAACTTTAAAACAGAAAACAAATGAAACTTTAAAATAAATCTGAATTATCGATAATCTAATTAATTTAGTTTAAGGTTCTGCAAACATCACAGTAACTATAGTCTTTTAAAATACACATAAAGTTGGATTTTAATTGGAAAAAGTCTCCAAAATCTGGGATTAAAATCAGGGCTGCAGGTTTGACTGTTCCAGAGCAAAATTCTTCAGAACGTCCAGATTAAACACGTTTTTTAAAACTCCAGAGGCGATCTGAACTACGAAAATCTGAACGAGGCTAATCTGAAAGACGATAATCTGAACGACGAATATCTGAACGACAAAAATCTGAACGACGAATATCTGAACGACGATAATCTGAACGACGATAATCTGAACGACAAAAATCTGAACGACGAATATCTGAATGACGATAATCTGAACAACAAATATCTGAATGACGATAATCTAAAAGACGATAATCTGAACAATAATCTGAACAACGATAATCTGAAGCATTCAAAGAGAGGATCGGCTCGACGCTGACAGAGCACAAAATACTTTGACTGAAGGTCAGAGAGCCCAGTTCCTCCGGCAGGCCCAGGTCAGGGTGGGGGGGTCGTGATGGTTGACAGATCGGCCTGTTTAAGCAGCCTGTTAAATTCATACGCCGCAGCTGTATTCAAACAACCCGGGGGGGTGGAGGGGGGAGCGACGAGCCAAAAGAGGGTCCTGAGGAGGAGGTGTGGCCGCCCGCCCCTCATTTTCCACCTCATTTCCCGGGACAGAGGAGAACAGAGCTCCTATTTTCTCTTTTACCTCACAGACACCTGCTGGTCACCAAGGGAGGGGTGTGTGTGTTTGTGTGTGTGATGGGGGGGGGGTCCAGAGTTGAACAAACTCAGCGCTCTTAAAAACTAATTTCACCCTTAAATCCCCAAAAGATTTCACATCAAACATTTTTCCTTTAAAGTTTTTGTTACATTTGAATCTATTTAACAGCAGTAGCTCGGTGGTCGTTGTCGTGGGCTTGAAATCCTGAGGTCGTGGGTTCAAGCCCAGGAAGGGAGTCTGGCGTGAAACAATAGCCAAATCTTTCATGCGACCCCTGAAGAAAGGAGCAGCCGAGAGAAACTCACTTCTTAACCAGAGCTTTATTTCATTTTTAGACACCAAAAGTCACTTCAAACCTTCTGTTTTGCTGCATAAAATCTGTCGACACCTGGACACAGCAGGTTACCGTATTTTTCGCCCTATAAGTCAATTTTATTTCATAATTTGCATGCCCTGTGACTTATATGCCGAAGTGACGTATTTATGTTTTTTTTTCCTCATATTTATAAACCAATTTTTGGCTGAGATATGACAATTTTCATTCATTCTGACTGAAAATATTAAACACTACCATTTTCAGCCACTAGATGGCACTCGAGCAGTATGGCATGCTGTTGTGTCATGTAATATGTAAAAGTGGCTATTAATGGCACAATTGGCTTGCCATCGTCTGCCTGGAGCAACCGTCAAATCAGCTTCATTTCGCCACCCCAGTGAAATGCAGCTGATTTGACTGTTGAAGTGCATTTATTAAGTAAAAGTTAAACTGAGACGCACCTTTACTATAAAGTCAAGCAAACAAATATTTTTTTTAAGTGTTAAGTCCTCCCGTGCACGCTCTCGCAGCCGCCATTTGGCAGCCAGTCGATTTTTGGCACAACACCGGCCCACGTTTCCAGGTTGCGACGCATAATAGATGCAACGTATACGGCGAAGCGACATATTTATGGATTTTTCCACTTTATTAGACATAGTTGGACTAATGCGACGTATAGGGCGGTGCGACATTTACAGCGGAAAATATGGTACTCCAGAAAGTCTCGTTATTCCTTGAAGGAATGCTTGTTGCCCGCTCAAGTCAGAGCTTTAAACTGAAATTATCTTTTGATGAGAAATAAAGCGGCTGTAGATACATTTTTTTAATCAAATCCTGTAATTTCCCAAGACGTCAGCTACAAAAAACACAAAATTTTAGAACATTATCTGTAAAAACCTGTCGGTGCGTACTTAAATAATAAACCCCAAAAAAGTATTTGATCCTGTCAGCGCCAATTATTTTCTTTAAACTTTGAATTTGTAGTGGAATATCTAAAGAATCACTTCTAATTATATAAAAAAAATGTCAGTTTCTACAATAAAAAAAAAAAAAGTTAACTTCAAATGAAAACAGATAAAAGTGAAATAGACGTGACGCTCGTGCTGTCGTTCGGTTAGATTCAAACGTTTATTCGGTGATAAGTTGCAGCAGGAAATGCCATCTAACTTTACAAATACTTTAAAGGATTAAAACTTTAAATTTGTGTGAAAACCACAAGGCATGCTCAGACACTGCATAGGAGAGGAATGGCATCAAAAATCAGGAACAATAAGAGTTTACTCCTCTCCATTTCAGAAAAATAACCGTTTAATGAAGAGTCAAACAGCAGCAGCGAGGAGGAGAAACGTGTAAACTTAGGAACAGCAGCGCCCCCTGCAGGTGGAGTGACGTAACAACAGCCTGCTCCTAACAGCGTTAGTATTATACCTCATACATAAATATTTTCCCTTCAGCTCTTAGTCTCCAGCCGTCCCTCGGATTTAAGGACAGGCAGGGACGTGTGACGAAGCAGCTCCCGCCTCCGACTGGTCAGACTCTCCAGTCTGGGAGTCTGGGCTCTTCTCCTCGGAGCTGGACGGGTCGTAGAGGCCCAGAACCTGCTGCACTTTGAGAGGAAGGTCCTGTGATGGGTGAGCAAAGCGTTACATGGCGGCGTTTACAGAAAGACAACGCTTTGAAACGGAGATCTTTTAGAGACTCGCCTTGCAGCAAACCAGCTGCTGATAAATGGCCTCCGCGTCGCGCAGGATCGTCTGCAGGTCCAGCTTCATGGTCAGCTCGTTAATGTGCTGCGGATCAGTCAGGACGGGGAAAATGAAAACCCGTTCGTTTACGATGAGCTTTAACCTGTGACCTGTCCTCCGGCCCCACCTTCAGGATGGTGTTGAAGTCGTGATCGGATCCGATCAGCTCCCCCCGCTGGGACTCCAGGATGGCGCAGGCGATAAGTAGGTGGAAGTTGTCGCACGGCAGACGAGTCCAGAGGACCTGAGGAAGACAACGAGACGCTGGGAGGACGTGCGGCCACAAACAACATTCGGTCCGTCAGCTGGACTTCTTGGGTACCGTCACACGTCGTGTCTGCTCACCTCCCACAAAGTGAGGATGTCCTCGAAGGAAAACTCTCTCTTGAACCAGATGAGCAGCCAGCGGAAGCAGAAGCACAGCGAGCCGCTGTCCTGAGAGTCTGAACAGCAAAACACAAAACCCGTGACCTTTTCAATGAATGCCGTCATTTCTCGACTATAAGACGCTACTTTTTTCAGACTTTGAACACAACGGCTAATTGATGTATTTTTATTTTTTTGAGGGGCTAACGAGCTTCATGCAGCCAAAACATTTAACCTCGTCACACCCGGGCGCTCACAGAGCTGCCCACTCTTGGGGGGTGGGTCCTCGTGACTCATGAGACTACCTGCAGAAATGGTTCAAATAAAATCTGACCCATGAAATTACCGAACAGGTCACAGTGGACCAATGAAACGATGTTCTCTCCTCCGCTCCCCGCTGTGGCTTCAGGGAGGGGGTAAACTTGTGAACCTCAGAACTGGAATCATTGTTTTAGTACAACAATTTTCAGTCAGGTCATCTGGACAGTTTCTTTTTTTTTTTTTTTTGCTGAAACGTTTCACCTTCCATCCAGAAGGCTTCATCAGTCAAGGAAACACACAACACAAAACTGATTCTTCCCCCAAACAGCTTACTCCAAAGTGGAACAAACCAGTTCTGCTTGTGATAAGAAACTGTCCAGATGACCTGATTGAAAATTGTTGTATACCTGGATTATTCAGCATGGACTGTTCTGGTTTTGAACCAGTTCGACATGACTTGTCGACGTGGAAGAGGGCTGGCTCCAGAGGAGGGTGCGTGCCAAAGACACTATCTTAGCACCAACATAACTGGTTTGTTACACTTTGGAATAAGCTGTTGGAGGAAGAATCAGTTTTGTGTTGCGAGTTTCCTTGACTGATGAAGCCTTCTGGATGGAAGATGAAATGTTTCAGGAAAAAAAAAAAAAGAAACTGTCCAGATGACCTGACTGAAAATTGTTGGACTATATACCTGGATTATTGAGCATGGACTGTTTTGGTCATTGTTTTAGTAGTTTCATTAATCTTCATCGCTGTTGTCCTGTTGCTAGCGTTAGCTCGTTTTAATTTTTAGCTAGCATTTTGTTACTTTTATACTGAACAAAAATATAAAGCAACACTTTTGTTCTTGCTCCTATTTTTCACGAGATCTAAGACTTTATGTACTCAAAAAGCCTTTTTCTCAAATAGTGTTCACAGATTTGTGTAGGTCTGTTAGTTGGCGCTCCTTTGCCGAGATAATCCCTCCACCTCCAGGTGTAGCGCATCAAGATGCTGATTAGGCTGCATGGTTATTGCACAGGTGTGCCTTACGCTGCCCACAATAAAAGGCCACTCTAAAATGTGCAGTTTTATCACACAGCACGACACAGATGTTGCAAGAAAAAGGCTTTTTGTGTTCGTAGAAAAAGACTTAGATCTTTGAAAAATGGGAGCAGAAACAAAAAGGTTGCTTTTGGACTTGTTGTGAGCATTTTGCTCGTCAGTTCCTTCAAAATGATCATACTGCATGAAATATTCTGAAAAACTTGCTTTGTTTTTGTGTTACTTTTATCTTCTAGTTAGCCATTTGCTACCGTTAGCTTTCGGCAAGCCTTTTAGCTAGCATTTTGCTTTGTTTGACTAGCAGTTTCCAGAAACGTCAGTTTTTCTGGTTCTTTTGTTTCTGATCTTCCGTTTCCTCGAGCTTCGCCTCAAGGCGTTCCTTTTTACTCGGCTTCAGCCCGACAGTGAATTCTAGATGACTAACCCAGGAAGTCGCACAGCTCCGGGTCCAGAGCCTTCAGCAGGACACTGAGCTGGAAGAGTTGCTTCTTCATGGCCTCCTGAGACTCCTCGAAGTTCTGGTGCTGCAAAGACAAAAAGGAGAGAAAAATAAACCTCGTACTGTCGCTCGAACTTTTATTTTACTGCCGACGAAAATCTTTAAGATGCATTTAGCAAATATATTTCATAAATTTAAAAAAATAATAATAATCTAAGTCGCCTAGAAATAAGTTTCTTTCATCTTTTGAAAAGCAAAATAAAACCTACAGATGACACATGAAGCTGAAATCTAAAGTTTCATTCCTCATTTTCTGGTCAAACTTTCCGCTGAGTTTAAAATCGACAAAAACAAAACCTCTGAACGAACGGCAGCTCTTCTGAAAAATCAAAAGGCTAGAAATATTCGACCTTGGTTTGTTCGAAGCTTCATCCGTTAGAGACTTTTTAATTTACTGACCAGGAGCTCCATGAAGCCAGTCAGACACCAGAAGGACTCCACCTCGTTCTGAGTGACGAACAGGATGGGAGAGAGGAGGTCGCTCATCCCCTGAACGTAACCTGGAGGCAGAGAAGGATTTCTGTTTGTCCCCGTTGAATTCTTGATCTGCTCAGGGTTGATGATGGAGGGAATGTTGGATAAAAAATAAAAACGGGTTTGTTTGTTCTGCTGTGAGGATGTAATGTTCTCAGAAAAACCTGCTGAAATCTTTAGTCCCTAGTTAGTAATTTAATTGTTAGAGTATAACTTTAATTATTTGAAATCATACTTTTTCAAATGCTAATTTAGCATCAATTGTTTTGCTGCTTTTTATTTTTCTTAATATTCATTTATTGCATTTTACCTGCTTCTGCAAACTGTGTGCTATTTTAGCTGATAATTTATATTAAAAAAAAAAAAGGTTCAGCTCATTCATGATGTGGGGACTTTTAGTTTTGATAACTTTTATATTTTTCAAAATGTTTAACTTAAAACATTTGCACATAAAAATACAAAATATTTTCAATTCATTCAAAACCGGTTATCTTTAAAAAGTTGTTTGTCTTATGCTACTTTTAGCTTTCATTCGGCTACTTTTAGATTTCATTTATTTATTATTATTATACTATATTATTTTTATTTATTACTATTATTATTCAGTTAAATATTTGCTATGTTTAGTTTTGGCAAACACTTAGCTATTCCTACCATTCTACTACTTTTGGCTTTTAGCTAGCTTTTGTAACATTTAGCTTATCGCTAGCCTTTTAATGCTTTTACATTTAGCTAACATTTAATTAATTTATTTTTTTATTTACTTTTTGCTCTTCAGTTCCTTCAAAATCAGCATCTCCATCAAAATCTGCTTCAACAAACTTGCTCCGTTTTTGTACTTTTATGATACTTTTAGCTTCTAACTAGCCATTTGCTACGTTTAGCATTTGGCCAGCCTTTTGTTGTTTGTAGTTTTAAGTTATTTTTTTTTTTACTACTGTTAGCTTTTAACTGGCATTGATATACTTTGAGTTAGCCTTTTGCTACTTGGATAATTTTACTACTTTTCTCTTGTAGCTAGCATTTTGCTACATGTAGCTTTTAGCTAGTCTTTGACTACATTTAGCTTTAAGCTAGAGTTCTGCTCTTTTTTGCTATCATTTTGATATTTTTCAGTTTTCATTTTCACCTGTTTTGCTTCTTTTAGCTTTAAAAGTGTTCAACTTCTTTTAGCGTTGACGCCTTCATCCAAACTTCAGCAGTCATTTAGCGCTCACTCTGTATTTTTGCAGAAAATTTGTTTTTTTCTGGTCATTCTTTCGATTTTAAAATGAAATCTGAACATGTGCATCACTGCAGCTGATTTTTAGGACGAAGTTCTCGATGCGAGAAGTTTAGCTCACATCGAGTCTGGTTCATCTGAATGTTTCGACAAACTTTACGCCCATCTAACTTACATCATGTATGACTGCAGTTTTATGGAGATTATTTTGTTGTAAATCTCTATAGCTGTGAATCATTCGGATAATTCAGCCGAATCAAGACGACCTGAGAGAGGCGTTACTGATCCTCTTTTCAGCTTCAATCTGCTGCTTTTATCCTCCGTTTTAAAACCTCTGAAGCCGACTTTAGGACTGAACGATGTAAATCCATAGCTGTTTCTGAACACGCACCGAGGTCAAAGTTGTACATGCAGTAGGTCATCAGCACGTCGTGAAGCAGAGTCAGTCCTGGGTTGTCGTTTCCAGAGAAGAAGGTGTTGTGTCTGTCCGTCCTGTTGACGTCCCTCTCTGTCAGAACAGAACGGAGGAACATGACCATCTGCTGCACGGCTGACTGAAAACAATGAAAGGAGCTTTTGTTTTTGTGACAGATTGTTGAGCTGACCGATCAGGCTTCTGTATCCTCTGAGGAGGGAGTTCCTCATCTCCTGCTCTTCACTCACGGACTTCCACTGCACCTTCATCTTGAAGTACTCGTCCCTGCGGACACAGATGGACATTAAAATGGCATTTCCACGAGCCGTCCCGATGTGCACGGAAATGAAACGCGCTCACGTTTTGACCTGAAGGATGCGCTCTCTTTCCTTTCTAGTGCTGTTCCAGGGATAAAAACCCAGGAGGAACTTCCACACCTCCTTCCTCAGCGTCGGAGCAATTCCCTGCACGAACACCACGAAAACATTTACGCCTCAATAAAAGACAAACAGGAAGTAGGGTTCAGATCAAAGCTGTTCTCTTCTTTTGAATGGCATACCCCTCTGAACACAAATTCCTTAATCTTCTCGTGGTCCTTCACGCGGCCCTCAGGGTCCAGGAAGTCCTCCCATTTGTCCAGAGGTTTGCCCCTGGAGACATCTGGCCGGGGCCCGAGCTCCACGCCCTGGATGGACAAACAAAGACCAGGATTAGCAGCTCAGCCGGGGTTCGAGCTTCACGTATCGACCCCTCTGTGGCTTTTCTTACGCAGGTGATGAGTTCGAACCCGGGCTCGTCATCAGACTGCGACGGCAGGCCGGGATTCTGAGCGCCCCGTGAGAGGGAGGCCTCCGGAGGCCGAAGAGCTGCCCGGAAAAAATTAGTGACTTTGGAGAATCCACCAAAAGTTGTGGCATACGGGTCCTGGATGAATCTCTGAAAACAGGACAGAAAAACACAAACTTTAATTTGAGATGTTTATTCTTGTAAGGAAAAAAAATAAATAAAATTTGAAAATAAAATGTAAATGTATAATTTTTTATTTTTTTTAAGAATTCAAACAATTCTGTCTAACTAACATCTTGAACAACTGGAGAGGCTGCATTTTTTAAGAAGGTGCGATAAGAACGCCGAGGGCTAAATGACAGCTAAAGAAGCTGAAACTGAGAAGATAAAGATAAAAGTAGCAGTACACAAGCTAAAGGCTAAAAGGAGGAAAATGCTAGCTAGAAATAGAAAAATGCTAGCTAAAAGTAGCAAAAGGCTAATTAAAAGGTGAAAGTAATAAAAAAAAATCTAGTAAAGTGACATATGTATAAAAGGCTAGCTAAATGCTAGAAGTACTAAAATAATAGATAGAAGCCAAAAGTAGCAACAGTAGCTATAAGTAAAAAGTAGCAGAAGGTTAGCTGAAAATTAACAGTTGAAAAATGTTAAAATATCAAAATTCTGGCTAAAACATTAATAGGCTAGCTATAAGTTAAATGTACCAAAAGGTTATCCAAAAGATAAAAATAGCAAAAAGGTAACTCAAAGTAAGAAAAGTCTAGCTAAACGCTAATATTACTAAAATAAAGGCTAAAAGTTGCAGAAAAGTAGCTACAAGCTAAAAATAGCACAAGTCTAGCTAATAAAAAACTGTTGAAAAAGGCTAATGCTAAAAGTAGCAAAAGGCTAGCTAAAAGATAAACATAATAAAAGGCTAAATAAAAGCTAAAAGTAAAAAAAAATGATAGTTATAAGTTAAAAGTATCAAAGACCTAGATAAAACCATAAAAAGAAGACAAGCTACAAGACAACAAAGTCCATACTCAATAATCCAGGTATACAATCCAACAATTGTCAGTCGGGTCATCTGGACAGTATGGACTTTGTTGGTTTTGAACCAGTTTGATATGACTGTCGACAAAGAAGAGGGCAGGCACTGGAGGAGGGGGCGTGCCAAAGAGACCATCTTAGCACCAACATAACTGGTTTGTTCCACTCTGGAGTAAGCTGTTGGGGGAAGAATCAGTTTTGTGTTGTGCGTTTCCTTGACTGATGAAGCCTTCTGGATGGAAAGTAAAACGTTTCAGCAGAAACAAAAAAAAGGAAACTATCCAGATGACCCGACTGACAATAGTTAGCTACAAGACAAGTATACCAAAAGGCTAACTAAAAGCTAAAACTACCAAAACAATATCTAAAAGTCAAAAGTAGCAGAATGGTGGCTACACTAGCATACAACTAAACAGAGCCAGTAGCGTTACAAAAATACAGTCATAGCAGCCATCTCCTGAATGAGCTGAACGCTTTTGTGTGCGATCAGCTAAAATAGCCGTAAAAATACAGGTATTCAGAAGCGAAAGGGGAAATGAGGCTAAATTTAAAAAAGCAGGAAAACAACTACGTGATTGATGATTCAGTGTTCACAGAATTACCGTGACGATATCAGAGCCGCCATCATCCAAGAACTGCAACTTCTCAAAGGGCTGCGAGACATCATGAGGGTCACGCAGGTAGGCGAGGAAGAGCCGCCCGTCCACAGGTGACCTGATGACAACACAAACCGTGTGGCGTCACCTCAGCCGTCAGCAGACTCACACCGACTGATGCTAACGTCTGTGTGTCACACTCACTGGTCCAGGACGATGTAACGGTGCAGCGCCCGCAGCAGTTCCCTGGTCCCCCCCCTGTGGAAGTGCAGAGGAGGAAGCGGGTGGCCACCTTTGCTGGTCAGCACTAAAAAGTTCCGACCCAAAGAGAAACGGGACCTTCGAAGAGAGTACAGCTCTGAGAGCGGCAGAGAGAAAGCCCACTGACCTGCAAAAGACAAAATACTTTTAATTCTTCATGTTTTTCTCCGTATAGTTGCAGAAAAAAGAAGAAGAAGCTGAAACCGCACTCGAATCTTTCGCCGAGACGTGGCTGCAATCTTTCTTCACGTTGCTGATAACCGCCCAGTCTGGCTCGTAACCAGGGTCAAAGTTTGCATCCTCCTCCCCTCCATCACCGTCCTAAACACGACAAAATAAACCGATGAGAAACTCATTTTGATTTACTTTAAGAAAAAGTATTTTTGACTTTTTCACATGTGTCAAACAAACGTTTGCAGACCTTTTTGGTGTAGAGTACAGCCGGGGCGCTGCGGCCCTCGTCCTCCAGTGGGCTCCACTCTAAAGCCGGCACGCCGGCCTAGAAAAATTTAAATCAGAACAAAGTTCATGCATATTCAGGAGCTTCCCTGTGAAGGTAGACTTCTACCAAATAAATCAAACAAATTTAAATAAGACAAAAAATATATACATATAATAAAGCTAAAAAAAAGAAGTAAAAATTTGATTTAAATTCAAAACATTTAATTTGTTGTAAGAATTATCATATATCTATTTGACAATTCATTTTGTTCTTAGTTACTTCAGCTTCCGAGGCTTTTATTGTGACAGTCTGCTTCTAGGGTTTTTATTGTGAAAGTCGTGTTGCCAGAAATTTCAGCTGAAATGTCCCATTAAGTCAAAATCCTGACTTGGAAACTCTGAGCAACTCCACCAACCCTGGCATACAAATCCAAGATGGCTGCTACTCATAAAGTACAGAATAAAGTAAAAAAATATGCAGCGATTGATCAACAATACACTAATTGTTGTGCTGCTAAGCTACGTGATCCCTACGTTTTATATTCTGAAAGAATATATACTCCATCATTTTTCAACTTCAATGAAAATGGTTAAATGTTTCAAGTGGGAGGGACTTATCAGGGCTTTGCTCTCATTGGCTAATGTTTTTGAGTGACAGCTGAGAGACCTGGATGTTCACTGAAATGCTGTCAAATGTGTTTTGGCGGTAGTCTGAACGGCTGCAAAACGGTCGTTTAATTCCATTTTGGATTAGATTAACATCTAAATGGTGAACGCTGATCTTGTATTCTGTGCTTTAACACTTTTTGGTTTATATTTTAGATAAACGAAAGCTTCACACCGTGCCCTTTCACACACAGACTGCCACAGATTTCTATTGTTAGCTTTAGCGTGCGACGTTCAGTGAACAACGAGGCGCTCAGCTGCTGTTGGAAAACTTGTTGACCAACGGGAGAAATTAAAGTCCCTTTCACTTGAGACATTTGTCAGAATGAATGCGTTCCTTTTGAGTCAGCAGGGCAATGACCCGGGGATGAAAGGGGAAGGGAGGAACGTCGTTTGCAGGTGAAAATGACCGCTCTGCGATGTCTCTTTATGGTATAATTTAACTACTAACAATAAAAATGTACAAACAAAATCACCTGCTGTTTAATGCAGAGCTAGTTATTTATCATATTCTGCTAATTCAATTACATAATTCATCACATTTGGATCTCAGCAGTTATGTTCAATAATTAAGTTCAGCTAGTTTAGCCACTAGATTCGAGTGGAGGCATTTATGTTGCTGTAGGAGTGACAGATAGCTTCAAGGTGGAGGTGGGAGTGCATCAAGGATCGGCTCTGAGCCCCTTTTTGTTCGCTCTGGTGATGGACCGACTAACAGATGAGGTCAGGCAGGAATCCCCGTGAACTATGATGTTTGCAGATGACATTGTGATCTGTGGTGAGAAAAGGGAACAGGTGGAAGAGAAATTGGAGAGATGGAGGTATGCACTTGAAAGAAGAGGGATGAAAGTCAGCCGTAAGACAAAGTACATGTGTGTGAATGAGAGGGAGGAGGTGGAACAGTGAGGCTACAAGGAGCAGAGGTCACAAAGGTACAGGACTTCAAGGACTTGGGGTCCACTGTCCAGGAAAACAGGGAGTGTGGTAAAGAGGTGAAGAAGAGAGTCCAGGCAGGACGGAGAAATGTTTCAGGAGTCATTTGAGACAATAGGTTGTCAGCAAAGGTCAAAGGAAAAGTTTACAAGACAGTGGTGAGACCAGCTATGTTGTATGGTCTGGAGACAGAGATATGGACAAAAAGACAGGAGACAGAACTGGAAGTGGCAGAAATGAAGATGTTGAGGTTCTCCTTAGGAGTGACAAGGATGGAGAAGATTAGGAATGAGATCATCAGAGGTACAGCACAGGTTGAACAACTGGGAGATAAAGTTAGAGAGGACACACTGAGATGGTTTGGACATGTCCAGAGGAGGGACAGTGGTTTGGTCATGTCCAGAGGAGGGAC
>NC_056512.1:40779583-40814038 GCF_014905685.2 Nematolebias whitei
AGGAGGGACAGTGGTTTGATCATGTCCAGAGGAGGGACAGTGGTTTGGACATGTCCAGAGGAGGGACAGTGGTTTGGTCATGTCCAGAGGAAGGACAGTGGGTATATTGGTAGAAGGATGTTAGAAATGCAGCTGCCAGGAAAAAGAAAGAGGAGATATGGATGCAGTTAGAGAGGACATGGAGGTAGTTGGAGTGAGGACAGAGGATGCAGAGGACAGGGTGAGATAGAGGAGGATGACTCGCAGTGACGACCCCTACAGGGAAAAGCCGAAAGAAGAAGAATCGAGAGCCGACATTCAGCTTGAAATAGGGTGTAAATCATGCCCACCCGGCTAGACACTTTGTCACCCAGTCCACAAATGGTGCGTATCCATTCAGAAGCAGAAAACCAGGTAGTGGTGCTGTCAGCAGATGTCAAAACGTGTCAAAATAAAAGCCTCAACAATAAGAAAGCATCAACGTGAACTCAAAACAAAAAAAAGAATTGTGCCAAACAAATAAGATAATTGGTAGAACTAAATAAATGTTTTGGTATTAAATCAATTGTTTTGTTATTCTTCAGATTTATTTTCTGTAAGACCTTTATTTTTTGTTTGATTTGGTTGACACAATTCAAACACCTCACTTTTCTGATCTTTCTTTATGTCTGAGCAGAATGCGTACATAGCTGCCCACTGCTCCACCTGGGGGTATCTCACGTGTGAAGGGTTAAATGCAGAGAACTAATTTTGCCATTGTATGGGAACATATAATGATAACAATCTCAGACTTGACTTCACTTACCCGCTCCACGATGCGGACAAACCCTGGTATGCTGGTCTCCTGGTTACTCCTCTTGGCATTTGTGTGGAGGTACACTCCCTCCTTCTCAAATATCAGCTGAGAAAGAAGAACCAAAACACTCTAAAATAACCAGTTATTGGAAAAAACAAAGTAAATAATGACAAATATATCACAAAGTGTTGAAAGTAAGTTCCGATGTCAATAAATGTTATTTGTAAAGTCATTTGGGTTATTAAAAGTTTGGGATAACCTTTATCTTCTCAGTTGTTTTAAACAAACATGACAAAACCCCAAATGTTTCATAACACCGTGCAGGAAATAATGCTCAAATCAGTCCTTAATCATAAATATTGATGGGATCTGTCTTGATCATTTATAAATGTTAATATAGGCATGTTAACTTTGCAGCAAAACTGCAACGTTTTAAAATAAAACTCCTGACAGTTTCACAGGTGAGATCAACAAAAAAGATCCAGTGACTCAGTTAAATCACATGATCTGTGAAAAGAAAGGTCAGGAGGTCAGAAATTAACTCACGTTTTAAGAAACCTTGTGTGGACTTTTCAGTACACTTCTAACTTATCAATCTACAAGTTATAATATTTATATATTTACTCATTACGAAACCGATTTTAAAGCTTTAAGGCAGTCAAAATAGAAAAATGTGTCCAAATTTACTAGTGACACCATTAAAATAAAGGAAAACTCATAAACTGAGTAGTTTTAGCAACTTTTTACTTCAGACTGTCAGCGTTCACAAATGTAAAACCTCCCAAAGAACGAAAATGTGTAAATACCTTGAAAGTCTCAACGTTTTCCTCCATTTTATTTCGTTTCAGTCGCTTCTTCGTTCCTACAAAACAAACTGACGTCACACTTCCTGCTTAGGGGAAGTCCCACCTCCTTCATGTGACGTAATCAGTCAACGAACCAATCAGACAGCAGCGATTTTTTTCTTCATATTTATTTACTTTAAAGACCAGAAATTCACATTAATGCCACATATTAACACGTATTTTAAACAAGTTTTAAATTAGTGTTTAAATGTGGAAAATCTTAATTTATTTAGGCTCGGATGCAGTTCCAAATATTAACCATAAGATCAGCTAGTCAGCTTCACTCAGCTAACCATAAGGCAGCAAACCAGATTAAACCCGCCACCTTTTGTATTTTTGTGACTCATACCCGTATTACTTTAAGAAACACTTTTAATATCAATATTACTCGTTGTTTTCCTAAATACACAAATAATAACAGCACTGTGTGCCTTTGAATCAAGACTTTACTTGATAAACTGAAGACAACGAAAAACATTTATGGGGGAACGGGCAAAAGTGCACGAGCTCCTAACGAGAACGAGTACGTCCCGTTATCGGGCACGTGTGCGACGTGCTTCGAGTTGGTAAACAGGTGACGTCAGAGCAAAGTCAAGCTAAAGATAACTCCGGATGTCATCTGTTTACATTAAAATATTTACTAATCTCGTTGAATGCATTATTTTAAATAGAAAAAAAATATCAGATTATATTTTTCGAGTATTATAACGTTTTTTTCCGCGTTTTGCAGGCGTTTAAATATTAAGATTACGGCAGGTATTAAATGATTTAAAGTTTATAAATGGTAAATCATTACTGGTGATTTTTTTCAACATAAAACTAATAAATATCATAAAATTCGCTATTAGTTATTTTGTATTTGAAAAAAACATTTTTTTTCAAGAAGGAAACTGGCTAGTAATCAGATACTTAAAAGGTCTCATTTAGATAAAACAAGTTTTTGCTAGTCTTACGAAAAGGACAAAAAAAAATTCCACTAAATGGCTTTTATTTTGAAATTCATAACCGGAAACGCTGTGGATAATGCTAGCTAGCTTGCTGCCTATGGTGTCTAGCCTTGCTAGGGGAGAGAAATCGTGGCAGAGGGCAGAAATACTTGTGACTAGAAGAAAAATTAAGCCTGTTTAACATCTGGCACCGGGGAAGAAAGAAACAGAACAGGTAGGCAAATCTCAACCCTCGTTTTTCTCATTATTAAAGTCGGATTTTGGCTTATTTTAAAGCCTGAAATGGACGGAAATGTAACATTTCATCATGCTGCTCCACACAACAATAAACAAGAAGATACAATAACAACAGCTGCAGCCGCGGCAAAATGCATCACCGTGAAGTCCACAATGTGCAAATTTAATCGAGATTTGTGGATATTAAGAGTTATAAAATAAGCTAAACAGAGTCATTGCAAAGCGCTAACAGAAGCTAAAGTTGTTAGCATTGCATAATAATGTGCAGAGGAGGTACCTAAAAGCTGGGGTAGCTGCTACACAGACGATTCTTCTGCAAGTTTAATATCTTTACATACATCTACCTAATCGTGTGCAAACGGATGTTTGATACATAAGCAAACCTAACACAACTGAGAAGTCAACTAGGCGGCTTATATTTGTTTGTTTCCTGTTTTTTCAGGTATCACCAGCAAGTTGGAAACATCTCTTCTCTCCCCTGGCTCTCCATTGTGCAAGGACACCACCTGAAACATCATCTTAAAGTCACAGAGTGCCTCTTCCCCCCACCCTGCATCTTCATTACTGCAAAAACTGCACCAGCAAGAAACCAGTCAGATACATTGCAGCTGCCAAAGTCAGAGCTTTAAGTTTGAAGCCCCCAGATCAGCCAAATAAAATCCCACTTCTGATCATCTAATTTTCAAATCTCCCTAATTTCTTATCGGTGTTACTCATCAGGGTAAGTAGGAACTCTTAAAACGAGGACTCCGCGTTATCATGGCCTCCATAATCCATTCATCTGAGCCTGAGATCCCAGACAACCACAAAGAAAGCTGGCTGGCGCTACTTTCTGCTGCTGAAATATACTGCCAAAAATCTGGCTGTGACCTGGCCATCCTCACAGCCTGCAAGAAGTTCCGGTCACCTTCTGGAGAAGGAGAGGGAGTGAAGACCCGGGAGGGCAGCGCCGCCTTCCAGAGGGAGTGTGATTTCTCCTATAACGTGTGGGGTCCGGGATTACTGGCAGAATCAGCACGCCGCTACATGGATGATATTGGTGTGCTGCATTCCACGACCATGCTAACAGCTCAAAAGCACACACGCCAAACCGGGGAGGAGGGAGGAACTAAGCTGATGGTTGACTTGACCTCTGACCTTGGTCACAGAGGGGTGAGTGGACTGTTTTCACTTCATTCCTCATTGACTCAAACATGAGCTCACGGTCATATATTGTTTGTTTCTGTGTTGAATATGCAGAACTTGACAGGTGACAGCGGGGTGGGTGGAGTCAGTCCCAACGGCAGACTTTACTCCCAAAATTACCCGTCCATCTACAGCTCAGAAGGTGCAGCGTTGCATGGCGGCGGGCAAAACGGGAACAGAGAGAAGGGACGGGAGAGGAGCATTCTGGAGGCAGAGCGAGAGAGACAGAGGTCCGGGATTGTCAATTTGGAGGAAGAGGGAGAGGAGGCGGAGGAGGAGGAGGACATGGATGAAAGACAGCCTTATGGGAATGAAAGTGCTGGTGAGGAATCAGACCATCTGAGTTTGAGGAGATTTTTCAGTGTGTTGTTGGTCGCTTCATGTCTCTCACAATCAACGAGGAAGTGTTTTTTATCGCCCGCTAAACAATGCAGAGTGATAATGTTTTGGAGTCAAGATGGCCGCCACAGCCAGCTGACCTTACAGAGCAAACAATGGCTGTAAATATTTACACACAAAAAAAGGCTCAGATTTAGCGTGGTAGTAGCTGAGAGTCATTCCAACAGCTACTGAGCTCTTTACAAGATCTTTACCTCAAACTTTTGTTTTAGACACTGACATCAACCTTGTTTCTGTTAGTAAAATATTTCATGAACCACCGGGCTGATTTTAACGATACTCTGGGCAGTTAATCATTTGTCGCACATTTACAGCTAATAAAATTTTTGGAGTAACCCAAATTCAAGATGGCCGCCACAGCTAAACAGCATTACAGAAATTAATATAACTCAGTCAGTTTAGCGGACATAGAGCTCAGATTTGCTGTGAGAGCAGCTGAGGGTTGTCCTCAACACACTTTTAGAGCACTGCACGACTTCTAAGCCTAAAACGTTGTTACAGTCAACATAGTCTGTTAGCAAAATATCACTAACCTCTGGACGGATTTTAGTGAAACTTTCAGAAAGTAATTATTGGATGTACATCTACAATTGATTTACATTTAGAGTCGACAGAGATCAAGATGGCAGTCACAGCTAATTTACTTTGCCAAAACAAATTAACTTTAACTTACTGAAAAATTACAGATGTTAGGGTAAAGTTTATGTGGTAGTAGCTGAGAGTCATGTGGCTGTGGTGGGCGCTATGCTAGGCCTGTCACGATAACACATTTTGCTGGGCAATTGTCTCAGAAATTATTGTGATAAACGATAATATTGTTTGAAATTTGACAATAATTAGTAGTTATTGTCAAACTTCATAAGAAATGTTGGTTAATTTTTGTGTATAGTACCGTTTTTTGACCACCAGATGACTGTATGAGACTGTTTTAACCGAAGGATGGATAGTGAGGGAGCAAGCAGCGTGTCTCTTTAATAAAAATGGGAGAGAGGCCCCTTGACGTGACAAGGGCTGTTTCTCGTTCCTTTATTCAGTTGGCGGACGCTCTGTGTTCTTTTTTGCACAAAGTTTTTAATTTTAAAAAAAAATCATTAAACAAGTTCTCAGCTTCTTTTTGCAAAGAAAAACAACTTTTTACACGAAGGCACAGGTTTCAACTGTGAATTTTGGAGCTTCAACAAGACGGAGTTTTTTTTTTCCCCGAGGTCGTCCGGTTAACTTAGCTTCTCAGCTTAGCTGCTTTTAATGATCCAAAAACACAGTTTTGGACGGTTCAAACAGATTTAAAAGAGAAAGTGAAGAGCGCCGGAGTTGAGCCTTTTGTCGTCCAGTGTCTTCAGTAGAAAGAGAGAGACATGAAGAAACGATAAAGCCGATAAATGAAAACGAGGTTGATAATTTATCATGCGTTTAATTGATTTGTAAATTTGACTGCTTATCGCGGCAGGCCTATTTGTGACGTCTCGATTGTAATTCCCCTCCAGGTGTTTTCTCGATGGACGAGGACTCCATTTCTCGGGACTGTGAGCCGTTCTTTGAATCTGAAGGAGAAGAGGAAAGCACTGATGGTGAGGGATTTCTCCGACAAAATCAAAGTTTTCGTCTCTGAAGTGCGGACACAAAGCTGAGCACCGTGTGCTTGTTGTGCATCAGGTTCTTTGAGTGAGGAGGCCCCCCCGCCACCGCGCGGCATGGCTATGGTTAAGCCTGCGTTCTCAGCCCGCCACGTCCAACACCCCCTGGCTCTGGCCCGCTCCCTGCCTGTGTCTGTCCCTGTATGGGGCTGCAAAAGCACCAGAGCTGCTCAGGGGGACAGCAGCAGCGGCGAACGGGTGAGAAAACCTTTTTTTTTTTTTTTTTTTTTGATGAGCGCTGCTGGTTCGGGTCATGCAGCTTCACAAAGTTAGATCAGTGAGTGAGTCGGATATGCTTTCTGTTCTTTTTTTCTTTGACTAGATGCAAACAAGAAAAATAAGACAAACCTCTACAGAATCCTGATTGGGGCAAAATAAAGACAAAGTTTACATGAAATATCAAATAATTAGAGCAAAAACAACCATAATGTTTGTGATGATTTTCAAAAGGTTACAAAAGTAAGTTTATTAAGAAGGTGAGGTGGCTTGGACTTGTGGTCACTTCTGTTAGTAACTAATATGTTAGTTACACACGAGCGATGGTATGTTTCTGCTTCTAGGACGAAAATGTGGCCGATACTTACCGACGTGAAAAGATCAACTAAACACTTCTTGAATAATTCTCTCAATTAATTTTTTCATATATGATTAGAACAGCTGGTTTGGTTTTATTTCTTGACGTTGCAGTTTTTGCAGCCTTGCATGATGTTGGCTCCTGCTGATGACACCAAATAGTTTAATTTATTTTCTCGAAACTAACTGGAAACTAAACCATGAAATAAAAACAATCTGCTTCACTTCACAAATGAATAAAATCAACTTTAAGTTCTAGGACTTTTTTTGAAGGACAGTTGGGCTCTGAAAAGTTCAGGAAAAACAATCAGCAAATTTAAAACGGCCTCGAAAAATCATCACGACTATGTTTCATATTAATAAACAATTTATATAAAACTCAAAGTAAACTTCAGGTTGAGCGACACTTTGTGTTTTTTACTCTTCTGTAGATAAAATCAAACAAAAATGTAGTTCCTTAAAATGGCATCTTAATGTGATGAGGAAGTGGAAATATCTCCGCTAAATACGTTTTGCTAAAACATGTCAAGTAAAGTCACATTTATTTATAAAGCACATTTAAAACAGCAGCTGTTACAAAACAGTAAGATCAAAGCCGTAATTAAAGGCAAAACACAAACAAATAAACAAGATGTAATTCAAAGCATCAAAAATAAAAACACAAAACAATGAGAAACAAATAAATACTAAATCAAATCACACTGTGTTAAATGTAAAGTTTTTGTTGTGATGGAAATTTTTTAAAATCTACCTGCAAATGACTTCGCTCAGTATAAAAATAGACATTGTTCGAAAAAATAAATAAATACAATAGTCCCTCGCTACTTCGCGGTTCGTTTATCACGGACTCGTTCTATCGCGTTTTTTTCAAAATAAGATTGGACACGACACACAACTGGCTGATTGATGGACGAGCCGCACGATTGGCATGGGATTTTTATTTAAAATAAATTATTTTAAATTATTTAGCACCTCCTGCACCTTTGTGCAGCCCAAACTGCAGGATAAACTTCCTGCTGCAGCTGATCAGCTGTTCACCGTGCAGAAAGGTGAAGTGGGCGTGGCCAAGAGCGCTTGCAGGTGGGAAGGAGCAGCGGAGGCAGGGAGCTGAAATCATGACATTCTGTGCTCTTTTAGAGCGTTTAGAGTTTAGAAACATTGTTTAGAATATTGTAAGAGTGTGGGAAGGGTTTAAAACACCTTTGCATATATATATATATATATATATATATAAAATAAACTACTACTTGTACTAGTATTCTTACTTTGCGGTTTTTCACTTACAGCAGGTCTTCAGGGTTCGGATCCCCCGCGATAAACGAGGGACTACTGTAAAGTTATTGTTGATTTTAGGGATTAATTGCTCCTGTAATATTTCATTTTGTTAAAAAAAACAACAACAAAGTTATTGTTGTCAGACACCATTCAGTTCCCAGTTCAGACATCTTCTTTTCACGTGATCGTGAAAGTGTGTAAACCTTTCAGACTCTTGTGCAGTTTGTTTCTGACGCCAACGTGTCCGTTTCAGGTGGGCTGTGCTGACCTCGAGCACATCGCCGCCAGCATGAAGGCCCTGCTGGTCCCCGGAGCCACCGACGGGACGGAGATGTTCGGGGCCCTGCCGCGGCCCCGTCTCAACACCGGCGACTTCTCCCTGAAGCACTGAGCGGGTTAGGAGCGAGGCGAGCAGAGAGAAAGGGATTGTGAGGATTGTGACAGTATGTGAAACAGTGTAAAAGCTAGTTCCTCCGTTTCTTTCTCCCCTCACTAACCAAAATTAACTGCACGTGCGTTTTCAGGAGTAACGAGTGTGAAGGAATAACACTACCACCACCTTTACTTCGGCTCGTAACATTTCCCACCACTACACGTACACTACATTTGGACTGAGCCTCAGGTTGTGTGCTTTTTGACCCGCAGCGCTGCACAGCAGCGACTCTAATCAAGACTGAAGCTGAGATTGAACATGTTTACCTGCGTTGTGACGCCCTCTCATCTGTAGCTGCTTTGTTGTTGGGTCTGGTGCTCCACGCTGACACCTCATAGTGAATAACAGCAAAAAAAAAACAACATCATTTACAAGAAACGTGGCAAATTATTGTGATTATCACAATTTCTTTTGTTCTTAAGGGTTGGATAGAAAGGCTGAAGACTCCTTCGTGCTGGCATTAAACATTAAACCTCTAAAGATCACTAATTGGCCGTGCAGACACATTTTAGCAAGCAGTCCTGTCTGCTTTTGCTTTTTTGATGCTGCAGTTGCTTTATCAGTGTTTTTGACTTGCCAGATTTTCACCAGGACTCCGGCAGATTGGTCGTCAGTGCAAACAAGTCGCCACAAGATGGTGCCGTTAAACTGCAGCCAACAAAAAGTTTAAATGGTGACAGATTTATCCATCCGCCTTTGTTAATGATTGGAAAATGTTCTAGAGTCTAAAAAATATATTATTAACGGGTGAAGAGCTTAGTTGTTGCTGTTAATGTTGCTAATATCTCAAACTATCATGTTGACGTAGATCATGGAAGTTGGCTGTAGTTGGTGATTGGCCTCTTCAAATCAGTTCTCAGAGAAACCCACGCTGGCTTTTAAGTAACTCTGGTTTAAAGGTGACACATTTAACCCAACATGTTAATTATTAAGCTGTTAGACTTGGTCCAGGCGACTTCCTGCTCCACACGCCAGTTTCAGACTGGGTCAATGATTTATTATGACGTTCTGCAGAAGCGCAACAATGAATTAAGTGTTTGAACGTGGAAACGTCGAACTCCACACCGGTGCCACGATTCTCGGAAGCCGGAGTCCATTGATGTGAGGTTTTCTTCGGTCGATGCAGATCTTTAGAAATCTGTGCAGCAGATGCAGATGCAATACAGCAACCATTAATATTTAATTTTCTTAAGTTCGCATAAACAAAAAATTTAACAATTACCCGAACTAAACGTGTGTTTTAATCCTTAGAGGAACACGGACACCTAAAAGAAGACAGACGTGGATACATTTGTTGGTTCCCCTCCATATTATTATATATAAATAAAAAACTGACACGACTCAATCTTGGAAACTTCGACGCAGGTATTTTGCTGAATTTCTGTCTTTGTTTTATTTTTTGCTAATCTTGGAGCCTCCTGGGTCTTCATGAAGCCGTTTATGGATCAGAATGAGACCGAGCAGAAAGTTGACCTCGGACTTCAGCTTGATGGTTTTATTGGCTCTTTTTCTACAGCGCTGTCTGATCAACCTGGGGTTGCATTTCCTCTTGCATCCATGTCCTGGAAAGTTGTCTACCTTCCCACGGGCCTTCTACTTTTTTAATAATCTTGCCAGCTGTGATTATAGGATCGAGAAGCTGCTTGGAGATGACCTTTAAAAGGAGAGGAAATGGTTGATAAAAAGCGTCAAGCCTCCTAAGACACTAATTAAATTTGTTTTGTTGTTTTAAACTGGACTATTTAGCAGATTAATCAACTCTAAGGGCACAAATCTGTTAATATTTAGCATATTTTTGAAAAAATAAAACATTTTTCATTCACTGTCTTATACTACAGACTTGCAGATTTTTCTTAAACACCTGCTTTTAACTGAATAGTGATAATAACAAATGACTCGTTAATAATAATGATAACCGAGTCGTCGTTTCAGTGAGCTTTGAGGGGAACAACAGATTTATCTGCGTCTGTTTTTAAAGTCGAGCGGTTCTGTGAGTGGCTGATTTCAGCTTTTTCTCACTCTGTGTCTGGATAACTGGCCAAAATCACATTATTCAGAAAGTGATGACTATTGTCCAAACAATAAGTCTATTTAAAGTCGATCGCTTGAGTGTAATTGCTTTGAATAAAACAGACCATTCAATATTTGATTTGTAGTTTATACACCAAAGGGTATTAAATCACCATTTTACTTGTTTTTTTTTTTTTTGTTTGTTTGTTTGTTTTCTGACCACACTTGCCTTTATGAGTCCCTTTTATTGATTTGAAACCCAAACAGGTGAATTTTATTAACCCAAAGCAAAAAAAGCTCATTTTTAAAGATGAGAAGTTAAATCTATAAATCACTTAAGCAGGTTGAAAATGAATCCAAACCATCAACACTGAAGGAAAATTCCTCCAATCAAGCCAGTCGATCTCTGGAACGTCTGATCATTTTCAGGACAAACGGGATTGTTTATGATTATAAATGTGATTTTTGAGGCCGCTGTAAGAAATGAGAACTTTCTGTGGGGCAGAAAAGCACCGAGCGTCACGGGTTGTGTTCAGCTTCGTACCTAAAGAAAAGAGCTGAAGGGCTTTTTTATGTTTGCTTTAATGTTTGGGAGAAAAGGCTGTGTTGTTTTTTTTTTTTTTTTTTTTTCAAAATTCTCCATAACTGATTGAAACAAGTCAGTTTGAACCATTAGCTTCTGTCTTATAACGAGTAAATGACCAACAGGCTCTTTGTTTATTTGTATTTCTCACGAGGAGCAGAAACCGTAAGAATGACGGTTTTAACATAAACCTTTTGTAAACGTGAGCAGAGGACACCAGCACCTTCTCATTACACGACTTCTTTTTATTTTCTCCAATGAATGACTGACTGATTGAATGATTGTAAACCAATTCTGCTTTCCAGGTGACGGTGTTGTTCTCTCATTTTCTTTGATGTTTAAATGCCTGACGAGAGAAGAAGTGACTGTGTGTGCGTGAGAGAGATAGAAAAAACGGGGATGGAGTTGGTTTGAAATGCGTCCATCTCTGACATTTCAAAAATAAACAAATGTTCCGTTAAATACTTTTATGTTTCAAATAAAAGAGCGACACCAAGAGAAAAGACTCGAGTTCTTGTGTGAGCCAGTACCGCGTCCGGTCTGAAGGGGGCGCTGGAGGACGGGAGGTGAGGGTGTGTTTCAAACAGAAGAAGAATTGATTGCCTACATCTAGCACAATTTAAAAATAAAATAAAAAAGATACAGACTTGTTAAATAAGGTCATAAAAACACCCAGCTTTACTTTGACAAAAAACAAACAAACCTCGTAATAAATTTACAGAAACAACTCATTTGTCTGTATCGTTGGCAAAATGTCGAAACAATAGCATTTGAGATTCAATTCAAGATGGCTGCCACAGCAGCTGTAACAGTTCATTTTACAGGAAGTGAGCTAAAACGTGGAACAGTGGTCTGCTACAGCTAACTGATGCCAACCACTAACACTTTGAGTGCTACAGTTGCACAAAATCTTTACCTAAAACTTTTAACTGTTGGCGTCAACCTTGTGTTTGTCTTTTAGCAAATTACACTGGCCAAAAAAAGTTGCCACCTGGATTTAACCACGCAAATAGGTACGAACCTCCCATTGGATAATTACTGCATGGGCGATTATCTTTCAGCTGGCAACAAGTTATTTAACCCCAACTGGTGCAATAAGTTGTTCCTCATTTCTTAAACATGTCGAAAGACGCATCGCGTGGTCGTGGAAAAGATGTCAGTCTGGTTGAGAAGGGTCAAATCATTGGCATCGAGCAGAGAAAACATCTAAGGAGATTGAAGAATCTACTAAAATTGGGTTAAGAACTGTCCAACGCATTATTAAAAACTGTAAGGATAGTGGGGACCCATCGTCTTCGAGGAAGAAATGTGGCCAGGAAAAAATCCAAAGTGATCGGCGATCACTTAAAACATTTGGTGAAATCGAATGGAAGAAAAACAACAGTAGCACCCAGGGCTGTGTTTAACAGTGGAAGTAGCATTTCCACATGCACAATGTGAAGGGAACTCAAGGGAGTGGGACTGAACGGCTGTAGCATTAATAAAAACACTAATCAGTGAGGCTAACCGGAAAAAAAAAAAGGCTTCAATTTGCTAGGGATCATAAAGATTGGACTCTGGAGCAATGGAAGAAGGTCATGTGGTCTGATGAGTCCAGATTTACTCTGTTCCAGAGTGATATGGGTAAGGAGAGGCAGGTGAAGTGATGCATCCATCATGCCTAGTGTCTAGTCATCAATGCAAGATCTTGGTGAAAAATGTATGCAACACTGGATGGAAATAGATCTTGTGACATTGCAGAAGCTTATCGAAACAATGCCACAGCGAATGCATGATGTAATCAAAGCTAAAGGCGGTAAAACGAAATATTAGTGTGACCTTTTTTTTTTTTTTTTGGTGGCGACTGTTTTTTTTGGCCAGGCAGTGAACCAGGGGGCCAATTTTAATGAAACCCTCAGAAAGTAACTATTGCTTGTACATCTCTACAACTCATACAAGATAATCGCCATAGAAACATTATCCCCACAAAAATGGCTACAACTCAGTTTTTTAGATATTGAGCTAAAACTGTGTGGTAGTAGCTGAGAGTCGCCCTCGACGCGTACTCTGAGCACTACACATTAGGCAACGTCTTTGCTTGGAACTTTGGCATTGATCGTTCTGGGTCATGTCTATTAGCAAATTATCACGTGCAACTGGACAGGTTGTAAAGAAATGTCCACAATTGACTAATGTTTGTAGTCAATCCAATTCAAGATGGCTGCCATGGCTAAACCTAACTTTGCTAGCACATAATTAGCTCTAACTGGTTCAAAATTACAGATAAGATAAAGTTTATGTGGTAGGAGCTGAGAGTCGTCGTGGACACATCCTGAGCTTTTGCACATTTCACAAGACGTAGCGGTGGAGGCCATCTTGAATTAAAACTAAAGATTTTAAGTGTTTAAAGATATTTCAGAAAAAGCAGAACATTCCACTGCTCCGGTTCTGCCTCTAAGCTCTTACACTTGTTCCCCAAGCATCACAATCCATCAACCCTTCACGCTAGTTTTCCTGAGTCCCTGCCCTCGTTTTCCGAAGAAGACAGAATGAATTTGTGCCAATCCAGAACGCAGGAAAAACCTTTTCCCCCAGTTTGGCCTTGAACTTGTGGATCAGTCGGACCTCCTCCTCGGCTTCCCCTTCCACCGAGAGGAACTTGATGATGCCGGCCGGCTGGTCGACGTAGATGCCCATGGTGGAGGATGACGGCATCTGGACGTCTGTGTTCTCCCCTTTGTGCCAGACTTGGTAGTAAGAGCCAGATGGGCCGACACCCCAGGAGGAGCTGTTCTCCCCGAGGCCGCAGGGCACCTCCTGGCCTTTCCGAGGCGCGCTCTCGAACACCACCCCCATCACCACCCAGCCGTCGTAGTCCACCTCCCAGTACCCCCGGCAGCCCAGGAGCCCTTCTTTACAAAGCACCTGGAAGAGACAAAGTGGAACAGCAAAAGAATCTGTGCACTGGTTCAAACCACCGAGGTCTCTGAGAGCTTTCAGAGTAAACTTTACCGGAGAGGGTCAAGGTAAAGCATGAGCCTAATCCGGCTTCTGAGCATCCCATAAAAACCCTGATTGTCACAGTCCTGGCAGTAAAATTAAAATGTTCCTCTGTCAAAAAGGGTGGTGATAATCTAAGCTCAGATATCTATTTTTATCAGTAATATTGTGGGACTTTGAGTCTTTATCACCTTGGATTGATGAGTTTATGTCCAAAGTCACTGTTGGAAACCAAAACGTGGGTCTAAACCAGAACCCAAGTGTTTTTTCCTTTGACCTAACTGGTTCAATATATGTTCTTCTTCAATGTAAGGATTGTTCCTGAGCTCCAGGCCTACCTGAGGTGCATGTTCATATCTTTCCGGCCTGTTGGGGTACGGGCAGACTGCATCGGCTGTACGAGCCACCTTTGAGCCGCCCTCAGAAATCCACAGCAGCTTCTGTGCAGTTTTATCGTCCAAAGACAGAGGCAACCAGTCTGAGGAGATCGTGAGGGGAAGAACAGAAGGCTGAGAGTGAGGAAGAAGACTAACGGGACAGTCACGGGAAAAAAACTACATTTTTCTGTCAATAAATTTGAAATTGAAACTAATAGTATTTACAGGTTTTTATGCTTTCTCTAGACACAACCTTCAACTTTTTTCAAGAAGAGAGCTCTGCTGAAGACTTAAAGTTTATTTGGCCAAAGACAATATAAATTATGTCTTATTTTATTTAAGATATTTAATCTAAAGAGGTATTTAAAAATGCTTACGCTTCATGAAGTCGGCTCTTGTTGTTGGCTCAGCTATGTTCGGCTCATAAGGTGGGAGTTTTTCTGGGGAGAGATGAAACATTTGAGTTATTCTGATAAAAAATTTAAAAAAAACAACACAGATCATCTTTAAGCGGTTTACCTTCTGCAGCGCTGCTTCCTTTTCTCCCTGGAAAATAAAAAAAGAAAGTGTGATTTCAATGCCGTTAGTTTAAGATGGTGTGTGTAGAGTTACAGCTTCTGCTCAGAGCTTCTCATGTCGGATTAAATAACAAAGAGCTGAAACGTTCAACACTCTGGTTATTTTAAACCTTTTCATCTTTCTCTGCTGCTGCCAGAGACGCTCATCGGCATTAAATCACTTGCTGCTCCAACAAACTGAGGATCACAGATCAGACGTTCGTGAAGAACCTTCAGAGCTGAAGGCTTCAGCAGAAAAACCCAGAGCTGGGAGCGGGTTCTGCAAACGCACTGCAGGCGTCCGGTTCCAAGAAGTGTTTCTATAAAGATGCAATGACTTCACCTAGCCGAGGGTATTTACACCATACCATACCAAACCATACCACTTTATTTAAGCACTTAAAAACAGCCGCAAGGCCAACCAAAGTGCTTTACAACAAAATAAAGCAAAGGTCACAATACATAAAATTCACAGAGGTAAAAATAATAAAAACACAGTGAAGTTAAAATCAGCTTCCACTGGATCGAAAGCCAGGGAATAAACGTATGTTTTTAAGCTAGGCTTAAAACCAGTGAGAGGGAGCCTGCCTGATGCAGTGGTAACTCATTCCACAGTTTTGGACCTGCAGCAGAGACGGTTCGGTCACCTCTGAGCTTAAAACAAGTGCCTGGAACCAATAAAAGCATCTGGCCTGCTGACCTTAGACAGCGCTGTGGGACATATGGCTGCAGCAGATCAGCGAGATAAGAGGGGCCAGAACTATTAAGAGATTTCTAAACATACAAAATGATTTTAAAATGAATTCAGAAGTGAACCAGGAGCCAGTGAAGGAAGGCCAAAACTGGAGAAATGTTCTCTCTTTTGCCTGTACTAGTTAAAAGTCGGGCTGCAACATTTTGAACCAGTTGTAATCGTGAAAAAGAGGTCTGACTGATTCCAAAGCGAAGAACGTTGCAATAATCAAGCCTGGATGTTATGAAAGCATGTATTACTGTCTCAAGGTTACTTTGGACAGTATGGGTTTAAATTTAGACAGTCGCCTCAACTAAAAAAAGAAACAGGATTTAACAATTGTGTTTACAAGAATGTTTAGTTTCATGAACGAGTCCATTTTCACTCCCAGATTAGTGACAACCTGATTCTCCAACAGAGCTAGAAAGGAAAGGTCAGTACAATGGTTCCTGATTGTGCCATTAGGCAGAAACAACATGACTTCAGTCTTCCTCATTAAATTTTAAAAATTTAAAGCCATCCAATCCCTGAAGTCAACCAGGCAGTCAAGAAGAGGGTGGATAGAGCGTGCACCAGTGTGCTTCAGAGGGAAGTAAATTTGACAGTCATCAGCATAAAAATGAAAACGGATGCGGTGTTTACAAAAAATACCGCCTAGTGGCAGCACATATAAAGAAAAGAGAAGGGGTCCGAAAATGGAGCCCTGCGGTACCCCCCATCGAAGATCTGCAGATGTTGAAATAAAATCCTTGACACAGACACAAAAGGTTCTGTCAGAGAGGTAGGACCTAAACCATTTGAACCACATTTAAAACATCCATTCATCCATTATCTTTACCCGCTTGTTCCTTTTCGGTTCGCGTGGGTCGCTGGTGCCCATGTCCAGCCATCATTGTGCGAGAGGCAGGGTACACAGTTAAACATGGTTTTTCCAAAATGATGTGTTCACTGGAGGTTCTATTTACCTATTTTTAATATTTTTTAGGGACGTTCGGATGGTTGACTGACTTTTAATGTTGCTTTAGGTTACGTTTTTTATGTCCTCAGTTGTAAACAACATGGGTGAGGACAGGTCTGGGGGTAAAATGAAGTCCCCATCTCTGGAAAACGGGCAAAGAGACAACTGCTGGAGACAACGAATCACTTCATCTTCGTCGATCCTCTGCCTACTCTCTTTCAGGGAGGAAGACAACTGGTGAAGAGCTTCATGCCAGGTTCATTTTCAGAGGGTACGCTGAATTCAAATTGATCCTAAAGTTTGTAGGACATCTGTCTGAAGTTCTGCGTGAGCAAAACGGAGGGAACGTCTGAGTGAGACATCGAGCAAGTGTTGAGCTGGATGACTGAAAATGTGCCAGAGGTGTGTTAGAGTTAGACCCCCTGTGGATGGTTGTCCAGGCTCAGGGGGGATCAGTGGAAAGCCCCGCTGGGATAAACAGATCCTTGACATGATTGATGGTTTGACATCCTCGTGTGGAGGCTAAAAGATCGAGATGCAGGGTATAAAAATATATAACAATCCTATAAAAAAACAAGTTTAGAATGATTGATCAGATTTATTTGAAGCTATTTATGGGAAGAATTCATTGTTTTCTGTTTGGATCAGCAGCTCAGCTGAAAGGTCAGCTGTGGATCTTCAGATGATTCATGAGAAATGTTAGTGTTGGACGGCCGCGAGGCAGAACTTTTTCCTTTTCCAGATTCACGTCTCAGTTGGACGGAGAGCGACATCTGTCCAGATCAGGTTCTAAACGTCTCCCTGAGACAGCAAGATCAGATAGTGAGATTCGAAGCTCATCCCTGCAGTTCCTGTCAAGTGTCAGGTCCTTCTGGCTGGAAGCCCAGCCCGGCGGACGATGAACTGCAGGGACGACGGTTCAAGGATTCCCTGAGAAAAAATGAATCCTGAAGCTTTGAAACAAACAGAAAAAGGTAAGAGTCACAATGAAATCATCATTAATCAGCTGATCTTATTAATTTATCTTGATGCTTTCAGCTGAACTTTTGATGCTAACAATAGTTGATTTATTTAGATGATTGAAAACTGAAATAAAAACCTTTTGTACCAGATTAGAGCTGTCTGAGGAGCTATAGAGGATCTGTCCAGTTCATCAATTAATGACAACGTCTGAATTTAAAGCTTATTTTGTGCAAAATATTTCAATTTCCAGCACACTTTCAGTTTAATTGTGAACTTATTTAATTTTCTTATTGTTTTAAATGAGAATTGTTCTTGTTTTACTTTATGGGTATGACACATCTGCTCATTTGATCAGATGTTAAATTTAAAAGCTTTTTTTTGGGTGTTGTCAGTACCATATTATCAATTATTTAAGAGGAAACACAAGATTGCATATTTTAAAATTAAGGTTTTCTAAAAAGCAGAGACTGAGGATGCTTTGTGGTGCGTTTTAACTCAACCAAGGAGACGTAAATAACCTAAATATGAGCTTTTGGCTCTGGTTCTTGAATTACTGTGCAGCATTTCACACTTCATTATGACAGCAGCCAAAGGAGAAATACTGGGAACTGTGCTGGCTCAGGTCATATTAGTGGTTATTAAAAGACTCCCAAAGAAACAAGAAGTTAAACAAAAGAGCTCCAAATTAAAGTTCTGATGAAGGAAAACCAGGACAAGAGTTTTCTGGTTAAACCTTACCGAGACACCGAGACCGTCACCTGCAGGGGAGATATTTGTTCTTCTTGTCGACATGATTAATGGACCGGAGAACCCTGGCAGAACCCAAAGTGAGGACGGAGGTTTGGCTGTAGGCTGAAGAATGTCAGGGAAACTCGGCGACATCCAATAAACAGCTTTGGAAACGTGTAATAAACTGGTGGTGGAACGTCCTGACGAGCAACAAGTCACCAAGTGGAGCTCTGATAGATTTGATTGGAAAAACAGCAGCTGCAGTTTTAATCTGTGGCGATTTACTGAGCTGAAACTGAACAATCTGGAATTAAAGTCATTCACCGTGAGGCTAAATAAAGAGACCTGAATTCAGAAAACTGCAATAAAGTCTTTTTTTTCATCTGTTCCCTTCCATTTATTTTGAAGGGAAACCTATTTTTAAATTTAATTAACCAGGCAAACCCCAATGAGATCATGGTCCTGCTGGGCCTGAAAGGAGCCGAACGTGCATGTTTTTGGACTGAGGCAGGAGACCAGAGAGAAAACCCACGCAAACAGAAAGACCCCAGAACGAACTCGAGCCTTGAGCCTAGGACCTTCTTACTGCGAGGCAACAGTGCTAACCACTAATCCATCATGCTGCCACATAGATATTTGAAAATAGGCAACAATATTAATAATATTAAATCACATTTTTGCTGATATATTTGAGAATAATCAACATTAAAGTTGGTAAAACTGAAATTTAAACACCTTTAATAGTGAAATCATGATTTCATTGACCTCACAGCTCTGATGCTCTTGTAATTCTAATTCTTGGTGGTGTGTATAAAATAAACAAGGTTCCACTTTCTTACCTGCTTTCTTAGGAACCGGCATGGTTCTCTTGGTTCCTGCGCCGCCGTTTGGCATCAATGGCAGAGCTCTTGTGAGAGTGCTCTGCGAGAAGTCAGAAGGTCACTTTATAAACTTCCAAATCAACAGGGAGGGGGGTAAATGAGCGAGTAGGAGGGAACCCGTACAGGTTTTGGTCAGGTCGGGTTGAACCGATGGATGGTCCGGTTCTGTCACACGAAACTCGTGATCCTTTCTACTCAGAATCAGTCCGGTGAAGGAACACAAGCGCTGAGTGCATCCCAGCTATGCACGCTTGTTGACAAAGCAACAAGCTGAGCATGTGCACACCCAGATGACGTGAAGTTACGCCACAAATCTGAGTTTGGAGGGGAATAAATTTCCAGCCGTGCGCTCTTTTAGATTCTCCAAACTTAGAATGAATGAGCCGCTACCGTATAAACTGACGATGACACAACTGTTGGCTGGTTTTCTCTTTCTGTATGGAGAGTTTGATCCATCAGTATGTGAGACAGAAGCCAGTTTCTCACCGGGGAGCTGTCATCAACCTGAGGTCTCATCAATCAATGGCTGCTGCTGGTATGTCCCGGGAAAAGGCTGGAGGCAAAGTGTAGAAAACTTCTGGTGCAGATCTTAAAGTTGAGCAGATGTTGACATCATTATCATTCACCGATTCACAACGTTGACATCAGCAAACCGCTCACCCACACGACGCCGTCTGCCATGTACAGTGAAAACCTGGATTCATCCATGAAGAGAGCACCATCCAATGTGAGTGTAGAGGGGTAAAACAAGTTGTAACAAGTAAATGAAAACACTAAGCATAAAATTAGGCACCCCAACATTATTTTTCTTTTTTTTATCCTTAATTTCTAATTGTAATAAGTGCTTTAGTGTTATTTCAGTTACTCGGTGCGATTCCACATACAGCCGCTAGGGGGCGCCGGTCGCATCGGTGTCATAGAGAGAAGGTGCGCAGTGGGCTCGCAGAAGAATAAATTCCTGTTAGATGCTAACGGAAGCTCAACGTGTCTTATCTTTTCTGTGTCACAGGTCAGTAAATATGTATGTTAATGTCTACTTTTAAATATTGAAGATGGTTATTGAATCGCAAGTCAACTAGTGAGTCGTGTTATGCGGTTTATGATTAGTATTTTGTAGAAAACGATATATTTCTGGATGCTAATTAACGCTAACGCTAGCAGATTTTTTGTGTACTGTTAAGCTAGCTGAGCAACAGGACTGCTAATTCACTTTGAATTTATTATATTTTGCATTTTTCTTTATGGGTTATTGCAAAAAACAGAAATTATATTGTTATGACATAAGAGGAAGTAACGGCTGCATATTATGTGTGAAGCTCATTGCACCTTTTCAGTTTTGTAGTTAAAGATTAGAGTTTTTTGTGTTAAGAGAAAAGCTGCAGTTATTCTGTTAAAACAATGGATACAGTTAAAAGCTAAAATGCTTAAATATTAAAATATATTTGCAGATTAAAAATAAGTAAAAATGCATATTGGAGTTAAAGCATTGACCTAAAAACACTGTAATATGATTTAGAGAATTAAAATCCATCTGTGAAAAGATTTTGTTGTGATAAAATGCATGTTAAAATAATTTTTGCTCTGTTTAAAGGGATTGTGATTTATTGAATCTAAGGGCTGTTGTTACTCAGTGATTGATACCTGAAGTATTTGATATGAGTATGTTCACTACACAGAATAAACCTTCCTGTTAGATGGAAGCTCAACGTGTGTGTCTCATCTTTTCTGTGTCACGGCGTCACACGTCGAGAGAACAAAATCACATTACCCCCAACCCATCCAAGGTTGCCAGGTAATATGAGCATTTGCCCACTCACGTCAGTTATGTAGACAAAATGCTTTCAGGTGGAGACCCCGATGAGGATGACAAGCATGCAGATGAGCTTCCATGAGACATCCTGATGCATGCTCAATAATCCAGGTAGAAAAATCTAAAAAAGTTAAATCTGGTCCTCTGGACATTCAAAAAAACCCAAAACAAAGCAAAACAACAAAAAATGTAGAAACGTTTCGTCTCTCGTCCGAGAGACTTCCTCAGTCTGAGGTGCTGTATTCAGCTCAGTCTCTTAAATAGCACCTTCTCAGAGTGGATCAACCAGTTTGTTGTTGACAGCCAAAACCAGCTGATCACATGCTCAAGAAGGACCATCAGCCTAACAATGGATCATTAGCACACTGATGGCTGTTTACTGTTCACAGGAGGTTGAGTGATACTAGCAATAACAGCATTGTAAGAGGGACAGTTGAACCCGGAGGCCTCCACCCCTGTTTAACGATGGACGATTTCTTTTCACAAAGATGGCCTCCGTTATTCCTCTCTATCAAGAATGTGAACATCTTCATCCCTGAAAGAGTGACCGCTGGCCTGGAGATGAGTTTAGACCGCAGAATCCTGGCCTGATGATGTTGATCTTCTGTGCTGGGCCATCCTTTTGGCCAGTGGCTGTTTAGTTTCCCCAATGTAAGACTGATCACCCTCCTGACACTGAACAGCATACACAATATTACTCTGATTGTGCCGGGGGACTGGATCTTTGGGATGAACCAGTCTTTGCCGTAATGTATTTTGGGGTTTAAAAGCCACTGGGACGTTATGTTTAGAAAATAAACGTCTCAGTTTCTCTGATACTCCCTCAACATATGGAATGACCACTGGTCTGGGTCTGGGTTCCTCCTTTTCACCTGATGGCTGACTGGAGTCCTGTTTGGGTTTCTTCTCTGCTTTCAGGAAGGCCCAGTTAGGATATCCACATTGCTCTAGAGCCTGTCTTGTGTGGGATTTCTCCTTCTGCCTGGCTCCTGAGCTAGTGGGGACGCTGTCTGCTCTGTGATACAGAGTCCTGATGACTCCTAACTTGTGCTCCAAAGGGTGATGGGAGTCAAACTGCAAATACTGGTCTGTGTGGGTGGGTTTGCGGTACACCTCAGTTTGCAAATGTCCTCTATCAGAGACTGAGACCTCACAGTCCAAGAAAGCCAACTTGCCATTTTTTTCATCTTCTCGTGTGAACTTGATGTATTTATCCACAGAGTTGATGTGGTCAGTAAAATGTTGGACTTCCTGAGATTTAATTTTAACCCAGGTGCCGTCAACATACCTGAACCAATGACTTGGTGGTGTCCCTGAAAAGGACGTCAAGGCTCTCTTTTCTACCTCCTCCATGTACAGGTTGGCAACAATAGGAGAAACTGGAGACCCCATAGCACACCCATGTTTCTGCCTATAATATTGCTCCCCATATGTGAAGTAGGTTGACTGCAGGCACAGTTTCAAGAGTTGACACAGTTGTTCTGTGGAAAGCGTGGTCCTGCTGCTCAGAGTGGTGTCTGATTTTAATTTTAAACTGACCACCTCTACTGCATCATCAACAGGAATGCATGTAAAGAGTGATGTGACATCAAAAGAGACCATTGTTTCATCACTCTCCATGATGACATCCCTCACCTTGTCCACAAAGTCCATGGTGTTCTGTATGTGGTGTTCTGAGCTGCCAACTGAAGGGATGAGTACAGACGCCAGATATTTGGAAACATTGTAAGTGACAGAGTTAATCATACTAACAATAGGTCTTAAAGGTACACCTTGTTTGTGGATTTTAGGTAAACCATACAGACTAGGTGTGGCCTCCCCTGGGTACAGTCTGTGGTACAGACTACACTAACACAGATTTACACACATTTGTGAACAATGTCTGAGAGAAAAAGGCCTTCATAAAAAAAAACGCTCAGCCACAGCTGCCCCAAAATGGAAGCAGAAACAAAAGTGTTGCATTTATATTTTTGTTCAGTGTATTTTGGAGTCTTGTTCCAGAATGATGGCAGGATTGTCATAATTATTCAAGATGGAGAGAGTTTGGAAGGTGACTGAGCGAGAATAGACAAGGCAGATGAATCTTGGGTAATGTAGTTGAGGTTGATTTATCTTTTTCCTTTTCTCAGGAGTGAGTTGCTCACTTTTATCAGGCCTTTCCACACAAAGGAGATCAACTGGAAGAAGATTCAAAAACACTTTTCTAACTCAGCAAATAGAGTTCACCGTGTTGATAGCTCAGCTCAGCCTTAAGTACATGTCAGCAATCAGCAGGTACTGGAGCAGCAGCTCCCTCCACAGGACACACAAAATGGTCTTCTCTCATCTCATCTGGGACAGGTTGGAACTCCCAACAAGATCAGGACCTTGTCTGTAGTACAACGGATGTTGCTCTGGTCCGTCATAGTGAAGAAGGAGTTGAGCTGAAACTCCATCTCCACTCCAGCCCTCACCTGTGACCATATGGATCATAACAAATAGAACGATCTAAACATTTCTGAACACCAATAAACCCCTGACAGACCGTCCTGTAGAATCATGATCAGTCCCAACTTATATGGACACAGCGTTCATCAAGCGGACGCTTTGATGCTGTGAACGCAGAACAGGTTTTAGTTCTAATTTACAGATGAGCCGTTAATAAAGCACACCGAGTCAACGTGAGCAGATTGATGGTGTGAAAACGACAGCTCAAATTACCCCCCCCCCCCCCCCCCACTTACAGTGGAACATAAACCTTTTAACGGCTTCTAAATCACGAGATGTCAGAGGAGACGAGGAATGTGCTGCCTGACGTGGAGCGTCACGCTCACACCGCTCTCCACGCAGCTGAGGTTTTATTAAAACCTTCTGCAGCCTGAACGTCTCCCACCACCACCAGGGTTCAGTCTGCTCTGCCCGCAGCGCAATATTTTACTTTTATTGGATCATTTTCAGAATAACGCATTCCATTTACAGGACACTTTTATGTTTGTACATCTCAAAGTGCTACATTTCTGGAGTCATAGGAACTTAATTAAAAAATAAACTGATGAGACGGAGGAAACGGTAGCTTTATCGTTTGTGATTATGGGAATCATAATTTTAGATTAAAGCCTCAGTTTTACTCAATCGGAGTTAGTTTGCACAGTAATGCAGTGATAAATAAAATTTTTATCAATCTGATTCAAAAACGGTGACGGTTTGCTTGTTGAGGTTTACAAACGTCGCCAAAACGCCACGATCAAGAGACCGTTAACAAAACGTTTATTATTTTGATTCAGATTTTTTTGTTTTCATTCTTTTAGTGTGCAAAAAATATTGCTTCTTTTTGAGGAGGTAAGAGATAAAAGTATTAATCAAATTACCTGATCATCATTAGGTGGTTCTGCTGTCACTGGAGCATTCAGGTGTTTAACTCAACAACAAGATGGAAAGACATCAGCAATGACCTTAGGGAAGTAGCCTGTCAGTCTGGGAAAGGTCAAAGATCATTTCAAAATTATTTAGCGTCCATCGTTGCAGAGACAAAGATTATTCCCACGTAGAAACGATTAAAACAGTTACCAATCTTCACAGCAGATTCACCCTGAAGGTCAGACCAGGCAATGCTTGAACGAGCTCAGTCTCAGTGAGCAGGTCAGAGGTTAAAGGTCATGACAGGACAATTAGAAAAAGACTGGACCAGTATGGCTTGTGTGGAGAACTCTGAATGAACCACAAGACTTCTGGAACAAGAGAAATTAGATAATTTTACCCAGAATGCACTGAAGCACAACTGAAAAAACAAAATGCAGCTGTCAGCACGGTGGTGGAAGGTTAATGGGATTGCTTTGCAGTCTTTGGATACCTAAAATATGAATTAAAAAAATATTAATATACACAGAAAATGTTATTATACAAATAAATACAATCACAATTCCTGAGTTGGTATCTTGTGAATCTGTTGCCACTTAAGCAGCAAAATGCTCCCGAGCTGTTATTTGTAACACTTATTTATTTATCCAACAAACTGGTACGTTTTCGTTTCAGCATTCAAAGTTTACTTTGTCCCATTAAGAGCATAATTGGTTTTGATGGGATTTGCAAATCGTATTTGTTTTTATTTACGTTATACAACGTTGGTGTGTGGCTTCAGCTGTTAACCTCTTTTCGTCTGCGCCGTCTGATCTCGTGCTCTTGGGCGGACAGCAGAAGCGATGAGTATAAACTTTAACAGAACTCGATGGGGCGGGTCGTTCTGAGAAAAGCCTTTCTGGTGATTAGAGGAGACGCTGCCGAAGCTCAACTCTGAGCCTCCCAAAGTAAGAGGATGTTCCTCACAGCCAGAGGTGCGGACTAAAAACAGCCAGACTCAGCTGACGGGAGGCCATGTTGATGCAGGGATGTTGTTTCTGCAGCCATGTTGGAATGAGGTCTGCTGCCCTGACTCATACTGGAAATACAGACTGGTCAGACTGTTCACTTCAACATGTAGTCTAATAAAGACCAAAACAATGTTCTTTTTTGTATTGCATGATCATTCTGATCCAGCAGCCACTCGTTTTTTTTCTGTTTTTAGGCATTTAACTACTTCTGCAGATTTGGTGCCATTTTAAGTGTTCATGTATCAAAACATGTACATAATTTCCAAACCTTCACGTCATCAGGTCCTTTACCTTCCCCTTCATTAGTTTCAGAGCTTTCTGAACTTCCCTGTCCAGTTTCTATGACCTCTACTCTTTCATTCTCTTCATTCATTAGCTCCTCAAAGTACTCCTTCCATCTTCCCATCACACTCTCCTCACTTGTTAACCTGCTGCACATCCTTTCCAGCCTGATCCCTCTGTTTTTCCAATCTGTACAATTCCTTCTCGCCCTCTAGTGTCCAGCCACCCATACACATCATACACCTTCTGCTTATCGCCACCTCCCATTGCTCTACATTGCATCTCCTTATATATTTTTTTTGTTGCTAATTTTAGGTTTTAGCTAGACATTTGCTTTCAGCTATCTTTTTAGTTAGCATTAGCAAATTGCTACTTTTAGATTTAGACATTTTAAATTAATCCCATCCCAAGGTAAACTTTTAGCTAACATTTTGCTACTTTTCATTAGTATTTCACCATTTTAGCTAGTGTTTTGCTCATTCCGTTTTTAGCCGTTTGCAACATTTAGGTTTTACCACTTTTAGCTATTTAGCTACTTATACCTGTCCATTGCTACGTTAGTATTACACTGCGTTTTGTTGGCATTTTGCTACTTTAAGCTTATGATGACACTTTAGCTTCCTGCTCAGATTCACCTTCGGTAAATTTCAGAATTCATACTACATCTAGCAGAAACATAATTTCTCTAGTTTAAAACTGATACACTCAATTTTTTTTTTTTTAACCATCAGTTTAAGTATTTTGTGTTTTACTTCCAGAAAGTTGTTTTGGGAACTACACTGAATTTGTCTAAACATTTACACGAAGTTTCCTGATACACCTGAGAGGATCCTGTTTTTCAACAAAAGATGACATCAGCAGTTATTCGGTTTGACCCACGTCTGAATTCAACAGGTTTAAAGTTCTGAAAGCACTTTTCAGTTCAAACGTGGCAAAACGGACAAGATGTGAGCCAGTGACCGGCAGGAAACCAAAACATGGTTAATCTCTGTCAGAGGGATAACGGTAATGTTCCAGGTTTCTGCTCCATCGTACTCTCTGAAACTTTTTAAAGAAATTCTCTGACAGAAGATTTTTGCAGAAATACAGAAAGAAATTATAACTTGGTTTAAATTATTTTTAATGCAACCCATTTTTCATTGAAACAAGTTCCAACTTTGTTATTAACATCTTTTTAAGTTATCAGACTTCTGCTACAACTAGAATGGCATAAAAAAAGACAAAGTAACAAATACTTTATTTTCACATTAGTAATAAAAGTGCAGTCGTCTGCGGGTCACAAGATCTGCTTTATATTTAACGAGTTAAAGATGCATCTGAGAAATATTCCTCCTTAAATAGACTTATGTACAGGAAATTAAAAACTGTGGGAAAGTTGTCATTCAGTGAACAAACTGTCAGCGTGCCGATCATCGACCGCCTCCATTGGCTGCTCCACCGCCAGCGCCTCCTCCTGATTGGTCCTGAGCTCCGGACATCATCAGGAAGAGAACGAGAGGCACGATGTACATCCACTGGGGGAGAAAAGGAGACAGAAAGGGGAGCGATTAGAACAAAATACGTTTATGAGAAAACTAAGACGGTAATCGATCACATTTGTTTGGAAAAAGCTTCCAGATTTTTAAGAAAATCCCAGATTAGTTCATATTTATTTTGTAAACAAAACATAGGAATTAAAAAGGTAAAGAAATTTAATGCAACTATAGAGTAAAGAGCTCAGGGTCAAACACCAAACACACTTAACACATTCAATTAAAATATTAAACTTGGAAAGGAAATGATTTTGATTCAGTAAAGTTTAATCTTGTTATCTGACGGTGTGTTTGTTATTAAACCTCTGAGGGAGCACCAGAGTGGACAAGAGGTGGGAAACTAGGAGTTGTGTAAAAAACACAGAAACAGAGAGAGGGGGGTCAGAATGAACCACAAGGAAGAAAACTGTACTTCTGTGGGAATCAGCTCTGCTCTCTGCCGCCCCCTGATGGGGGCTGGGCCGAATTGGAGACCATGAGGAAGATAGCACCTCCAAGAATCAAATACCACTGGAACACAGCACAACATCGAGTACACTGTCACTGCACAGCAAGGAACACACACAGCACAACACAAAGGATAATGAATAAATTATAATTATAAGACGAGACACGCCGTCTGACAGGATTACTGTCACAGAAACGTCACTCAAATTGAACTCCAACAGCAACATAAAACATCACACGAACAAAATCTGACTTGTTGTTTTCATGTTTCAGTAAAGGAGACATCACAAAGAGAAGCACGGCGGATCAGAGCTCCAACAACCAGAACCAAAGGTTCTGCAGTCTGATCAGCTAGGTTCAATTACAGCAGACAGCTTTCACAGACGCTTCAGAAAGAGTCAAATAAACCAAACTAAAGAAGCAAAAGGAAAAAACACTTCTAGTGAGAACAAAACAAACAAAAAGTCTCGCAAGTTGTAGAAAATAAACCAAACTATGGAAATGACATTTTCTGCAAAAAATGCTGAAGAAGCTGAAACTTGAGCTGGTAAATGCAAAGGCAGCAAAACACTAACTAAAAGCTAAATGTAGCAAAACAGTAACTGGAAGGTAAAAATTGCTAAAGATAAAAATCAGCAAAAAGTTAGCCAACTGTAGCAAGAAGTTCTATAAAAAGTAGTAAAAAGCAGAGTCAGTCCTTGGACAAGTTTGAGCAAACTTCTTCGAAATGAGCCGAACATTATGATACACGAGAAGCACAAAGACAGAAAAATAAAAAAACTGAACCATATTCAGCATTCACAACTACAGACAGTCACAAACCTCACTCATGCCACACACACGTGAACTCGTTCTGAACCGTTAACCTAACTTCTGACCACATCGTGAGGTTTCAGGCACAACCTGCAGCCGTCGACGTGTGAACTCACATATTTAGCGAAGAAGGATTTCTGCTCCTGTGGATTCTTGCCTTTCTTCTCCGTTTCTATTTCCATACGTTCAAGGAACAGAGCCGTCTCAGGTCTGGAAGAAACGCTACAGTCAGCTTTCAAACCAAAATCTCACCAGATCAAATAAAAATGAATAAAACTCAAATCAGACGAGCAGCTGACTCTGGTCTTCTGATGGATGAAAATCACACAAGTCTTCACAAAAGTACGGAGTGGAGATAAGAAGTTCTGACCCAGGAGCGTTGACAGGCGCCATGATGCTGAGTGTGGTGTTGAAAACCTCCAGATCCACTTCATCTTCAACCTCCGTGCCCCTGCAGGCTCCAGGGATCGTCACTATGGAGACGCCGATCAGGTATCCAGAGACGTCGGTGTGGAGCGTGATCACGTCGCTCAGGTGGGACTCGACCATCGCACACTGAAGACCACAGGAGAACACCGCTTCACATGGAGATTTAAATCATTTTATGTCCTAATGACAGAAACTACATTTATCTAAGGACTTGGGAGCAAATATTTATAACCTAACGAACTAGACCTTAAAAGTCTGCCAAGCTGAAGCGATTCCAGCAGAATACGTACATTTTTATTTAACTTGAGCACACACTGCGGAAACCCTCGTACCAACTTTAAACAACTAGAAGGTTTGGGGGGGGAGACTGCCATGAGATGCCTGGAGTTAAATTTCTGGATATTATTTTGAAGAGAAACATTTTCAAGGTTTGAGCCGACGTCCCTCCTCAACAGCTTCCTGCTGCCTTCAGCTCAGATCGTCTTTATTCTGTGTCTGATTTAACCACTTTTTATAAACACCCAACTCTTTACCACTGATTTATGTTTTTAGCATTTTATGTTACTATTCTTTCTGTTTTACACGCTCACTTTCTGTCTGTTGAAGCTGCTCATTAACAAGTAAAAAGTATATATTTTTACGGGGTCGCTTTAACCAAAATAACAGCAACGGTTTCATCTAAAAGCACAGTTTTTTAAATACGTGAAATACTTACGGCTCTGACAAACGCTGTGAGGTGGCCTTCCATCTGGCACTCCGTCTGTCTGTCTGCCTGCAGGAAAACACGAGGAACCCTGATTCTGTAGAGGCCGTCAACCGCAGCCACTTCCTGAGCAGACGACAAACGACTTCAGAACTTTTCAGCACAATCTCCACTTTTGACTTGTGCTTCATTTCCACAGACATATTCGCTCCTAAATTCAGTCAGATGTTTAAACCGTTGCCACGTGTTCGGTTTTGGAAACATTTCATGTTAAAATATTAAAACGGCAACAAAGGGACATTTGTTAAGGTTTGCTTTTTAAAACACTCAGTTTGTTCATCTTTTTTTTTTTGTTTACCATGTTTGTTTGGTCTTAGTAGAACGTGTCAACAAACTAATTTGAAACGTCACCAGGTTTGAAACTTCACCTTTTCAACCTGACGATATGAACCCACCTTCAGTTTTGCTCTGTCCTCCTCAGAGAGCTGGTTCTGCATCAGCGAGACGCTCGGCTCCCGCCCCGTTTTCAACAGTAACGAGCCTCGCACCTGAAACTTCCCTGCATCGTCTGGACAGAAAACACGGCATGAACAAAGAACTAAACGACTGCATGCTGCAGATGTGATCACTTCTTTTTCTGTGAGTTTCCACACTTTAAGAGGTTTGAAGGTTCCCTTTGTGTTCATATCTGGACTTTGTGCAAATTCAAATCTAAAATATAGTTTTTTTGGAAACAAAGTCCTTCACAGAAAGCCTTTGGGAGGAAAATAAAAAGGCGTAGGTAATTTAGAGAAAAATAGAGGAAATGTTCAAGTCGCAGCCAAGTAGATGAACTCTGAAGATCCACAATGGACCAAACTGTGGTTCCGGAAAGCGGTTTCATATTGTCCTAAGCCTGCAGACAGCTGTCAGAACAGAATGCAAACTGGTCAAAAAATGTGTGTTTCTTTCACAAACTTGACTCCTGGAAACATTATCTTGTAAAGCAAAGCTTGAGATAATTCAGCTTTTGTACCTTAAATAAATTACATTTTGCTCATCCTGCTCCTAATGTCCTGTCCCATACAAAAAAAATTACAATGCTGTGTCGAAGCAACAGTTTTTTCTCACAAAATCGATGACCAGGCACGACTAATAAGTGCAGTTCTTTCTAGAGACTCGTCTCATTTAGAGTCCAGCTTCATACAGATTTGCCCTAAATAATCTGCCAATTAATATACAGACCCGAATAGCGAAGACTGATTGGAATAACTTGGTGGCAATCTGGATATTTAGGACAGTCCTGCACACACGCAAACGTCTATGGATAAACTTCCAACAAAATCCTTTTTTGCATACTGCTGAGTAGATTAAAAAAAAGTGATTAAAAGAAATTAAAACTGTTTTGAATGAACAGAATACAAGTTGATGTTATGAGTCCAGTTTAGGTTATGAACTCAAGTTAAAAATGTCCTTCAAGCAAAGACGTATAGGTTTTAAATGACAGATACATAATGGCAAACTCTTTGCTTTTAATAAAAAATAAACAAATCTTTGTTTTAACATATGCATAATGATTTCAGGCTTGAGCAAATGTCTGATTTACCGAACAAGATGGCAGACACCTTCAGTTTAATTCAACCTGGTAAAAACCTTGTCTAAAAAAACAAAACAAATATAAGGTTATACATTTGTTAAGAGTTTGGCTCGTGGTATCGTAATGAATGAACAAACTATATTAGCAAGCTAGCGTATGATAAGATTGCAATGCAATTAAAACAATGTCTCACCGAGCTCAAATGAGTGTTCAAGAGGCACCGAGAAACCACTTAACTCAGTTTCCAAAGAATCACCAACCTGAGAATAAAAACAGAAATCCACATTTTAACATTTAGCAGCTCGTCATACTACAAGGCTACAAGCTAACGTGCTAGCTACGAGCTACCAAGTAATTAAAATAAACGTGAACAATTTAATATTTTATACTTACCCTTCTTCCGTTATTACAACATACAAAATCCGTGTATACGAACAACAAAACGGTGAAAAAAACGGAAACTTTGACTGACAGAGGACGAGACATTTTTTGGGCTAAAATAAGCCTGTACCGGAAGCCAGCAAAACGTACGGTACGGACCCCACATCCGGAGTTTTTCACAATAAATCGATCATGAAGTTTTTGGTTTTAACGTTATTTATATTTATCAAATTTTTAAACATTATTTGTCTACCTTTTAAATTTTTTATTAAAAGTTGAGGATAAAATAAAAGCCTTTATATAAATAAAAATAAAAATGATCATTTTATTGTTTCTGTCGGATCAAACGATGGTCTTCCGGTGATGCAATAACAACTTCTGGCCAGCAGGTGTCGCCACATCACCAGAATATGCCTCAACAACCTTCGTCTCACCCCCTCTGTGTTCCTGCAGCACTTCTTAATAAATATTTATGTCCTGTGAAGGAAATAAGGTCATCACTCTTTGTATACCCTTTTACCCTATACTTTTTTTAAAAGTCAGCATTCACTAATAAATTTAAACCAAAATTAAATGACAATAAGCCAAAAATGTTGTTTCTATCAAGGTGATGTGTTGATATGAGGCTGTCTACATTTGCCATTTGTTTAAATCAGCCAATTGTACAGCCACTGAGCTAAAAGTTGGTGTGGTAGTAGTTGAGATTGATCTCAAATACATATTCTGTGAGTTAACGGATTGTGTAAAATCTTGTTGCTTTTTATTTGTTTGGCATTTACCACCTTACTGACTGTTAACAAAATATCTCATGATCCACTGGATAGATTTTGTTTAAACTGTTCGGGAGTGTTAAATAGATGTACATCGACAACTGATTAACATTTTGAGTCCATGCAACTCGAGATGGCGACCACGGCTAATCGAAACCATCCAACTTAAAAATGGCTAAAACAGTCAGTTGTGCAGATATTGTGCTAAATGTTGACGTGGCAGAAATTCAGTCATTCACAACACAAACACGGAGTGTGACGCGACAACAGCTCCGTTGTTTCTCAACAAAAGATGATTTTTGGCTAAAACTCATGAAGTGAAAGGTGGCAAGCCTTTAATTTAAAGTAGAAAATTACAATAAATATGTCGTAATATTTTATGTTAAATAGTTAAATTTGACTATTGGTCCAATATAATGTATTCATTTCTTCAGATTACACATTACAGTAACCTCTGGATTTATTTTAAAGTTAAATTGCACAAAGTTTTGTTTTTACAGCAAATGCACCGTATAGCGTCTTTAAAATCATCACGCTTTTCAAAAAGGGTATGCCCTGTTTGGTAGTTTTCTTCCTTGTGGCTTCTTTCTTGGTTTATTAGCAGCATCCCATCAATTCATCAGGCTCAATGAGCGCCGACAACAATATGTGGCACCTCCCAGCCAGAATTCACGGGTCGTTGTTCTCTCTCTGCTGGCCTGCAGGGATCAGATTCTGGCTCCAGCTGCTAATTTAACAAGCTGACAAAACACTGCTGAAGAGTTTGGGTCAGCTAAAGGGCACAATGACAGGAAGTGCACTGACGGGTCGGAGCCAGAGGTGCCTAAAGAAGAAACGTATCAAACCAGAGTGAAGCTCTGCTGAGTGTGAGTGATGTAAATTATTTCTCAGTGCTTTTTTTTTTTTTTTTTTTTTTTTTGGCTGAAGATTTCTGCTGACACGGAGGGAAGCTCGTGTGGATAGAAGTGAAAAGCATCCATCACTTGAAAAGTCAACATTTTAGCATCAAAACACTGAATTCAGAGATATTCTTAGAAAGTCAGTTCTATTTTTGGCATCAAACTTACTTTAATACCTTTTGTTTAAAGAAAACTTGTCGAAGTTGCTCTGCTGGAGGTTGTCACAAGTTTTAGTTGTTTTTTTGACATTCTGGAATAAAGTAAATTTCATCTTATACTTTATATAAAATGCACTGGTAGAAATTCAAAGGATTTTCAGAATAAAAGCAGCATCTAAATCCACCCAAAACGGAACGAATCGCAGATCTGATGAGATCATTCCTAACTTCAAGGTTTGACCAAAACGGCTCCAACTTTCTCAACAAACGAGGATTTTACTCTAAAACTCTGGCATGAAAATTGGCGGGCAATATGCATTCCTTAAAGCAGTTGTTCCCAACTCTGGTCCTCGACATCCAGGAAGCAAACTTCAGCTGTTGGCTCAGATCAGCAGGTCACTAACATAATAAAATGTTTCTTTTCTGAGATCCCTTCTCATAATAACTCATTAAAACTTCAAAAACATGTAAAAAAATAATTTTTTCATAACTCTCAACATCCAAACTGATGCTCCTCGCAGCCCAAAGTATCACAGAGGAGCTCCTGTGTGAGCGAAGAGCAGCTCGTCGCTGAGGCCGAACTAATGAAAGCGTTAAATAAGTCGGGTGTCATCGTCTGCAGCGGATCACTGGATCAGGTAGGTCACAGAGTTATTCTGCCGGATCGTTCGAAATCCATAACTCCTGGATCATTTCTATCGATTCAAAGTGTGAGCATAAATCACCGCGCAGCAGCTGCGAGCGTCAGAGGGACGCAAAAGAAGTGATTCGTGTTCAAAACGTGACGATTGAACGTACGGTGAGTGTAACCGTTAATGTTCTGCTCAACCTCTGCTCTGTAATCGTCCTTGAGGCTGTTTGTCCGAACTGAAACAGGACGAGGAGAGAATTCATCACAGAAGATGTTTAGGTTCACGTGAAAAAGAAGATACGTTTTCCTAAATTTTTGAAAGGACTTCCCGTCTCCTGCTCCTGCCTGTCATGGCGGCCGTCTCCACGATCCTCCATCTGCCTGCACGGACCGAACTCCACCGACCCAGTTCTGGAGGGCAGTCATCGTCTGTTACCGCGGTCGTTACTATCATCATGCTGCTAACAGGACCATACTGCTAACAGGACCATGCTGCTGACAGGACCATGCTGCTAACAGGACCATGCTGCTGACAGGACCATACTGCTAACAGGACCATGCTGCTGACAGGACCATGCTGCTAACAGGACCATGCTGCTGACAGG
>NC_056512.1:40814048-40814673 GCF_014905685.2 Nematolebias whitei
ACAGGACCATGCTGCTAACAGGACCATGCTGTTGACAGGACCGTGCTACTAGCAGGACTAAGCTGCTATCAGAGGCACACTGCTAACAGGACCATGCTGTCGACAGGACCGTGCTACTAGCAGGACTGAGCTGCTATCAGAGCCACACTTCTAACAGGACCATGCTGCTAACAGGACTATGCTGCTAACAGAACCATGCTGCTAATAGGGCCATGCTGCTGACAGGACCGTGCTACTAGCAGGACTACGCTGCTAACAGAGCCACACTGCTAACAGGACCATGCTGCAAACAAGACCATGCTGTTGACAGCACCATGCTGCTAACAGGACCACACTTCTAACAGGACCATGCTGCTAACAGGACTATGCTGCTAACAGGACCATGCTGCTAATAGGGCCATACTGCTGACAGGACCGTGCTACTAGCAGGACTGCGCTGCTAACAGAGCCACACTGCTAACAGGACCATGCTGCCAACAAGACCACGCTGCAGACAGAACTACGTTGCTAACAGGAATGCACTGCTGACGGGACCATGCTACTAGCAGGACTGTGTTGCTGACAGAGCCACACTACTAACAGGACCATGCTGCTAACAGGACCATGCTGCTAACAAGACCATGCT
>NC_056512.1:40814683-40823801 GCF_014905685.2 Nematolebias whitei
ACAGGACCATGCTGCTAACAGGACCATGCTGCTAACAAGACCATGCTGTTAACAGGACCATGCTGTTGACAGGACCATGCTGTTGACAGGACCATGCTGCTGACAGGACCATGCTGCTAACAGTAACAGTGTTTTTAGAATAATATTTTTATTTTAATTACTTTTTGTTGTTGTTTATTGTTGTCTGTACTCTACATGTTGTCTGTCTAAAACATGTCTCTCTTGAAAATGAGTCCTCGTGGCTCATCGAGACTAACCTGTATAAATAAAAGTTGAATAAAATAAAAATAAATTTAAAGAGTCTTCTGCTGTTTGTGAGGCAGTGAAAGGTACTTGTTGCAAACTGTGTTAGTCTGTGCCGTATAAAGCGGCGCAGATTGAAGGAGTTTCTTCGGCTACTTTTCCAAATGTGCTGCTCTGGAATGTGGGTCCACACTAGATGTAAACAAAACACTTGTATCTGCTTACTGAACCCGAAACATCTGAAACATCTGAAACATCTGAGTGTAAATACAACCCGGAACACCCCAACTGTCCCAAACCACTCTTCCATTGACGTTGATGATGTTCGCCTGTTTTCAGCCACTTCGGCTGTTTTTGGTCTTGATTTGAGAACACATCACCTGCATTAATAGCTACTAAAATTATGTATGAAGAAGACAAAACATCCACTAAATAAGCATCACTCACCAAAACTGCTGCATATTTTGTAACAAGTGAGCAAAATAAGCAGAGTCATGTTTTTGTTGCCAACAATCTTCATTTGTTTATGTTTACATTCGACCATTTTGGTGCACGGCAATCAAGAAAACCCAGAGTTTGACCTCCAGTTACCTCCAAATACTCCTTAAAATCAGGGAATTGTTCTAAAAGAATTAAAAATCTGTTTCAAAAAACACTTAGACCACTTCCTGTTCTGCTTCGAGGACATTTTGTTTTCCTCCTCCTCCTCAGTTTGTTTAAGCTCGCTGTGATGAAGATAGTTGAACTCTGCTTTTAAAAAATGCAGCACCCTCCCCAGAGTCTGCAATTCAGAGTCTCCCCCCGACAGGAACATGCTGGTTCCGTTTAACTTGACCCAGATCGCAGGACTCTTTGGAGCTGAGCCTGCCCGGGCCGAGGGCTCAGAATCAGACGAGCTGTTCGGAGCTTCACAGCAGAAAAACGTTCAAACGTTTAATTTCTCCAACATGAAGCTCCGATTTCATCAGGAAGTCCTTCCAGTGTTTTATTTATTGTCAGGATTATTATAAACCATTAAGACGGTTCAGGTCCATTTGTCTTCTGCACGTTTCCCAGCACAAACGTTCGGCTCATTCAGGATGTTCCTGCTGGGACTTCTGGTTCAATTTGTACTTTTTAAAATATTTACTTTGTCGGCCATGTTTTTTCCCTCACTGAAAATGAACGGAGCTTTCTTCACGTCCTTCAGACTCTTTAGCTGTTCAAACCTGTTACTGTTCAGCTTTTGTTCTGGTTCAGCTTATATCAGCTCTGTTCAGCTAAATTCAGATTTTCTGCCTTTTCAGCTACTTTCTGGATATTTTATGCTCCTCTTGCTAATTTCCTCCTTTTGTGCAGCTTTATAATAATTTAATGTTTTCATGACCCTTTCAGTTTATTTCTGGTGATTTTAATTTATCTGTAGATTTTTCAGCTACTTTGCTTTTTTCAGCTTTTTTCTGCTCATTTTAGTTTCAATTTTAATTTCAGATTTATTTGTGATCTGTTCAGCTTCTCTGCCTGTTTTAGCTTATTCTGCTAAATTTCTGCACTTTTCAGCTTTGTTCTTTTTGCTTTACACATTTCTGCCATTTTCCTTTTGCTTTCAGTTTTAATTTTCCCACTTTCAGCAAATGTCAGCTGTTCAAATTCAGCTTGCATTAAGAGTTTAGAGATGAACCCTGTTCAGCTGGTTTCAGCAACATTTGTTCACGCTGCATTTTCACAGGAAATGACATTTCTCATGTTTACCGTATTTTCCGCCGTACACGTCGCACCGCCCTATAAGTCGCATCAGTCCAAATATGTCTAATAAAGTGGAAAAATACATAAATACGTCACTTTGCCGTATACGTCGCATCTATTATGCATCACCACTGACAATTTGGAAATGTGGGTCGGTGTTGTGCCAAAAATCGATTGGCTGCCAAATGGCGGCTGCGAGAGCGTGCATGGGAGGACTTTAACAAGAGTTTAACAAGAGTAACACCTAAAAACAATTATTTGTTTACTCGACATTATAGTAAAGGTGTGTCTCAGTTGAACTTTTCCTTAATAAATGCACTTTGACGATCAAATCAGCTGCGTTTCGCCTGGACGTCGCCACTGCTCCACCTGGGGGTGGATGGGTTAAATGCAGAGAGCCAATTTCACCATCGTATGGGAACATACAATGATGACAATACATAACGTATTTTCTAGCGTATAAGTCACATTTATTATGCCTTTATTTAATGGTCAAAACAGCTTCATTTTGCCTGGGCGGTGCGGCACCATCCATCCATCCATCCATCGCGGCCGGAGCCACTAGCTCTTCAGCGTTCCTCCACCTTCACCAGCTGAGTGAAGTGAGCGCGAACGGAAGAACCAAAAATTGTGTTAGGAATATTAAAAAAAGTAATAAGCCGCAGGAATGACAAATCTATGCAAGAAACTGCAACTTATAAGCCGGAAAATATGGTACACACGTATGAGTCCTGGATCAAGAGATGAGCTCCCTCTGTGGCTCTGCTGAACCTCAGAGCCACCGCTCCTCTTCATCAAATGGAGTCGGCTGAAGGGGGATTTTCCAGGCAACATCCAGAGAGACCCAATAGAAGACCCAGAACTTGCTGGAGGGACTGGGAGCACCTTGGGAGGAGGAGATCGGGGGCCAGTAACAGTTATCATCTGAGTTATGAGAGTTGCTAAAAACTCGTTTCCAGCGGTTTATGTGAAGTTTTCACATAATTATTATAGTTTTATAAGTTTTTACCGTTAAATTCCTGAAGAATGGTTGAACGAAGAGCAGCGATTAGTGTTACATCGTTACCCTTCTTACCTGCACCTTCCTGTTTGTCAGGATTTGTGTTCCCAGTGTGTCTCCCCCTTGTGGTCTGCTCCAGCTACTTTTCTCCCGCACTGTCTTCCTCCTTCTCCCTAAACCCTTGCAGCTCCTGCCAAGGTTTCAGGTGACAACCATCCTGCCGCTCTCCTCCTTTCTTGTCCCACTCAGGGGAGGCTGGTGGTGGTGGAAGGAGGGGGCGCGAGCTGATAAAAGGGGATGAAGAGAGGCGCAGGCAGCTCCACTGGGAGGCTGGAAGGAAGAAACACAGTCAGAGGAATCCCCGTAAACAGGCCCAGACATGCCTGAGCCCCAGAAGACAGGTAAGGAGGTCCATTCTGACAGAATCTAAGCAGGAAGTCTGTTCAGAAGCTGCTGCTTCTCTGCAAATGTGCAGATGAGAAACAACGAGCCCTAAAAGCTGAAAAAGGAGCGAGACACGTGGGCTGGGTGTTTGAGGATATTTTATTTGGTTCAAAATGTTCGTGTTTTTTAGATTCAAGAGTGAAAGGTGACTGTTCAAATAAGTTCTAATCTCTTTATTCTTTGCTTCTAACCAATCAGACCTTCTGGTAATCTTTTAAAGTGGTCTAAACAAGTTGAGCAGGAAAGAAGCTAAAATCTAAAGTCCTTTACAGAAAAAGTCTTATCTTAAAGAGATAGGAATAAAATAGAGCAAAGACTTCTGCGTTTTTCATAGATCCACAGAAAAATGGGAACAGATTGTGACAAGATGCTGATAACAAAAAGCATAAAAATCCAAGTTAAAACTGATCTTTGCTGAGGTTGTCTGTTAAAACTGTTTATAAGTAAATGATTTATGTGTCACACTCAAATAAAATCATCTGAAAATGAGTGAAATAGAAGCCAGAGTTCACAGAATACTGACCAAGTCCACTTTAAAAGATTAAATCTGATTGATTGGAAACTATATATATACATATTAATAAAAAAAGATCTGATGGTTTTAAATCTTCAGCATATTTTAGATTTTATTTGCTCAATAAATAATTTATTCTAACAACGGCGAACGTCTGCAAAACCGTCATGTGTTTAACTTTTATTTCATGACATCAGTAATAAATCAAACAAAATGGGTCAAGATGACAAGAAGAAAATATTTAGAAATTCTTGAGAGGAGGACTTTATGGTTTTATGAAGGTAAACGTTTTGAGTGGAAATCCTCTGCGTGAAAAGTTGTGAGATTTAAAGAGTTCATTTTACGTCACAGGCCACATCATGCACAGGGAGATCATAAAACTGTAAACACAATTGTACAAATCGTTGTAAATACTGACTAACAAAAGAAAACCCTCACTCTGCACGGATGATGAGCTCCGATTGCACCATCAACCGCACATGCACGATGCAGGAATGCATAATCCTGGAATAAGTTCAGCAGCGTCTTTACTGAAACATTAACCGACCGCCGTCTGACATTAAACTCTGCAGCCCGTAATGTTTCTATCAATCATGCAGAATGAAAGATGCTCTGCTGCTTTTGTCAACAGCTGCCTCAGACAATCATAAATTATCTGATGGATTAAAACACGAGGATTAAAACCATGGAGCCGGGGAGGAAGACAGGCCTGAGGAGGCTGGGTCAGATGGTCCTCCAGGTCCTGCACGTTTTAGATCATATGTGTCAAACTCGAAACCCGGGAGCCAAATGGGGCCCTTGTTGACATCTTATCTGGCCCCCAAGATGTTATTTTAAATGTAAAATACTTTTATCACTTCATTTTTTTTTCAGTAATCTTTGATTATGATGTCAAGAGTGCAACAGAGAACGTCAAATGAGACCAATCCAACTCTTGTTGAGGAACCTTCAACCAAGAAAAGATGTTGACTTGAGTTCGTGTCGATTCTAAAACTGGCCCTTTTGTTTGAAAAAGGTTTTAATTTTGGCCCCGTTTTGTAAGCGAGTTTGACACCCCTGTTTTAGATGTTCCTCTGCTTCAACACACCTGATGGAAACACATGAACAGGCTTCTGCAGAACATGAAGACCTGCTGAGGAGCAGAGAAACCACTCAAACCTGATGGAGGACCACGAGCACGGACCCTAAAACTAACGTTTAAATGATAATTGTTGTAAATTAGTCAACTCTGCTGCCTTCCACGAGATCTGCCTGACTCTGTTCTCCCACCCTGACAATCTGCACGATTTATACTGAAAGAAAGTTCCCTTTTATTTTGAATCCAGCATCTTCTGCATGTTAAGTGTAAATGTCACAGAACCAAAGCAGGTGTTTTGCTGAAAATAAACCATCCATATTTAGAGCTGCACGTTGGCACCGCTGCGTGATAAAATACATCTGATTTGATCCGACACCCCCCCCCCCCACGAGCCTTTCCCTTTTTATTCTCCTATCAGACAGTAATTTCATCCCAACATTTTATTATCTCCCCCCCGCCCAGCGTGCTGACATCACACAGATTAGATTCCTAACAGCACATTATCAGGCTTCTCTTTTTCCTCCTCCTAAATTGTTGCCCCCGTCTTGAGCCTGATCACACCTTCTTAGCTTGGGGCCCCTCTGGCCCTGTCCGTCACCTGGTTACAGCTCATGTGACCCCCCCACCCTGCTCCAGAGACAGCAGCGTTTTGCAGTAAAAGCTGCCGGGGAACGGACAGAGCACGCATCCCAATAAACAGCCACAAGAATAGTTCCTGAGTGTGAGGAGGGACGGGGACGTGGATTTAAACCGAGGACTTGATCCTGGTTCACTTAATTTATTGGTCTTCAGACTAATAAAACTAATCTGGGTTATTTTGTTGCATCAAACTAAAACTGGACTTTCTGCGCGGAGAGAGTTGATGCTGGCAGGATGACTGATCACATCAGGGCCCCCTTCCAAACGCCCCTCGGTGGATTTTAGAACGGAGCTGAAGGCAAATTTCAACTCACGTTAAAATTTAAAACGGTTATTTTCTGAAGCGGGAGTTAGGTTTTTAAATGAACTCCGTTGGATGAAAATAATTCTGACCAGATAAATAAGGTGTGGCTCAGTGGTGGGAGCAGTTGTCTGCAGTCGGTCGCAGTTTGGCCCCCTGGCCTGAGGTCTTTACATGTTCTCTCCATAAGTTCCCTCCCACAGACCAAAAACATGCATGTTAGTTTGAATGGTAACTCTAAATTGTCCCTAGGTTTGTCTCTGTGTCCCTGTGATGGACTGGAGACCTGTCCAGGGTGATGGCTGGACATGGGCACCAGTGACCCCCGTGACTCTAAAAGGAAGAAGCGGATTAAAGATGATGGGGGGATGTTTCTGAAGGAGACAAAACAGAGAACTGTGACCCGACCCAGCTGTCTGAAGTTGGTCCAAGAGAACTTTTGGGGTAAAATGTGCGATAACATAAGTTCTTTGGTTCGGAGCATCTGAAATAAAACAAACATCTGAAGGCTGAAAGAAAATCTGTCAAACGCTTAAAACATGAATGAAAAGCAATGATGAAAATAAAATATTCTACTCCAAATTTCTGATTTTATTAAAAAAAAAAAAAAAAATTAAAAAATCTGCTCAGACGGGTCCAACCTTCAGAACATGTGGAGTTCTTGTAAAGAAATGAAGATCTGCACTTCGGCTCAAGTCTCAAACACCCAAAAGTTTTAATTGTCTGGTAAAACATCCTGACTTGAGACTCAAGTCACTACATGATACGGTTTTGAAAAAAAAAGCTCAAATCATAAAGTTTATCAACGTTTTTTTTTTTTAATTAAGTTGAACTCTGTCGTGATAAAAGATCTTTCCAAAATGGCTGACGCATTGTGACATGTCCATCGGATAAATTTAGATTTCTCGCAGCAGCCTGAAGAATTCAGAGCATCAGAAGTCCATCTATTTGCTTTCTGCAGAGCAGCACTGTTGAGTGAAAGGTTAAACCGCTCATTTAGGCTGCGGGGAGGAAGGAAGCTGACATCACTCCCCCCTGACACCCCATTAGACCCCAAAACTGCCTGTATTACAACCGGCTGAGTGTAGCGTTACCTCATGCCGAGGCCTTCATCAGGTTCCTGCAGACACCCGCTGCGTGATGGATTACAGACAGATGCAGCTCAGGCTGCACAAAGAAAACAACGTTATCCAACAGATTATTAAAAACACTTCATAAATACGGGCTGAGCGTTGAGCTGCGATTACACGCCCAGAAGAACTTTCTCTGACGGCTGAGTCTCTCATCGTTTTCTTAGCCGGCAAATAAACTTATTTCCATAACGCTCATTTGAGTCCAATTGTCAGAGGAGTTTACAGCAGCACGATAAAATCTAACCTTCAGTTTCTTTATTCAGCCTCGTCGATGGACTCTGTCCTCCCTTCTCGTAAAAACATCAATCTTCATCTCGAACGAGCCCGAAGGAAGAAAGACGCTTCAAAATAAGCTGCAAACAAACACTGAATTCGCTGCACGACTGTAGCTAAAATGCACAAGGCTGAAGCTAAAAGCAAAAAAGTTACTAAAATGTAACTGTAGCAAAACAGCTAAAATTTAAAATAAGCCAATCAGCAGCTGACGGCTAAAATGAACAAACTATAACTAAAAGCGAACGTTAGTAATATAATAGCTGAAAGCTAAATGAAGGAAAGCATGAAAATAAAATACATGAGGGAAGCTGTAGTTGAAGTTACAATTGGTAAAACTTGAGCTAAAATCTAAAAGTAGCAAACAGTAGCTAAAATCAACCAAAAAAAAAAAGTCACTAAAAGCAATTTCTAGCAAAAATGTGAAAACGCAGCGTAAACGCTAAGAGCGATGGACTGCAGAAACCTACTCAAAAAGCCAAAACGAAACGGTTAGACAAGCATAACAGATGCAAAAATTACACAACAGTAGCTATAGCTAAAAGCTAAAATGAGCTAAATGCTTAAATAGGCAAAAATGTTGCTAAAAGCACAATGCAGCACAATTGTAGCTAAGACAGAAGCTAAAAGCTAAATGTTACCCAAATCTAATTGTAGCAAATCTGTAGCTAACAGCTAAACTAAGCAAATCAGCCGCTAATAGCTAAAATGAACAAACTAAGGAAAAACAACAAAAATTGGCAATACAGTAACTAAAAGCTAAATGTAGAAAACCCTAAACAAAACATAAAATTAGCTAAAATACTAAAATCTAAAAAATAAATAAAAACGAGGAAAACTGCAATTAAAGCGAAAACTGGTTAAATGTCAGCTAAAAGTATAGCAAAACTGTAACTATGAGCTAAAATGAGACTAACAGTTGATAGCTTTAGTAATTAAAAAACTTTGGCTATTTACAAACTAAAAGCTAAGTGTAGCAAAAAACCCTGCAAAAACATAACTGAGACAAATGCGTAGATTAAAAACCAAAATAAAATATTCTAAAAACTAAAATGACCAAAACATTAACTAAAAGCAGGAAGTAGCAATACATTAGCTAATAGCTAAATGTATCAAAATAGTTGCTAAAAGTTAATTGTAGCAAAAATGTAGCTAAAAGCTTAAATAAACAAAACCATATATTTTAAGTTTAAGTTAATTTTTTTTTAGCTGGTAAGTTCCTCTGCAGCTTGTAATGATAATTTCTACACTCGACAGGTTAAATAGCTTATTTTGATATTTAAACCTACACATCAAGGATTTATTTACTTATTTCCTCCTTCTCCCTGAACCGCCGGCCTGTTTGAATCAGACATGAGATCATAAAGATGGCCGCCCTACCTCGGCTGCTGGCTGAGCTTAACGAGGCTCAGCTCGTCCTGCGGCCCGTCTTCATCATCAAACACAGAAAGAAGCTCGTTGTGTCGACGCTGAGTCGACAGTCGCTCTGTTTTGTTGCGGTCTAACGACCTCGGCATGCCTCGTCGAATTTTAGCTGTTCGTGCATCAGAACATTCAGCTTGTTCAGGCGACGGGTGCAGCGACTTTAGCTTTTTGAAACTTTCTAAAATCTATAACTTCATTGATGTTTACCTGTCTCACTCCCTGTCTGCTTCAGTCTGTCTCTCACTCCCTGTCTGTCTGCCTTTATGTCTGTCTCACTCCCTGTTTGTCTACTTGTTTCACTCCCTGTCTGTCTGCCTGTCTCACTCCCTGTCTGCTTCAGTCT
>NC_056512.1:40823811-40825660 GCF_014905685.2 Nematolebias whitei
CTCCCTGTCTGTCTGCCTGTCTCACTCCCTGTCTGCCTCAGTCTGTTCCTCACTCCCTGTCTGTCTGCCTGTCTCACTCCTCTCTCATCCCCTGTTTTTTTGGGGCTAATCTCAGGAATCTTCTGCGTTAATCTCTCGTGACATTTTCCTCGTCTTCCTCTGCTGCACACGTCTTCTGCTCGTTCAGACAGTTCGTTGGGAAGATTCGGACCGAACCCAACGTTTGAATCCTGAAACAATCTTCGGCTTGTAGCTCCCAAACAGACCCAGAAGATCAAATCCTCCTGTGAGTTTGAGTCACTTTGACCTCTGAAACCATCTGCAGAAGAAGGAACCTTCTAACTTTGTTTGTTCTGGACCTTGGTGCTGAAGAACCGCAGGACTGATCGGTCCTTTTGAGCTGGTCCGCACTCGTAAACTATGGTAACATGAGACGTGCTAGAAACTGGACGAGTGCAGCTTGACGTTGTTATTACAACCTTCTGGCCTCCTCACAGCAGTCCGCTCTGAAACGTCCACATTTGACAGTCGAGCTGCTGAAAGTGTGAACTCACATGCACATTGTGTGTGTTCTGGTGGATCCACAACACACATTAAAGCTTATTTTCTTAATTTTGCTCAACCCTGAACTTGTTGAAGTCAGGCATTACAGAATCACAAAAACGTTGCATGAAAGGTAAATAAAACCGAATGCAATGATTTTCAAACCTCAGACTCATATTTTATTCATAACGGAACATGTCAAATGCTGAAACTAAGAAATTGCACCACTTATAGGAAGAATGGGGTCATTTTGAATTTCATGGCAGCAACATCTGAAAAGTTGTTCCAGGAGCGACAATGGGCTGTAACAACAAGTGGTCCAAATAAGAAACAGCTGGAGGAGCATCTTGTAACTAATTAGGTTAATTGTCAACAGGTCGGTAAGAGGACTGAGTATAGAAGAGTTTTAGAAGTAAAGATGGGCAGAGGTTCACCAGTCTGTGAATGTCTTAAAATAGAGAACAGTTTCAGAATAATGTTCCTCCCAAAAATCTGGGAAGACTTTGAATCTCCAGTTTCTGCAGTTCATAATCTGATCAACAGATTAGAAGAATCTGCAGAAATCCCTGAGCTCAAAGGTTAGTATTGGTTGGTTGTGATCTTGGGGTCGGTCACTGCTTTAGAAACAAGTCTGGTTCTGTTCTGGGCTCAGGAACACTTCCACAGATCATTGTCTGTAAACACAGTTCATCCACACGTGCTGCTGAAAGCTCTATCGGGCAAATATGTTGTGGTCGGCGTAAGGTTGGACCCAGACACAGACACAGGAGCTCAAGTAAAAATCAAACTTCTTTATTTAATAAACCAAACAAAATGCCGGAGTGGTGGCAAATTGAATAGAAACGGGAGAAACACGACGGGGACAGAGAAGCGAGAAAGATCAGACAGAGGGCATAAAGAAAAAAACTCCAGGATCAAAACATAAAAACCAACAGGAATTGGGTCACGGGGAAAACCAAAACAGTTCAACAAAAATATTGTTTGATGGCTCAAAGCACATCTGGAAGGCAAGAGTTGAAGCAAGACCAGAGAGGGACAATAGTTCTGGTGGAAGACCTGGGTCCCGTCCATCATGGGGCAAGAGTTCTGGTGGACAGCTCGGGGACCGTCCAGATTGGCGTTATGAGTCCTTCTTGCTAAAGACCCTTTTAGAAGAGGGAATGGGAGAAGGGTCCCTGTGGACTCTCTCTGAAGCAAGTGAGAGTGGCATCCACCGAGATCCTATCAGAAATGATAGATGGCAGACGATGAACCAGTGACGGCTGCGGCGGCAGACGATGAACCAGTGATGGCTGCGGCGGCAGAC
>NC_056512.1:40825670-40836946 GCF_014905685.2 Nematolebias whitei
GACGATGAACCAGTGACGGCTGCGGCGGCAGACGATGAACCAGTGACGGCTGCGGCGGCAGATGATGAGACTACAGAAAGGGGAGCTGTAGTGGACAATGAGAAGGAGCTGCAGCATTAGGAGCTCACCAGAGGCTCGGTGCCATAGCAGCTGCTAGATCAGAGGCAGGTGGGGCATCGTATCCAATCCCCACTGAGACGTGCGGAAGGTGGAGTGTCAAGGACTCTGAGTTCAGACTTCGTCAGGGATCTTCACAGTGAGAAACACGGACCTGGGCCCAACTTTTTTGAGATTTTCCCAAGTAAATTGTAATTGGACTGAACTTGTATAGAACTTTTCTATCTTCAAGACACTCAAAGTTCTTTACAACACAATCTGTGCCTCATTTACCCATTCATCCAGCACTCTACTAGATCTCTACAGAGACTAATCAGAGCTTTATCACATTCGTACACTGATGGGACACACATCGGAGGCTATGAGGGGTTCAATGTCTTGCCCAGAGACACTTCAACATGTGTCTGCTGGTGGAATCGAACCCTAACTCTTGCATTGGAGGACGACTGCTCTAACCACTCAGCCACAGTATAAGTTTAATACAATTTCTTAAGTCAATACATTTTTTTAATTTACCTTTTCCACAACATCTTTACTTTTTCATAAGTGAGGTTGAACACTGTTGCCTCTGTGGCTGGAGAAAATAAATAAATAAATAAATTCTGAGCAAAAGCTTTTTCTCACATTATTGTGTCATAGTTAAATCTAAAGAATGTAACCTTTATCCCGTCTCAGGTTCTTGAACCTGATTGGCCTCTTTCATTTTCTCTCGGAGTCTTTGCTCTTCATTTTGCTTTTCTCTTTGGTCCGACGAGCGTGGAATCAGAACGAAGTAGGACAAAAAGACAAGCGTGGACCCAAAACTGCTGCGTTTACGTTAAATAAAAAGTAGCTATTTAACAGAAGACGAGGAAACAGACGTCTGCAGAGAGTCGCTGTTTGAGCCGAGACATGGATGGATCCTCACCGGTAAAATGCTCGTCAGATGTGGGTTATCATTGGCCCGGAGGGGTCAAAGGTCAGATGAGCAGAACAGAGGAAAGAGCAAGAACCAGAGGATGTTTAATTGCCTCTCATTACAAATAAAAGCTGCTTGAAATATCTTTAAAATTATCAAAATTTTTGTATTTTGACTTGTTTTTCCCCCCCTTTTGGTGCAAAATGTCACACCTGGGACATAAAAAATGAACGTGAAACCAGGTACTCTGCTGCACTGCAGACTGCCTAAATGGGAGAAAATTGGCAATCCAGAGCAGAGAAAACCATATAAATTAGAAATGAAGGCTGATCCTGATAGCATGTATGAATTCTCGGTGTAATCATGCATACAGGAGGTAGCAGTGACCTTGGCGGTCTCATGTCTTTTGTGGAAACTCAATTTCCTGCACAAAGAATGCTGCTGGAGGTAATGGAGGAAAATACACAATGATTGCTGAGAGTCTTCCTGCCTCACCCCTTCAGAGGGGAGAGAGAGAGAGAGGGAGCGCTCAGCTGGTAGGAAGGTCCAATGTTTGGAACAACTAACCTGTGACGCCGTAATTTCTAAAATATGAAGTAAAAATCAGTTTTTTTTTTGTGTGAAACTTGCAGCTCTGAGATTTTCAGTTTAACCTCTGATCGAAATGCATTAAAGCTTTGAGGCTCTCCTACAAAAATCATGTCTTGTAATAATTTTGAAGCAGCTTTGAAATAAATCTCAACAATTATATACTCAAATGGTCGATTGGGAATCGTGTGCTATGACTTTTGGTAGCAGTTCTTTGAAAAACAACAGCGAGGAGTAAAACGAGATCAGTGGGACTGTTGCATCAAAACGTAGGTCTGTTTGTCGTATTTTCTGCAGTGCATCTCTCACTGCTTTATGGCTAAAGATTTTCTCTCACATCCCCCCCCCCAGAATGGAAATATTTCACAGCCAAGCTGCCACAGATTGTTAAATTTTAGCTCATAATATTCTCTTCACTGTAAGTGAAGGACCTTTTGAACTCCTTATAGAAAACGTAGAATCATAAAAACTGATGTGACTGCTCATGATTAAAAACTAAATTCAAACCCGACAGATTTCACGCAGCGACCGTTCGTTCGAGGTTTACTCTCAGTCTGTTTCTGCCTCTCGTTAAGCTGACCGTCAGGGAGCGACAGTCACAGGTGTGTGGTTACCACGGTTACTGTGGCTACGAGCCACTTTAGCATTTCTCTCGGTTATCTTAGCCTGCATTCGTAAAACATTCTGCTGGAAATTTCAAGCAACAAATATGAAGATTTACTGAAAAATTACATAAAAATTCTGTTTCCTACAAAATATTTGATCCTCTTCCAGCGGCAAATTGAACCACTAATATTTTTAGACTTTGCAGAGCTTCTTGTGCTGAAAATGTTGTTTTGGTTCAGCAGCAATGTTTTTGTAGTGCGAGGACACTGCTGATGAACGGAGAAGGGTAATCCTGTAATAATACGATAATTGCAGTTGTGTGTTTGCCTTTTTAAACATCTGGAGACACGTTTTTTGTACCCGAGGTTCCTCTGTAGTTGTAGAGTTATCGCCGCCATCGACGGCATCAGGGTGGTCATGTGTGTGTTTTTGTTTGCACAATTAGCCAAATGTCTCATGAACATCTCAACTCGTTGAACAAATGTTCTCAAATCTTTTAGAAAGTAACCATGAGACGTATATTTACAACCACCTTACGTTTTTAGAGACAACCCAATTTAAGATGGCCGCCACAAGTAACTGACCTCTGCCGACACCAAATGTCTCAAACTCAGTCATTTTCACATGTATTGAGCTCAACTTTGGCATCAATCAGCTGAGAGTCACATGCTCAGAGAGCTAAAATGTTTCCCTACATTTTATAACTCATGAAATTAGGTAAGATTTTTGTTTGACAGTTTTTTATTTATAACAGTAAGATAATTTTAGTCTGAAGCTCTGGCATGACAGATGGCGGGCAATACGCGTTTAACGTTTAACAGCGTCTTCTAAACTAATGAACTTCTTTTAGTCGATCTTTACTTTTCTTTCTCTCATAGTTTGACTCAAAAGAACCAAAGATAAAATCCAAGTTCACATTTAAAGTAAGGGAAACTCCGATGGGTTTTATGACGATTGAAACAGCCAAAGAAAGTACCGTATGTTCCTCCCTTTTATTGTTCTGCGCAGTGTATTAGGAGAAGACGATGAGCTCAGATCAAACTTTTCCCACACCCGTCCATCATCTTCTTCTCCCAGCTACCTCTTCCATCTCTTCTGGGAGGATTCTGAGGCGTGCCCTGGGTCTTCCTCGGGGGCTCCTCTCAGTTGGACACCTCCCTACCGTGGAGTTATGCGGGCATCTTTACTAGATGCCTGAACTTCCTCAACTGTCTCCTCTGGAGGAGCGGCGGCTTTACTCCGAGTCTCTCCTGGAGAATTGAACCTCCCCCGATCTCTAAGGGAGAGTCCTGCTCCCTTGATGACCATCTGTATCCACGATCTGGTTCTTTCAGACTCTACCCAGAGCTTAAGACCACAGGTGAGGGTAGGAACTGTTGGATAATCTTCTCACCTCCTCCACGTGGCTGTATTCGTTCATCACCCGTCACTTTGCTCGGACCAACAGCAAATCTGGCCTCACTAAATTCAGCAATTCAGCCAAACTTTCATTTCAGGAGCTCGATTCTCCCCCATGCACGGTTTCAGATCCAAGCCTGGTGGTCCGAGGTTAGATGTTGGGGCCGGACTCCAAGGACCAAAATGTTGGATAAATAAATATCCTGTTATTATCTACTGACTGAAAATAAGCAACTCTGAGGACAAGGGGAGATTTTTAACCGGTCTTTACTTGCAAGGGTAGATAGTCATAAAAAGGCCTTCACAGATGTACAAAGTTAGATTAGAGCCTCGTCAGTGAGAATCTGCGCCGGGCAGTGAGGCAGGAAGTGTTTTTATAATCCTTACCAGACAGAGGCAGGTCAAGACGACCTCAGCTTCACACACTTGGAGCCGTCCTTGGAGTTCCTGCAGGCTCCTCTCTGAGAGAAAAAAGCTCGACAGTAAACAACTGTGTCGTCGGCATAGAAATGTAGACATAGCAATGTGTACATTACTTATGTAGATTGTGAAGAGGGTGGGTCCTAAGACTGAACCCTGTGGTACACCATTGTTAACAGTTTTAGATACTTGGAAGAATTACTCTTTTGTTTTGTTTTGAAGTTTTTTTGAATGTCCAGAGGACCAGACTTAACATTTTTAGATTTTTCTACCTGGATTATTGAGCACGCATCAGGAAATGGAAGAAGTACCGTTATGTTGAACACATTGCCTCCGATCTGAGAGATAATTGGAGAACCAGCCAATAGTGTGATCCGAGAAGCCAATTTCTGAGCGCTTATGACAGAAGATGTCATGGTTCACAGTGTCTTTTGACACTTTATTATTTATTATTTATTTAGACAGATCTACATAAAGTGCAGCACAATAGTCCATAACATCCAGTGCTTAATGCCAAACATTAATTAAACATTAGTTAGTGACTACCATTCATAAACCTTTACCTAAATTCCCTTGACATGAATGTTGATGACCACTAAACAGAGAGCTTCTCTTTACAGCTCAGCTCCCTTTTCACCACAACAGACCGGCACAGAGTCCACAATACTGCAGAAGCTGTGCCGATCCGTCTGTTGATCTCACGCTCCATTCTTCCCTCACTGTTAGTAAAAACCTCTGAGATACTTGAACTCCTCCACTTGAGGCAAAGCACTGAAAATGTGAAGTTTCGTTTCACAGGGAGCAGCGTTTAGAGACACAAAACTAATCTTTGAGCAGATGAATTTATCGTTCTTTTTCTGTAAAACTAAGAGCTTTATTAGAGATTTATGAACGCGTCTGTAATTTTCCACTCCGAGTGTTTTCTTTGAAATAGTGAGGAAGCGTTGGGATGACTGCTGCAGACACTTTGTGAAAGTTTGTGTGTTAGATGTCGTTTGTGAATCCTTTATTATTAACGAAAATCAGAAATCAGCAGGAGGTTGTTTCCATGGCGATTTGATGACATTTATTGAACGTCGCAGTTGCTCGTTCTGTCGGCTCTGTCACGTTGAGATCAAACCTCACCAACGTTCCAGAAGATCTGAGGACCAGAATAAAAAAATAAAAATAAAATCGGAGCTGACCTTCTTGCCGTTTACAGTAAAGATGGAACCGATAGCTCAGCAGGAACTTTTATAAGCGCTGACAGGAGAATTAAAGAGGTGAGGCCTGAGAAAACAAACCCTCCAAAATAGAAGTGTTGCATCAGACGCTGATGTCAGACCTTAAGAACAGAGTCCGGTCCTGATACTCGTATGAGTAGACCCCTGGGAGGCTCCAGTTCCAGTTCTGGTCTGGTTTTTGAGACTGTCCCTTCATGTCCAGCCTTTTAAGATGCCGAGCTGCTTCAGCTTCAAAGCGAGACCTTTTTGCTGAGTCAGCATTCAGTCTTTTCCTGTTTGTTTTCACCATCGAGCCTCTTCCACAGACTTCGAGCTGTTTTAACATAAATCAAGATGCTCAACTGGGTCAGAACTGGGTACTGGGACTATAGTCTTCTACAAAAAATGTCCCCCTTTATCAAAATTTCCCCAGTTCCTTCAGGAATGTTAGAAATCATCTTCAGGTTGATTCCAGCTGTCAAATATATTTTGGCTTATTTCATTTTAGATTTTAGCTGTGGTTTTGCTCATTTTAGTTTGGCTACTGTTCTGTTGATTTTAGGTCTAAGTTTTGATTTAGTTGATTTTAGCTTTTAGCTACAATTTTACTGTTTTTTTTTTTTTTTTTACTGTTCTGGTAATTTAAGCCACTGTTCTGTGCATCAGAGATTTTAGCTCCTACTTGGATCGTTTAGGCTTTTAGCTACAGTTTAATATATTCACTAATGCTCTGCTAATTAGGTATTCTAACTATTTTTTTGTACACTTTACATTTTAGCCACTGCATTTGGTATTTTTAGCTTTTGGCTACTGTTCTGATTCTTTCAACTTTTAGACAAAAGTTTAGCAAATGTGATATTTTTACTTCTGCTTTTTCTCATTTGATGGATGGCACTGCTGGTTTTAGCTCGTGTTTTACTTGTTTTATCTTGTGTACTGTTCATTTAAGCTTATGTTCTGATAGTTTTATCTTCCTTGATCACTTTAGCCTGTGTTCTGATTATTTCAGCTTGTGTTTTGTTTGTTTTAGCTTATGTTCTGATTGTTTTATCTTGTGTTCTGGTCGTTGTAGCTTGTGTTGTGATCATTTTAGCCGTTTTTACCCTTTTAGGTTGTGTGTGATAATTTTTTTGTGTGTTTTGATCATTTTAGCGTGTTTTTTTTTTACCCTTTTTGCTCATGTTTTGGTTGTTTTAGCTTGAGTTCTGACTGTTTTGGTTTGTGTCCTGGTTGTTTTAATGTGTGTTCTGATATATGTATTTATTTATTAATAATTTTAGCTTGTGTTCTGATTATTTCAGCTTGTGTTTTTCTGGTTTTAGTTTGTGCACTGCTCATTTAAGCTTGTTCTGATCGTTGTAGCTTATGTTCTGCTTGTTTGAGCATCTGTTTCAATACTTTTAGCTTCTTGAACAAATGTCAGCGCTCAGTATTCTCTCTGCATTTTTACAGGGAACTCTAACTTTTCCAGTTCGTAGCTGCAGCGAGGGCACAGACCTGTGAAATTATTAAAATAAATGGTTCGGATGTGAACGTTGCCAAAACTACATTATCAGAGCGCAAGCTTCAGCTTGTCTGGCATAAATTTATGCCTAATCTGCTTCAGACATCCTTCAGCTTCTAAAGTGACCCACATTTGGGATCCTGGAACTTTGATGTACTTAACCTGTTAAGCACATTTGTCTCTCGGCGGCCTAAATTTACAGCTCTATTATTCCTCACCATCTCTGAAGACGTCACTCACTCTTTAATCTCAGCCTCTGTCTGTGCGAGCCGGGCTCGTTCACACTTTACCCTGTTTCCCTTGTTGAAACCCAGCATGCCCTTCAGCCGGACGCCGCCTCTGCAGAACGCCTGAACGGGTTTTTACCGCCTGGATTCTTGTCAACTTGTGTCGCTGATTTTAAACAGTTTGACAAAAACTACAGTCTCTTTTTGAGCAGTTGCTGCCCAGAGATGATGATGATTTTGCTCATGTACGTTTGCTTAGCGTTAGCAAAATATCTCATGAAGAAGAAGGAGAGAACTCCTCGATATAAACGTTAAATTGTTGACTCTTTAAGGTTTGAAGTCAATCCAGTTCAAAATGGCTGCCACAGCTAATCTACTCTAGCCAACTCGTGCATGGTCGTAACTTAACTTCTGCAACCTTTTAAACAGAAAGAGCCATTTCTGCCCTTTCACTCACTAAAAATGTGTCCGGAGCTGCAAAACCTGCTAAAAGTGTTGTCAACTGGTGGTTCATGGGCCACTTCAAGTTTGTCAGAGGGTGGTTCTTCTGGCCTGTTAGTGGGACGTTATAAAATAAATAATATACAATGAATTGTAACGTTTATTGATGTTTTTTTACATTTTAGGACAAAAGAAAAGCGAATCTTACCAAAAGAAGGCAAATACCAGTTTTTACCAGTTTTGACAAGGATTAAAACGCTGAACTCCGCAGGCAAATATGAGCCAATTTATTTTTAAGAAATTAATTATCTCTCTTTGACTAAAACATAAGTTTAAAATAAGTACAAAACAATTAGGCCATTTTGTTGGATATGTAGTTGTGACATGTTGAGTTTTTAAATTAAAACCAAAAGCTTGCGTTTACTTTGACTTTAATTATTATTATTATTATTATTATTATTATTATTTAAATCCAACTGACTCACCAATGTTCTTCTAAGCAACTTTTCTTAAAACGATTCCAAACACTTTCTGGTGGATCTAAGAGACAGATCCCACTGCGAGGCTGGGAGTTGTATGTTTGTCCGTTTTGTATCTTTCACACACGCTTGCAGAAAATTTACAGGAAAACTGCTAAAGCTAGCCTTTTCTGTTGTGGGTACAAAAAACAATAAAATTAAATTTCATGTTATCCTGATGCGAGCAGCACGGTGGCGCAACTGGTAGAGCTGCTGCCTCTCAGCGAGCAGGTCCCTGGTTCAAACCCCGGTCCAGGGGCCTTTCTGGGTCGAGTTTGCATGTTCTCTCCGTGCATGCGTGGGTTTTCTCCGGGTACTCCGGTTTCCTCCCACAGTCCAAAAACATGCATGTTAGGCTGATTGGTAACTCTAAATTGTCCCTAGGTGTGAGTGAGAGAGTGAATGGTTGTTTGTCTCGTTTGTCTCTATGTGTCCCTGTGATGGACTTGCGACCCGTCCAGGGTGTACCCCGCCCCTCGCACTGTGATTGCTGGACATGGGCACCAGCGACCCCCGTGACCCAAAATGGAACAAGCGGGTAAAGAAAATGGATGGATGGATGGATGGTTATCCTGATGCATGCTCAAATTTCATGTTAGTTTTCGTCAAAGAGCCAAAGACCAACAGGTTGAAGCCCCCTGCTTTTTATTTATTGATTTTACAAATATTAGTTTATTTCTGTTTATTGTGATTGATGACATGCATCAATCTACATAAGACTGGTAAACATTTGCCCTGAGATATGTACAGGAATGATTATTAGTGGTTAATATTAATAATGAGTTGTTTCCCTTGAGGGTTCAGATCACACGATGCTGCTCTTTTAACAGTCTTGGTTTATTTTAAAGCTGTGCTGCTGGTGTTGTGTGACGTGAAATAATGAGGATGTGCTAATTAATTTGCATAAATGTTCTTTAATTGCAGAAGCCGAGGGCGACAAGGCTGCAGCGCCCCCTGCTGGTGAGCATCTTCAGGACACCTAATTGACTTTTTCCTCCTGAATTTATGACCAAACATCTGATGCATTTTCTCATTTCTCTCATTTTCAGAGAAAACGGGTAAGGAAACCTGACCAGACATCTTTATTGTTCTCATCTGCATCACCCTCAGGGTCAAACTAAGTGTTTTCTCTTCGATCGTTCAGAGGAGTCATCAGATGAGGAGGGTAAGACTGAACGAATGACACAAAAACACAGAAGCCGTGCACTTCTGTGGTGATGGGGCTGAGCGTGGAGCTGCATGAGCCCCACTCATGAACGCATCCTACACTCACACAGGAACAGCAGATACTCTCCATTGTTCCTCAGTACTTTATTTTATTTTTATCGACTTATTTTTAGCACCGCATATTTAAATCAGCGGTTAAATTCAGGAGCCGAGCAGGAGGTGTTTAATTTATGGACGAGCCTCTCGCTGCATGTGCAGGAATATGAACTGCAAGAGGAGACATTTACTATTTTAGTCGTGCAATATTTCATTTGACTAATAATGAATATAAATTATTCCTTCGTGCTTCTACTGCCGTCATAAAATAACACGAGCACACAATGTTTAATTATATAACAAATATGTGTCCATCATATAACGGAGCATATTGAATAAATACTTAGGTTTTCACAGTTGGTCGTAATCTGGAATTATGTGTTTAAAGGGACATCGAGCTCCTCGCAGTCTTCTGTCCAGTCGAGTATTGTGGACCGCTGTTTGTCTGGCCTGTCTCCCAGGACCAGTCTGACCAGCCTGTCCTGGTCCTGGAGGGCCACTATCCTGCATGTTTAGCAGGTCTTCATTGAACCAGGCAAGCTGAAGCAGAAACATGTAACGTCTGCAGGTTGGTGTTCCTCCAGGACCATGACTGGGCTCCCCCAGCATGGCTCCGAGGATCATTCAGGATCACAGATTCCTCCTCCGTCATGAAATGGTGATTTACACATGAGGAGAAATCTGACCTCTATTTTTGTTTTCTCGTTGGAAAGGTCAGCTGACGGTGACCCCAAAGTTCACCAGGACAAAGAAGACTTTAGTTGTTGTCAGTAAAATACTTTATTCAACTGAGAAATTCCCGTTCATCCATTCTGGTCAGCAAAAAGACGAATGACTAGCTAAAAGTAGCCAAAAGCTAGGCAAAAGCAAACATTTAGCTTTAAACTAAAGTGAACAAAAGACTAGCAAAATGATAAATCAGCATAAAAAAAAGCTAGAAGCCAAAAGTAGCTAAAGGCTGAAAACAAAAGGCTAATTCATTCAACCTTTATTTATTCAGGTTAATCCCGTTGAGCCTCGGGGACTCATTTAAAAGAGAGACCTGATTCTAACAAAAAGTGATGCCAACAGTGGACAACAACAGATGATCATAAAGGATGAGTAGAAATTGAGATTTTTTTTTTACAGGTGAAAATAAAATGGTATTTAAAAGAAAATGTAACAAAAAAAATCAACAGCTAAAGCTAATGAAAATAAATACCTCATTTATTTATCTCATTCGTAGCTCAGCAGCTAAAAGCTTAAAGCAACATGTTAGCTAAAAGTTTAAAGTACTAAAAGGATAACTAAAAGCTAAAATAAATAAAAAAACTAACAGAAAGCCTAAAGTAGCAAAATGGTGGCTCAATAACTGTAGCAACAGCCTAGCTAAAAGCTAAATGTAGTTAAATGTAACCATCCATCATCTTTTACCCACTTCTTCCTGTTCGGGTCAGTCACCGGTGCCCATATCCAGCGGTCACTGTGCGAGAGGCGGGGGACATCCTGGACAGGTCTCCAGTCCATCACAGGGACACATAGAGACAAATGAGACAAACAACCATTCACTCTCTCTCTCACCTAGGGACAATTTAGAGTTACCAATCAGCCTAACATGCATGTTTTTGGTCTGTGGGAGGAAACTGGAGTACCCGGAGAAAACCCACGCATGCACGGAGAGAACATGCAAACTCCACCCTGAAGGGCCCACCGGCTGGGATTTGAACAACCTTCTAACTGAAAGGCAACAGCTTTACCACCTGCGCCACCGTGCCGCCCATTAAATGTAATTAGAAGCTAAAAATGTCAAAATGTCAGAAAAAGATAAAAAGCCCCCAAAAATGTGAACTACTGTAACTAGAAAGAAAAAGTAGCAAAATGCATTTTTTTTAAAGTATGGAAGACAAAAATAATCGTTGGAATGCTGACTCGGCGTACACAGAATGTGACCGAGTGATTAAAAGAGCGTGCACGTGAGGGATGACGAGCCAGAACTTCATTTGGATTTATATCCTGAAAGCAGAAAAGGTCTCGGAGCTGAAGAAGCCTGCACAGAGCTGTCACCGACACACTGGAGCTTCTTCACGGCTCGGATCTTAAACTACTAAAGTCCCC
>NC_056512.1:40837046-40840062 GCF_014905685.2 Nematolebias whitei
CCCCCAATTCTCCCTGTCCATCATGTTTGAAGAACCACTGCTCCCCCTCCCATCAGGACCGGAACATGCTCTGCTGCCAGTGCCGGCAGCGCAGCACAGATCAAAGAACCCCGGCCTCAGCATCGATGATGTAACGTCAGCGCCGGCCTCAGATTATGAGAGTTTACCCCGAGTGAGGGGTCGGACCTGGAGCTGGCAGCGCTGCAGCGTTTGATCATCCGATGGATGTTCAACTCAAGTAGAGTCAGGAGAGAACGTGATGAAAGATCGGCTCTGCCTCCAACCTTCCTCGTCCCACGTTTCCAGAGGAGGCAGTCTGAAACCAGATCAGGTTATTTATCGGGACAGATCAGAGAGGGTTCTTCGAAAAAGCTTGAGCAAATACTAGGGGAGTGGTGGCGCAGAGGTTAGAGAGGTGGGCTTGTGATCCGAAGATCGCCGGTTCACGCCCCGGCCCCGACAACATCAGAATTGTGGGTGGGGTAGGTGAAACACCCACACTTGCCCCCACCCTCATTCGCCCCACTCTGGGCCCATGAGCAAGGCCCTTAACCCCACCATGTGCTCCCTAAAACAGGTCTCTCTTGAAAATGAGTTCTCGTGGCTCAATGAGACTAACCTGGATAAATAAAGGCTAAATGAAAAAAAATGAAAAAAATTATCTTACCTGCTGTGGATGAACCCAGTTTGAAGACACAGCTGAATGGAGCAACGTCAAGACGAAACTGCTGCTGTCCTAAAACAAACCCAGTCTCAAAACCATCTTTACTGCTCCTTTATTAACCTTCATCATTGTCACTTTTGCAGTGCGTGCTCATTCCGTCAGAAATATCAGTGTTCCCAACAAAATGGCTCCAGACTGCACCGCAGGCGCCACTCTGAGGCCCGGCTCGTCTCAAGCTCTTCCGTTGACGCATTTCCAAGATCCTACAGATGATGCAAGAAGCTTTGAATGAGTGAATATTTACAGAATAAAGTTTATTCAGTGGGTGGAAAATATTTTCTTTCACTTTGACCCAGGAGCTCGTCTCGTGGCGCGGCCATCACTGGTGCTGGTGCACATTGTGAGGTGGTACTTCCCCTAATCATCTTGGACAGTTTAGAAGCTCAGATCAGCTTGTTTCATGTCATGGTCTCTAGGTGTAATCCTTTCACTTTGACGTCAGACTCACTGCATGCGTTCTTCTTCACAGAACATCATCTCTGCATCGTAGCCTGCGCTTACTCTTCATTAACAAACGTCCGAACGAGCTTCGCTTCATTTCTGACCAAGTCCAGCTGCAGCACGACTGGAGATAATCTGGATGTTGCAGTCGTCTCAGCTTCCTCATTCATAATTACTCAGCCATCGCACGAGTCTGTGATGAGAGCAGAGAGCATTTAATAAAACATCTGAACTGTTCTTGTCTACATAACTAACCTCCGTGTACGAACTGTCTCTTGTTCCAACACTGAGCCCACAGATTTAACAGAACTACAAACATTGTCCTGCTTGTGTTTCCATCTTCTGTGCCCACAAATGAACTAAATGAGAGTGAAAGCTCGGGAATGTTGCAGCGAACCCAAAACTAAAGCTCACTTTCTCTGCAATGAAACTAAAATTTGTATTTATGATCATTACTGTACATTAGACTTTATTCATATAGCAAAAAATGTGACTAAAATGTCACAAAAAAATGCAATAACACAAATGTGTGATTGCACAATAATGGAAATATAAAGTTGTTAAAGATGTTTAATGAGTAGCTGTTCTGCCAAAAGTCTGAATGCTTTGCAAACAAAATAAAAATGTATATTCTGCTTTTAATTTCAGGTGTATTTTACTACAGCTGCTATAATTAACGCAGTGATGTTAAATATAACAATCCTTGACAAGCTGTTTGGACATCATCAAACAGAAACAAGAAAGAATATGAAGACGACAACCTGCAGAAAGCAAACAAATCTAAATGACCGGGGTATTTTTAGCCATCGGGGGATCAATTAACAGAAGAAAAGCTGAAACTGGAAGAAAAAAAAGTCCACGAGAGACAAAAGGAAGAAACAATTAATTAAAATATGAAAACAGGACAAACAGCAGCTGAACTCAGAGAGGGATAAACAAAAGTAAATAATAAAAACAAGATGGATTTGGATAAAGTTGAAATAAAACCCACGTTTCACCTTCAAATTTCTTCAACGCTTGTAAGAAAAGTTTCTGCAGTCAGTCTCAGTTCTGAGACAAAGAAAGTCCAACATCTTCCATTTCAATTGTTTTTCATGTCGGGACACGAGTGACCAAAATATAATTAATTATGTTTTATTTCCTAAACAAAACTAAAGCCACTTGTCTGATATCTCATCTCCATCCGTTCTCCTCACAGAACTTAAGAGATGTCCTACAAACTTTAGGTTCAATTTAATCAGTGCAACATTTTCCAGATCTCCTCTGAAAATGAACAGGAAGATCTTCACCAGTTGTCTTCCTCCCTGGAAGAGAGCAGCGAGGCAGAGGATCCATGACGGATGAAGTGATCCGTTGTCCAGAAGATACACTCTTGTTTTACCAGCTTGTCTTTGTTCATTACTTATGGTCATGAACTCTGGGTAGTGACTGAAAGAACAAGACTGTGGGTGCAGTTGTCTCTCAGTTGGTCTGGGAACACATTGGAGTCCTCCCAGAAGAGCTGGAGGAGGTGGCTGTGGAGAGATGTCTGGACCTTCCTGCTCAAACTGCTGCCCTCAAGAACAAGAAGAGGATGGATGGATTAATGGATGGACAGATGGATGGATAAATGGATGGATGGATGATGGGTGGATTAATGGATAGATGAACGGATGGATGGATGGATGGATTCATAGATTAATGGATGGATGGATGGACAGACAGATAGATGGATAGATGGATGGATGGATGGATGGATGGATGGATGGATGGATGGATGGATTGATGGATGGATGGATGGATGGGCAGATGGATGGCTTAATGGATGGATTAATGGATGGATGGATGGATGGATGGATGCTGGATCAATGA